>NC_081526.1:13656232-13980232 GCF_030273125.1 Centropristis striata
AACAACTCTCATCTCTCAAAGCACAAACATGAACAGACAGGCTCTCTGAGGACACAGAGTTCCTCATCCATGTTATGTTGCTGTGTCATTTGCATTTTTAATTTGACAGACAAAACATGTTTTTCTATTATATCTGTTTGTGTGCAGTGGACCAAAGACTGCAGGAAAAGAGATACAGTCATTGAAAAATTATTAGACCACCCTTGTTTTCTTCAATTTCTTGTTCATTTTAATGCCTGGTACAACTAAAGGTACATTTGTTTGGACATATATAATGATAACAACAACAAAAATAGAGCTGATATCTAGACGTTTTCCATAGTTTTCTTTAATGATTTTGGTTATTATCAAGAAAAAGAGAAAGAAATTGAAGTAAAAAAATGGTCTAATGTTTTTCCATGACTGTATATTACTATAAATCAGCTGGAAACACATTTAAAAATCAAATGTGCCATAATTCATCCCAGAACTAGTGTCTTTACAGTAGGGAAGATGGTAACAATATAATGCACATTTTAGCAGCTGAACCGCCTGTAGACAAGTGAATGGCTGCAGCTGCATGTGTGTCCGTTACAGCGTCTCAGTAATATTCATGAGAGAAGGTTCCCATTCAGAACCATCTGTTGAAGATACACTGAACTGCCAGTTTTATGCAAATTCTTAGCTTTTTTTTCTCAAGAGACACAAAAACAACCCAGAGTGGTTCCTTAAAAAGCACCAGCCTCTTGGGAAAAACATCCTTATATTTCTTAAAAATACTACTTTTAATGTGTGCAGACTACGTTTTCAAAATTCATACCTAAGCATGCCCATGTAATCTGTTTATATGTAATGCTCCAAATGGATACACAGTTTAAACACGTGCTCTGTGTTCCCTGAAGGTACCATATCTACCTGGTGGATGAGAACAACCCGGGCTTCGACGAGCCCAGAGCCTGTTTCTACATCGCTCAGATCATCCAAGGCCTGGAGCACCTCCACCAGAAGAGAATCATCTACAGAGATCTCAAACCAGAAAATGTGCTTCTAGATAATGATGGTAATGCATTTTTAGTTAAACAGTTGAAGAAACAGCATTGTCCATGTGTAATTAATAGCTAACTAAGTTTTATTTATGTTGCTGACCAGGGAACGTGCGTATA
Source organism: Centropristis striata (assembly GCF_030273125.1). Classification (NCBI taxonomy): domain Eukaryota; kingdom Metazoa; phylum Chordata; class Actinopteri; order Perciformes; family Serranidae; genus Centropristis; species Centropristis striata. The sequence goes on from NC_081526.1 coordinate 13,657,375, forward strand.
TCTGACCTGGGTCTGGCTGTGGAGCTAAAAGAAGGCAAAACACTGACTAAAGGATACGCTGGGACACCAGGTGGGCTTCATCTGTATCTACAAATGAGTTACCAGGCAATTTCACATGTAATTTTACTGCACAATAACTGTCTCAATATACAGTATTACACTATTATTATTAGTAGTAGTATTTGTATTATTTGTATTATTACTATTGTAAGTATTATCAATGACTCTTGAAGGAATGACAACAGAAGGGTTGTTTTTTGGTTAAACAAACACGTTTTAACTGTAAATATATGTTAAATGTCTCCCTTCTGGAAATAAATAAAACAAATAAGAGATCTGCCATTTGGCCAAAAGAAATAAGATTTTTTTTAAAAGGAGCAGGACCTTTCAAAACAGAGTAATCTCTATTTAGAGATCAACAAATAAATTATCACTGCATGTGTGTGTTTATCGCGTTGTTTGACTTTGGTTCTTGCAGGGTACATGGCTCCAGAGATGCTGAAAGGAGAGAAGTATGACACTTCAGTCGACTACTTCACTCTGGGTGTGACGCTGTTTGAGTTCATGGCTGCTAAGAATCCTTTCAGAAACCGGGGAGAGAAGGTCAGTCTCCTTTATCAAACCTGGAGCTTCACCCTGTACACCAAACTTTATTAGGAATTAAATGGAAACAATGCCTTTATTTCCAAATGTGTCCTAAAATATTGGTTAAGTCAACTTGTGATTTCATCAAGTATAAGAAGTGCTCCATTAACAATGAATTGAAAGACGCTATCGTTGATTCAGGGGACTGTAAAATGGCTTTCTGTTGGAGACCTGAGACCACTACAACATAGTAAAGCTCATTTGGGTATACAAAGAAAAACAAACATTGTGTGGATCTTTCATTCATTATCTATTGTGCAGCTTTGAGCTCAGGTTCACAAACATTGATTCTAGTTTATGAATATAACCTGTCGGATCTCTTAATTTAGGTTTTGTTCTCTTTTTTTCGGCCTTGTGTTCAGGTTGAGCGTGAGGAGATGAAAGAGCGCATGCTGACGCGGCAGGTAGAATATCCAGACAATTTTAGTGAGCATGCAAAGTCTCTCTGTGAAGGACTGCTGGCTAAAGAGGTTGGTCAGCGGATGGGTTTTAAGAATGAATGCTGCGACGAAATCAGAGCCCACCCATTTTTCAAAGACATCAACTGGAGGAAACTCAATGCAGGTACCATCTATTGTCTATACTTTTTTTCTTTTAAATCTTAACGCCTGACGAGGTGTCCATTATCAGGAATAATGGACGACAGGGAGGTCATTAATTCTGATAATAGACACCTACCAAAGAAAAAAAAGAACACAATTACTTTATATTTTCATGCGTTTTACAATCAAAATCTAAAGTTTCTCACAGATAAAAACTCTGTTTCTTGGTAAAACTTTAAAAATAAACTTCGGCATGAATAAACACAAAACGCAAAGCTTATTTCTAATCTCTTAAATCATCCTACAGTTTGATAATTACTTGCATCTCTTTAGGTATTCTGTCTCCTCCTTTCGTCCCGGACCCTAAAGTGGTGTACGCTAAAAGTCTGGATGACGTCGGGGCTTTCTCCTCCGTGAAGGGAGTCACCCTGGCCGATCCTGACAAGACCTTTTTTGACGAGTTTTCCTCGGGCAACATCCCCATCCCCTGGCAGGAGGAGATGATCGAAATGGGAATTTACGGAGAGCTCAACAGTTGGGGTCCGGAAGGTACCATCCCGAACGACCTCCGCAGGGAATCCATACTAGAGCAGCCAAAGCCATCATCAACCTGCTGCATATCGTAGAGTCACTGAAACTCCTTTCAGACCACACAGCGTACAGACTCAAATACTCAGGACAGACATGAGTCACTTCTGAACTTTCTCATTGCAGAGTTAAAACAGTTTGAGACTCTAAACAACCAGAACAGAATGCAGATGGATTTTCCACCTGGAGTGGGCTTAAAAATAGCAGTTTTAGAAGTTTAAAGAAAAAAATACTGACATTAAATCCTCTGTCCCCTCCTCACTCTCACTCCATGACTTCTCCTTGTCTGTCCCTCTGTCTCTTCTCTTTGTGTGTGCATGTGTTAAATGATTGTAATGCTTTTAGATTTTAAATTTAATTGGAAAATCACATTTTTAAGCATTTGGTATACTTCGATGTGGGTGAAACTCGCATGTAAAAATGCTGATTTCTCTCTCCTGCATATCTGCTCCTAGAGTGTACGCCATTTAATGGAAGATGCTTTTTTCCTTTTTGACTTTTTTTTGAGTCCCTTAGTTTTTACTATAAACAGCTAAATTAAGTGCTGCTGTTCAAATACCAAGAGCTACGACACCAGAAATGCAAATACAGCAAACCGATTTATTTTTTAAAAGTCAGAAATATCAACTGTATGAAAAAGTGCTGGCAAATAAAATGATTGCTTATTGAAATGGAAGCTTCACTTCTGCTTTGTGCTCGACAACAGTCACGGCGCCGTCCAGGAATGTCAAAAGCAGACTTTTCTCTACATTAGCTGTGTTTCCATTCAAATATTTATATGCTCATTTTAAAGTGTAGAAAAGCTGAATGGAAACGACACAATTTCGATAAAAGTCCCTCAAATGCGCAAAAAAGTCTTTACGCTAGTTTGTGGTGGTTTTTGTCTTTATGAAAATGTTTTGAGATAAATGTGATATGAAGAAATTCTAATGTAGTAAACATTTAAGTCCGGTGACTGAAAAATATATATTTATTTGTCTTTGTCTCCAGAAACAGCATTGGAAAGAAAACTATGTTTGTTTAGATCTTGGGCTTTTCTGATCCTAACCATTCAAACTGAATGCCAAAACGCAGTCATCTTTGCACATGTGTAGAACAAACCAGGTTTCTCTTTACAGCCTGTTAAACTATGCTTTAGAGTTAGAAAAGTGATGACAATGCACCTAATTCCTGTTTCTTTTTTGCAGATTTTCAAATGTTTAGAATTTTTTTTTTTTACAATTGAATGGAAACACAACTAAATATTTAAATCATCGAGAGAAAATGGAAATCCCTTTGTTTCCTTAAAGTTTAAATTCAAACCTTTTTACTTCTCAAGATATTTCCAGCTCACTCCTTTGCTGTGGCCTTGTATATCCTCACCTCCTGCTGCGGGAGCTCAATGAGCAGCGAGGTGTTGAAACTGCTATTAAAGCACTCTTCGAACTTCAAGTCTGTCGGGAACCGGATCTTGTTGGCCCACAGCAGTGTAGTCCGGCTTCCCGGTCGGCAGAAGTGACGCATGGTGTCCAGCAGTTCTTCGAGGCAGCCGTGGGGATAGACCACATCGGCCGCCAGCACGTAGTCGTAGTGGTAGGACGGGTAGGGGAAGTCTCGCTCCAGGTCCTGAGCCCAGGTCAGCGCAGACACCTGAGGGGTGTACCGGGACCGGCCCTTGGTGTTCCGCAGAAGGTTAAAGGTCAGATTAGACAAGATGTCTGGCAGGTCAGTCGCAGTCACCCAAGCACCTGGAAAAGAAACAACAAGGAAGAAATAGATCTATCTATCTATCTATCTATCTATCTATCTATCTATCTATCTATCTATCTATCTATCTATCTATCTATCTATCTATCTATCTATCTATCTATCTATCTATCTATCTATCTATCTATCTATCTATCTATCTATCTATCTATCTATCTATCTATCTATCTATCTATCTATCTATCTATCTATCTATCTATCTATCTATCGAAGCTGGATGTTGCTTTAATGGCTCAAAGGAAAGAAGAGAAACTTTAGAAATATGGCCCCCTTTGTGTGAATAGATGTTTTATTTCATGGGAATAAAATTACACTTATATTTCCCACCAGTGATTGATGGAGGGACCAAGGGGTCACAGTTTGCCAAGATATCTTTACAGCTACTGGCCTGTTTGCCATGCAGATATGTTGGTGTGGGTGGAGAGTCGTGGCCCTCAGATAATGAACCTCAGTGTGTCAGTGACCCGCGGATGTTTCTCCAAGCTCCACCAACAGGACAAAATGTAAATTTTACACAAAAGATGAGCAGATACTCGTAAAATATTCAGTGCATATTTATGCAATAAACCCATCACTGCGTTCCCTTTTATGGATTCATATAAGTGTCATATAAGAAGAATCATTTTGTAAAACTATAAGAAAATAAATGTGGAAATATCAGGAAAAATAAGCAAGCCCAAACCCTCGGCAAAAGCGATAGAGAAGAGAATAAAAAAAGATAAAAACAATTAAATTATATAAATAAATAAACAAATAAATAAAGAGAAAAAAAGAAACAGAGTAATTTGAGCAATTTATCTGCAATAATAAAATAAATATTTATTTTAAAATGCATAAATATATAAAGACATAATTGAACATATAAATGTAAAAAGACATGAAAATGTTTGAATTATGGTATATAAATATGGTAATATTTTTTCTTTATATTTCCAGATGTTTTATTTACTTATTTATTCTTTTATAATTTATCTTTATATTTCTAATGTTTTTATTTTATTTTATTATTTATTCCCCTTTATATTTATTTTTTCTTTTCTTTTATACAAACGTTTTTTTTTAATGATTACTGCATATCCCTTTAAAAACTGTTCTTAGTAAGTCTTCAATAAGAGATCCAAAACGGCATCTGTTATAGAAATGTAATAATTAATACTGATTTGATTATTAATTTCAATACTTACTTCACTTCATACTTACTTCAATACTACAAAACTTAGTGTTATCATCATAATAAATTTGGCCTGTCATGAGTTATAGTATTACTTATGTGTCAAGACATACTGGTAAAGTTAAAGTTCATATTGTGTAGAGCAAAAATGGATTTTAATCATTTTTATTATCGCAGACTCACCGAGCAGACTGGCCACTATTGAGAGCAGGCCGGTCCCAGCTCCGATCTCCAGCACCGCTTTGTCCATCAGGTTCACTTGCTGCTGGTTATTCTCCAAGAACTGGCTCAACGCTATCGCCTTTGAAAAAAATAAATTCTCATTCTGACATTTCCAACAACAGGTTCAGAAAATGTGCAGATACACACGGTAGCGGCGTACCCCGGGCCAGATCAGAGCACCGAAAGTATCCATCGACTCACGGATGCTGATGTCATGACCTGCGATATAAAACGACTCGTTCCCCAACGAGAAGTAAACACTCGGCTCCCAGATGTTCCTCCTGTCCAGAGCCTCTCCTGTCATCACTTTCTGCTCCGTCATTGCTGTAGAGGAGAGTTTCACATGGAGGTCATGATGCTGCAGCAACAAATCTATCAAACCTCATTTTTTTCTGTAACGCTTTATAATAAGGTCCTTAATAACCATTAATTAACAAGTAATAAGGCATTGTTCTTGCTTTAGATCCGGTAGTTGCAAAAAGCATAGTTAACTTATAATAGATGAGCAATAAAGTATATTTTAATATCAATAAGCAAACAAAATAAGATTAATAAAGGCATGGCAAAGACATAATGGGTGGGCAATGGGTGTTTGTAATGCCATTATTAACACTTATATAAGCTTATAAACACACAATAATGTTAATAAGCATCTTGTAAGGACTTGCAAGGGCCTTATTACCTGTTAATTAATGGTTATTACAAGGACCTTAATATAAAGCGTTACCAATTTTTTTTTGTCTGCAGCACAGAAACTAAAGTCCTGAGTGTCCAATGCAAAGTTACCTTCATCTGCAGCCCGCTGCTCCACCGGTAGTTTCCCATCATCCACTTTCTTCTTATTTACATGATGCTTCTGTTGGACAAGTTGTCTGACTGTGGACATTTTCTTACTGTTGAGGTTAAAGAGTCAGAATCAGAGTCCTGCAAGTTGGTTTTTACATCCAAGGAATTTACTTTCATATATTGGTGCATCGCAATACACTAGCAAGAACTACAGAGGTAACAAACAAACAAAAAAACAACATAGATATAGAATTGAAGAAAATGCAATAATTTGAAGGAAATTCTATGAAAAAATAAATACAATAAACCTGTTTTAAATGAAAAGAGACCGCCTCCTGTCAGAGGGGACTGCCTTCATCAGACTTAAGAAACTGATAGATATATTGACCCTTTTGGGAATATGAACAACCTATCATGAACATTTAAAACTGGGGTAGACAGTTTTTTGAAAATGGAAAAAAAAAATCAAGCCAGAATTTGAAAATACAGCCTGAGCTGTCCTCCTGCAGACTAGTCACTCGTTTCAATCATCACAATGGTGATTGTTGAAATTGAGTATAACTGTAACTTTTTTCCTTTGCCTTTGAGATGAAAGACTGTGATTTGTGCCTCTAGCTAGCTACAAAAACATGAACTTGAATTAGCCGGAAACTTGATCCTTTGGCTTTGGTGAGCAGAAAGCTAAACTATTTGCAACATTTTCTCTCACCCTCTGAAAGACTTTGCTGATTCTGACATGTTTTCCTTTGTTTATTGTCTTTCAAACTGTCTTCCTGATCGGTCCGTCTTCCTCTTTTGGGGGTTTCTTTGCAGTGTAGGCAGTTGTTGCTAATGCTGGAATAGCAACATTTTCTGCAGGATTTTTGGCCATTGAATCAGACTTTCACTCTCTGAAGGGATGTGCAAACGGATCTGCGCTTGTAGAGCAGCAGATAGGAACACCCTCTCTCTGAAAATGATCTGTGATTAACCAAAGTTCTAATTTTAAATATGCTGAAAACAGGCCAGAGGAGATGCAGAAGTCTATTTTCTCTCTCAAACCACTTTGAATTGCAATAGGCTGAAAGGCCAATATATAACTTTTGCTCAATGATGCCAATAAAACTACCAAACAATGTTGTTTATATTTTAGTAGTTGGATAGTCTTTCTTTGAAAAGTTCAGACTTGTATATAATATTATGCTTGACTATCAACCATTATTATTTGATCAAAGAAAATGATCAGCAAAGGCACCAACCTGCATGATAAATATATGAAAACTGTTATTTTATACAAGTATATCTATATCTATATCTATATCTATATCTATATATGTATTGAAATAATCATTATTGAAACTGGATCGTTTAGTGCTCAGTTAGGAGTATAATCTGTGTTGACGAGATGCAGATCTATACTTTTTAATGATCTGGATTATCTTTAATTATCAAAAACATTTGCATTGTTTCTGTGTTGAGGAATTGTTTTTTATTTTTAGCATGCATTGTTAAATGATTTATTCGAAGCTAAGTAAAAGCTGGAATGAGTCCAGAACGGACTAGATTTAGTCCACTAGTCTCTTTGGCTGCCACTGAACTCCAATCTGGAGCCCAGAAACACAGCTGGTTAAACCCTCAGGTCACACAGAGGGATACAGAGGACACGCAGGGCTGCTCTCTACCTCTGATGCACATCACACTCAGCTCCATGCATGCATATGTGAAGGACACAGTTTGATGTTATTTAGAAATAATTATTGTCTTTACAAGTATGTGAAAGTGATTTACTGATTTTCTTATTCACCCAAAAAACAAAAACACACTTTAAATATGTTACTGAAACGTACCTGTATGAAGCAGTCGTCTTTTATTCCTCTTTTCTCTTTGTGTCTGAATTTTTCTCTGCTGCGTTCTTGTTTTTATAAAAGCAGCATCATCAGTGACACTCCCCTGACCGAGGCTTTGGTCAGACAGAAGCAGAGAAACAGATTTATAACCTCTGACAGAGATATGAGCAGTCCTGACCCCTCCCATCAACCTGTTGTCTGTGCAAAAACTCTTTTATGACTTTAAAATCCAGGATTTTATTGTCTCTGAACATTTTTCTTTTTTCCTTCCAAACATCTGGCTGAAGTAGGTGTTTTTATTAGATGGGGCCACAGGGACATGCAAACATTTGTGAACAACATGTATTCACACTACGCATGGAGCCAATGTATTTGCATATTTATGTTTATCCTGGGAGCGAGATCTGTACAAGGTTTGTTTTGGAGGTGTGAGATGGATGTGTGGCACCTTGCAGGCTCCACAGAGAAAACTGTTAATTTCTAAAGCAATCAGAAGGAGAGTGAGGAAACTGTTTTCACAGGCCTCACTTGGAACTGACACTTCCACCTTTTAATCCCTTTACCAAGCATTTATCCTCTTTCGCCCCTTTATCTAAACCTGTGTGACTCTCCTTTCTCCCCTCAGCATCCTCCCCGCTGGACTTTTTTTAGGCAATCAAACAATAAAAGACAACTAAATCTAAAAGTAAAAGTTTATACAATGCAAAAAGGTTAGAAAAATAATAATCTATACATGATTTTTAGTTTAAACTTGGGCTAAACATGTTTTTTTTTCTGCATATCGGTCTCATATGTGAAGACACAGTTGAGGGATTTCAGAATATGGTTTTGTCTGTTACTGAACAGATTAGTGCTGGAATGTATCTGCACTATAAAGGCCTATGGCCTGGAAATTGTTTACAGACGTTTTTGGAGCAGAGTCTGTAACGCAGAGTTTATGTCTGAGCATGGATCCAGTGGTATTCACTGTGGCGAGTGTTTGTAAGCCGGGCTGTGGGGCTTTCGGTGCATGAACACACACACAAACACAGCAGACAACTGGTTGTAAAGCTAGAAAATGACTTGAACTGACAGATGGCCGGCTGCAACACTGAGTCACTCTCATCTAAACAGCAACACCGCAGTAAGGTATTAGGGGATCTCCAAAGAATCAGAATCTGAACCCCAGGAATCATTTATCAATCATTGTTGATGAATGATATGTTGCACAGATGCTCTGTTTTGTAGTAATTGCCCCTGTTTGATTCTCGTCTTCTTACTCATCTGTTTCAATGCATATACCCGCCTGGTGATTAATAACCAGCTCTGATGATGTACCGGGTCTAAAAATATGATTTTGTAATGTATCCAAACAATGTGCAGCAGAGCTGGTTATGGACTGGAGATCCACATTCAACTGTGATCTCTTAAATCCAGCAGAACTCATTTTTCCAGGGAGGGAAACAATACTCACATGTGTCAAATATTGTGTTTACTAACCCGTAAAACCCACCTGCAAGCTGGCAAACAGCTTATGTTTTATATATATATTTTTTTCTGTATATAGTTACACCATTGCTATTTTTGTATATGGATTTCATAGTAGTGTCTATCCAGTGACATCACAAACTAAAAAAATCCCAAGCTCCTGAGCTTAACGGACAAGCTTAGAGGTCTGGAGTTTTATACAGGTGTGATTAGAAAGATGTGGAAGGTATGCTCTGATATGCATAGTTGTGGCATGACGTGATTGTTGTTCAGATGTGACATATTTCAACTGTTACGTTTAGGTACAAGGACGTGTTGATCTGCTGCCATTGGAGTGGTCCCTAATTTTGAAGATGCTCCTGCGGGTCATTTTTGAAGGAAGGAACAACAAACATTTGTGGATTTATTTGTTTTGTATCACATTCTCATCCCAAGTCGTCAGATATCGGTGCTTTGTCACGTGTGACACTGACGCTCACAAAACCCCTTTGCTTTATCTTATGATGTGTCAAGGACTGTGTGTCACTTTCTGCTAATTTTATGCATAGTGGCTTTTCAAAATAAACTTCTTCATTGATAGGAAGTTGTTAAATCTGGGCAACAACCCATTTTATTAAGGTTAGGTTAAAAAGAACATGGTTGGGCTTATAAACAACTATTTCCACACTAAAACTACTGGAGGCAGTTACGCTGCTTGACTCCAAATAACATCAACTGACTCTTGGTTTCACACGGGACACAGACACCAGTCCACTGGGTTAAAGTCCAAGCTTTGTTTGACCCCTTTCTCCCACCTTGAGTGGACCTTTGCACTATTTTCATTATGAAATTGTGACGAAGCGACGAGTTTGGAGTGAGACCGGGCTGGTTCTGAAGGTTTGTTCTGGCATAAAACGTGCCAAAAAAAACTTTTTGAGCCTTGTTTGATGATCCAAATGCTAAACAACGACATCCTCTTAAAAAAGATGTTTCCTTTAAAATGAAGCCTTATACAAGCATTCAGGCCATACAGTTTTTCTGTTAAAGCATTTCCATTTGGGTGTACCAAATAGGTGTAAAGTCCCCCCAAAAGGTGGCTGTTTAATGGTTTTATGATAATTTATGTATGTGATAAAAAATGTATGTTCATGAATGAGTTGGTGGTGGATGTATGTATATGTGTTGCAGACTGCAATTAAAATAGAAGGATGAAGAGCTGTCAGTCATCACCTTAGAGGTGGTAATCCTCACCTCCACATCTAAAGGTCAGGAAAAGGTTGTGTATGCCAGTGGAAAATGAGTCACAGTCACACACAGCAACATGTGAGTCCTGGCAGGCTTTACAGTAGCTGCATGTGCAGCGTGAGTGTGTGAATACATCAGTTAGTGGGCGCTAAGCTCCTTTGATTTAAAAGGGGAAGAGGATCGGAATCCAACGAGTCCAGATGCCGCATTGACAGAAGAACATAAACATATGTAGACAGCAGCGTTGCAGACAGTAAACATGAAATATGAATATCTGTGTGTGAACAGCTTTTATGGTCATGACAGACATTTGGCACCAGAACAGATCACTCTCTTCGACTGAACAACTGCTCCCTGATCCAGAAAATAAGCCATAATTCCTGGACTGGGTGAGGTGGGTGAGGTGGGCTGGCCGTACATGGGTCCAGGATGGACGAAAGGTTTACAGACTGATGGTGATGTCACTGTTTAGTGGTAAACACTCATCACCTCAACCTCAAAAACAGCCCCAACACTGCTGCTTTAGCTGAGAGGGAAAAAACACTTAGATAAATCTAATGCAGTCTAATAAGACACTCCAGCAATAAATCTGCCCTCAATTAAGTTATTTTTAAGGCTGCAGTTTGTGGAACTGTATTGATTAGGTGTTTCTAATACAAACCCTCTATTCAGTCTTCTCTGTTTGGGAGAAAGACTAAAAAGTATTGAAACTAAACCATGTTGCATCCACAATATCACTTATACTGAAGCAATCTGCATCCTAAATGCTTCACTGGTTGCATTAACAAGTGATAACTGTCACTTTAAGAACTTGAGCCACATGTATGCTTGGATTTATTGTTTTATTACTGTGTGTGTGTGTGTGTGTGTGTGTGTGTGTGTGTGTGGCTGTGTGTGTGTGTGTGTGTGTGTGTGTGTGTGTGTGTGTGTGAGAGTGACACTCCTTGTTGTTCGTATCATGATAATATATTTTGTTGTTGCTGAGTGCACTAAAAACAAATTCCAAATCATGTGTGGCAATAAATTCATTCATCTTGAATTTTGATATGCACAAACGACTTACAGTATATCAATAAAGGAAACAAAAAAAGATCTACACATGACTTTCATATTTGGCTGTTTTAGTTTTAGCTTGTGTATCCAAAGTACACTGTGTTAAAAAACATAGTACTTAACTTAAGTACAATTTTGAGATACTTGTACTTTACTTGAGTATTTCCATTTTATGTAACTTTATACTTCTTCTCCACTGCATTTGGCTGCCAGCTTTAGTTACTTTTCAGGTCAAGATTCAAAATGAAAATTAAATGCTGCTTCGATAAATGCATCAGTGATAATAATACAATCATATATTTTGAATATATTAAACAACATGAGTGGGGATATTCTGCATAACTAGCACTTTTACTTTTGATAGTTTAAGTAAAAATTGATGCTCATACTTTTGTACTTTTACTTAAGTAAAGGTTTGAATGCAGGGCTTTTACTTGTAGTGGAGTAATTTCACAGTGTGGTATTATTATTTTTTACTTTAGTAAATGATCTCAATATTTTTTTCTACCACCATCTACTAAAACCTTGAACCCTCAAAAACTTGGCATCAAATTATTTGTGTAATTGCAAAATAAATCTGTCTTTAAGTCTTTGAATAACTGTTTTTTGTTTTGTTTGTTTGCTGCTGGTTCAGCTTTCGCGATTCTGTCTGTGTGTTTATGATGCTTTTGCCTTTTTGCTTGCGGTTTTGGCACAAATTTCACGTGTGGGCGGGTTTCTCTGGGTGCATTCCTATTGACTAATGCGTTTTAACTGACAGCTGAGCTGAGCTGCAACTGCCCTGGAAGTTAAAACAAACTGCTCTCTGCTTGTTTGGGAGTGGACTCTGGAGAATTTCTGGTGGTGAAGGGAGCGGTAATTTGGAGATCCAACTCATAAAAGTAAAGAACAGTAAACAACAGTTATCAAAGACTTAAAGACAGGTTGCAATTACTCAAATAATTTGATTGCAAGTTTTGAATTTTGTCTTTGACTTTTTTTTTTTGTTTAAATTTTGTATTTGATATTTTGATTAGTATTTTTTGTTTGAATTTGAAAAAGTGTTGTTTGAACATATTGGCACAAATCTAACTCCATAGACTACCGATAAACTACATAAACTTTTGCTTCTGTAAATATAAATTCTGAACTCTGAATTTGATGCATTAGTGTTTTGGAGTTAGGGTTATATTACATTTGACCTTATAATGAAAATATGCACTTTATTTGACTATATATCATTAATACAATGGGTACAATTCTAGTAAATGCAGTGCACTTCTTTCTTTTTTCACAATGGTAAAAAAAAACCCAACACACTCAAAAAATAAAATATTGTGTTTTCTTTATTTACAGCATATTTGCTCGTTATCAAAAACAAATAACATCATATTTGAATACATCTAATGTACAACATGCTTAGAAGTCCTGATTCTGCAGTAAAGCATTCAATAAACAGCGTCATGGTTTTTCAAGTCATTGTTCGTCAGTCCATTTGCTTTCCAAGATGTGATTTCGAACTTAAATAGAAAGTAATAAACTCAAATCAGACAAAGCAGCAGATATAAAAGGAGCTCACTGTACATTCATTAATGAGGGAAGGAGCAGATGAAAGCCTTAGGATCCCGGCATGAGGCGTCGTTGAACTTTCCATTTGCTGAAAAACAAACAAAAGCATAGAGTGGTTAATATTCATATTTTGTTCAACAAAATATGCAAACAAAAAGTATCTGTTTCCCTTAATTTTTTATCTTTAAAATAACAATGTGACTCCTACCGTTTGGCAGCACCTCCACACATTTCTCCACATCTGCTGAGTTATTTGGCTCCCCAGGCAGCCAATCAGCGTAGCCCCAGCCGGATCCATCCAGCCAGATAAAGCGACCAGTCTGACAGATAACAGGAGATTAATGAGGTGAGATCAGATGCAGAAGTCGTTTATTTAATTCAGTATCCAGATGCAAACACAACAATGAAATGAACCATTGTGAAGGAAAATGATTATTATTAACAGATGCATGCTCCTGTACTCACTAACTGAACATACACACCTCCAAATATCGTAGTGCTCCAATCCAGGTGTGTGTGTAAACCCCATTTTGCCTCAGCATCATATTCATCACCTCTCTGTGGATGTGTTGGCTCGTGATGGAGGCCAAGTGGCCACCAGTGAACTGTTGCTGGCAGAAGAACTGCAGCAAAACAGAGAAAACATTGAGATTATGCTCATTATTGCATGTGTGTTAATAAAGAACTTAATTAAGATTTGGTGCACAATTTAAATGTATTTGTGTGCACAAACATGCAACAAATTACACAAAGGTTAAATGAAATATACAAACATACGGATTGTGTTATGGTTTAAATATACAGGTTTTCAATTGTTTGTTATTTGTTAAAATACTTTTATTGTAGTATAACATATTTATCCATAAATATCCACATACATATGCGACAGAAAGAGATGCAGTATAGGCATAACCTAAACTTAACTAAGACAAACACTAGGGATGAGTTGTTTGTTATTATTGTCATTATTCAATAGTAGAAGTATTATGTTTGTGTAAATAAATAAATAAATTAATTAATACATTTAACAAATAATAGTGTTAATATGTAAGTTCAATAACTAGATAAATAAATTATAATTATTAGGATAAGGGGTACAAATAATACAATTTTTTTAATTTTTTAAATTACATAAAATTCATTAATAGTTAAAAAGGGGTTTCGTGTAGTCCGGAGAGGAGGCAGCCAGAGAAGGCTAATGAAGTCTACTTTTTAAAATCAAATTATTAATTAATTAATAACTGGACCTGTAGGAGTGAAGTGGACTCTGCAGGTCCTCCCCGCTCATACTGATGCATGGAGAGCATAATTTAAGTACCTCAGCATCTGATGCACTCTGTGGTTCTCTGAAGAACTGGTAACACTTCCCCTCGAGGATCACACCAGGACAATGGCTCCATCCTGTGGCCAAAAGGAAGAATTACAACATGTTCAGTCTTGTTTCAAACGAAATAAGTGACCAAACTTACATGCACCAGTTTTAGTCACTGTGTAAATCCTTTTGTCCACACTGTATATATGTGCATAATATGTTTAACACTTTACCTTGCCTGTATTGATTGGGTGAAAATCTGTTCTCTTCAGGTGCTACACCAAGACCTCCATAAAGCTCAGGTCTGTCTTCAGCTGCTGACTCCTTAAAGAGCGCCACAGGAGACAGCTGCTCTTCCCCGACTGACTGCATCCTCATCTCAGCCTCTTCATTTGGAAAATACTCATCTACAGGTCGTACCTGCTGTCCCATAGTGTCCAAAGCCGGCCCTTCTTCCATGTAAGCAGCATATGGCATGACCTGTTCTTCCTCTGCAGACTCCAGCTCCATGATTGGGTCTTTCTTTAAAGCCCTCTCCCTCTCAAGCCCCTCCTCCTCCTCCTCCTCCTCCTCCTCCTCCTCCTCCTCCCTCTCAAGCCCCTCCTCCACCAGCAGAGGTTGACTGGCTGGATCTTGATTCTCTGTGTTGCTCAGTTCCTCTCCAAACACATTGTCAGCATCAAGAGGCTCCAACTCCATGATTGGCATGTCCACTATTTCATGATTCCTCTCCAAATCTGACAGATCTTCACTGCTCTGTTTCTCTGCAGGCACGATGTCATCTAGAGGCTCCAGCTCCATGATTGGCTCGCCCACCATGTCATATTTACTCTGCCCATCTGACAGCTCTTCATTGCTCAGTTTCTCTGCAGACATATTTTCCTCATCCAGCAGCTCCAGCTCCATGATTGGGTCTTTCTTTAAAGCCCTCTCCCTCTCAAGCCCCTCCTCTTCCTCCTCCTCCTCCTTCTCAAGCCCCTCCTCCTCCAGCAAAGGTTGACTAGCTGGATCTTGATTCTCTGTGTTGCTCAGTTCCTCTCCAAACACATTGTCGGCATCTAGAGGCTCCAACTCCATGATTGGCTTGCCCACGATGTCATATTTACTCTGCCCATCTGACAGCTCTTCATTGCTCAGTTTCTCTGCAGACATATTTTCCTCATCCAGCGGCTCCAACTCCATGATTGGCTCGCCCGCCATTTCATAGTTTCTCTCCATATCAGTGTGTCTCTCTTCGATCTCCTGACCCATTTCATTCTCTGCCCTGAGGTTCATTTGCGCCTGAAACTCTTGATCCTCTTTTTCCTCATTAAACATTTCTAGCTTTGTCTCCTCTGACTCAACCTTTAAGTCTGGGTCACCTCTAAACTCTAATTCAGCCATGAGCTCTTGGTCTTCTTTTAGCTCCTGCTCCATCTCATCTCGTGGGTTTTCTGGATCCATGATTGGCTCACCATTTAAACCATAGTCCCTCTGCTTTATAATACCCATCTCCTCCTCTGGCAGAGGTTGATTGGCTGGAATTTGATTCTGAAATGCCGCCTTCACAGACTTTTCTACTTCTAAAAGCTCTGTGTCGCTCAGTTCCTCTACAGGCATTTTTTTGTCATCTAGTGACTGCTTGGCTGGCTCGCCCACCATTTCTTCTTTTTCCTCCATGTCAATGTGCCTCTCTTGGATCTTCCCACCTGTTTCAGTGTCTGCCTCGTGGTTCATTTGCACCTGAATCTCCTCTAAAACTTCTGGCGCCACCTTTTTCTCAGATTCCACCTTAAAGTCTGGGTCATCTTTAACGTCTGGTTTCATTTCAACCGGTAGATCAGCCAAAACCTCTGGATTTACTTCTGGTTTTACATCAGCCTCTGACATCACTTTAACCTCTGGCTTTGGTTCAACTTCTAGTTCCACCTTAACTGCTGGAGCCACCCGAACTATTGGCTTCACTTGAACTTCTGGCTTTACCTTAACTATTGACTCTACCTTAACTTCTGGCTTTGGTTCAACTTCTGGCTTTTCTTTTAGCTCCTGCTCAACTTTATCTTCTGTGTTGTCTTTAACCTCTTCATTCTCCACCTTAACCTCTTGCTCTACTTTAACATCAGGCTCTTTGACCTCTTCTGTCTTTACTTCATCCTTTTTCTTCTCTCCATCTTGTGGCTTCTCCACATCTACTGGCACTGGCGCGGCCAGAGCCTGCTGCTCCTGTAAGCCTGGGCTGACTTGTGGTGCAGGATCTTCCACCACTACATGACCCTGCACAGGAACCCAGTCCCCCACTAGAGGGCTCTGTTCGTCTTTGGGCAACACAGAGTTTTCTTCCACTCCTGGAGGAAGTGGTGGCCTTCCCAGAGCCACTGCAAAGAGAAAATACATGATAAAATAGCTAATAAATAATTAGGCTGATTCCCTTATGTGCCCCTGTAGTTGGATTATGAGACTATGGATATTTCTTCCAGACATGTAATAAAGGCCTGAAGAGACATTTGTGTCTCTTTGTGGTCATCTGGCCTCTGTTTTTGTTTGCTTTGTAGTAATTTTAATTCTCCATGTGGTTGTTATGTGTCTCTTTGTGTTTCAGAAAAAATATATTTTTGTGGTTGTTCTGTTTTTTCTCGTGGCTTCTGGCTTTTACCAGTATTTGTGATTGGGTTTTTTTGGTCACTTTAAGTCTTTATGTGGTCGAAATGTGTCTTGTTTTTTTTTTTGTATTTTTGTTTATCTTTCTAGTTGTTTTGAGTTTTTTTGTGGTCACTCTATGTCTTTTTTGGTCATTTTGCCACTATTTGTGGTTGTTTCGTATCTTTTGTTATTGTTTTTTTTTTTTTTTTTAATCGTTTTGTGTAATTTTTGTGATCATTTGGCATGTTTTTGTTCCATTTTATAGATTTCCCAACAAAAGCTGTTGGCTGATGATGGCTGACTGAACTCTCTGGACCTGTACCAGATAAGTCCGTTCAGTTATCTATCCATGCATATTGAAACAAAATATTGTGTAGAATTTTCCCATTATTCACTTCTATTTATAGTTTTCTTTGTTGTAAAAGCAGTTGTTAATGTGCCATGTAAAACATTTCCACTGTTACAGTATACTTTGTACATGATTTGATGAGATAAACACGGCATTGATAACAAACTAGACTGTCTTTAAAGACACAACAAAGCTCATGGACTAATTACAAACTTAACATCACAACAAATACGTGATTGACATTTAGCTGAGACTAAACAAAAAATCTTCAGCAATTGGCAAGTGTTTAGAAAAAGTGTATCAGAGTAATTTTTTGAGGCACAGTGTGAAGAAAGTACAAAATAGTCCTGAAAAACAGTCTCTTACCTGCTAGGATCAGTGAAAGCAATGCCAACGTCTTCATGTTGATCTCTTTGACTAAATCTGCATTTAGGATTGTAGACTGTGACTTACTGTAAATATGCGACCTGTGCACGTGAGTTATTACCACCTGTTAATGTTTCCTTCTTGTCTTCGTCCTGCTATTTATCTGTGTTTGGTTCTAGCACACCTAATCTTTATGAACACCATGGGTCCTGCCCCTTTTATTCCCACTTTATTTCAGTAAGTCATAAAACAGGGCCTTCCCGTTACCTTATCTGTCAAAAGCACTTATTTTTTTCTCTGTTGCTTCCTCTTGGTGTGCAGTCCATCATCATTGAGAGGGTAGAAAGTTCACATGTTCAAGGCTATTCCAAAGAAGTAAATAATAATGAGTAAACAATCATACCTGATAAAGAACTGTTCCTCAAGTACGCAGACTGTCAGTGTAGATTCATCTGCACGTGTTTGTGTGTGTGTGTGTGTGTGTGTGTGTGTGTGTGTGATGTTTATTGATCCTTTAACTGATATGGGGTAAATAAGAACTTTTGTTAGAGACTAGAGACTATAAAACTGACAGGTAATGTCAAAACAACAAAGGATATGATAAAAATGAAAAATAATGACATTTGAATTCACAAACAAGCCACAAAGTTGAAATAGCTGACCTGTTTATTCTCACATCAAGCTTCCACTTATTGTATATCTGAACTCTCACCTGTTCATTTACAGCAAATTATAAACCATAACGTGACTAAATTTATATCTGGAACTCCATAAACAATTTTTTTTTTTTAAAGATTATTTTTTTGGGCATTTGACATGCTTTATTGAAAGTGAGAGACAGATAGAAAGGGGGTGACAGAGGGGAGGACATGCGGACTGGACTGTAGCCTCTATACATGGGGCGCCTGTGTAAACCACTACGCTACGGACCACCCCCCTCCATAAACAATTTAAGTATTTTCTTCATCTCTTGAATCAGCAAAAACATTTCACTTCTATTTCATAGACAGGTGCGTAGGAGACGGAAAAGTGCATCAAAAACATAGAGAAGACTCTCACACACAAGACATTTATTTATTGCAACGTTCCGAGTGCTCGACCTTCATCAGGCAATACATTTGCATGAATATATGTCCTGAAGGTTTAATATTTTGCAGAAGTCTTCTTTGTACTGTATCTCCTGAATGACAGAAAATGGGGGCTGTAAATTAAATATGGACACTGTTGCCAGAAGGAAATGCACTTTAAACTGTGACACATGGGCCATAAATATTAATGCCTTTAGAATATACCAATGCTCAGTATTTCCTCATATCTCTACAGTCTCTACAGAAACTAGGCTTCACTGAATCAGAACGAATATTTCTTCACTCAATCTAATGATTTATTAGTCTGGAGCTGCTGGGGGGTAAGCTGCTATGTGGCGGCTCTACCCTTTGGATGTTTTTTTTTGTTTTTTGAGGGGCATTTTTGCTTTTATTTGACATATTCCCTTTCTGACAGAAGGCATGTTGACATGTCACTGCAGAAAAAGCACAAATACCATTAATGACCAGTGCATTTAGTTTTGTCAGTTCCAGAGCCCTCACATTGTGCACTTAACTGCATGGCACATTGGAGCTTTTCTTCCTCAAGAAGAAACAGAGGATGGGGAATAAACACAAGAAAATAGCATAGGAGTTTTAGCTTGAAGAACTGCTAGAATACGACTCAAAGATTCATTCATTCATTCATTCATGCAACAATCATTCATGATTGCTGTTGAGTTTTTCAGATGTATTTTTTGGGTGATTTGAGCACCACAAGCTGAGCACCATCTTGTCTCATTATATTTGAGAGAAGGCCGATATCTGTAAGACTCAGCAAGTCACAACAAAACAATCTAGGTTGATTAATAGCACGACAAGTAAGAGAAAAAAATATACCAATATCACAATTTTAAAAAAATTAAACCTAACTTTAAAACATTGTCATTTAGTTTTAAACTGGGGAGAAAATATTGGTGCAATAGACTCAATTTAATCCAGGTGTAATGATAGTTGGTACATTTCAGCAGCAGTGTTTGCTGAAGTAAAATGTGAAGACAGCTGTTTAAATGATTCTTGAACTAACATTACTGTTATAAAAGATTAAAGACAGAACTTTATGCTTATTTGGCTCATAAGATTCACAATCTGTGAGAGATTGTTTATGTGAAACATGTTTGTGTAAAGAGAGCAATGGGTGCTGAGCTGTGTTGTTATGGATTTGTGTGTGTGTGTGTGTGTGTGTGTGTGTGTGTGTGTGTGTGTGTGTGTGACATCAGTGTGTCCTGTTCGCAGCAGAGCAGCTGGGGCTGTTCATAGTGAACAGGTGCTGCCGTAGAGATTTTCTGACTTTGTATTTCTCTAGCCTTGCGTATGCACACGTGTCTGTATGTATGGCCCTTGTGTGTGTGTCTCTGTGTGTGCATATGTCCACAAATGTAAGCATGTGTGCACATTAACCACAACGAGCAACAATGAGCCGTTGTGTGTAGCTGGTGGTGGTGAGAAACCTAATAGCCAAGGACACAGTAGCTCAACCAGCAGCTGCTACATCTCTGCACCTCCTATTACACTCCTCTCTGTTGACATGTGGAGACCTCACAGCTCTAACTGTAGTGATTTTATCTGTTGAATTCAGAGGGAGTTTTTGATTTATTAAAGAAATAATGCAAATGTTGAGGAAGATATTAAACAGACTGTATTAATTTGTTCCTGAAAAAGCTGACTTAGTTTTCTCTGCAGATTATTTAGAACAATTGCTGTGAAGATTCTGAAGATTTGTGGTTTTGCAAAATGCTTTGAAGTGGATACAGAGTTGGAGGCGGGGTCCTGTTCATTGCTATGAAAGTTGCTACATCTTCCATGCATAAAATTACCTGGATCTTCCAAAAATTTGCACCCATAGAGAAAGAGCGATAGAGCTTTCCAGCTGGTCGAGTCAGCTACTTACTGTTCAGCGCTCCACTAACTTGAATGGGAATAACTCTCTTCCTTTACTTCTGTCTGGAGAAGGACAGGACTTCTGCATTTTTACATTACTTGAGAGCCATCATAGTTTCTCTAACATGTTTGGAAAGAAAGTGAGGTTAAATCCACAGGCTTTGTAGGTTCATCACTACCAGCAACACTTTTCACAAGCTCACATCATTCCCCAGTTGTCAATTGATACAATCAGACTGCAAAATGTCTTTACACTCAACTTTGCATATTTGCTCCAAGGACCACAATGCCAATCAGTATTGGACTTTGTAATTTGTTTTAACCTTTTAATGTGAAATAAGCTCAAATACAATATATAGTTATATATGTAAATGAAAGGCATTTGGACATTGTCCTGATAATATGAAATACTAATAGGACAGATGAAAGACCCGTTTCAAAATAAAACGAGTTCATATTTCCCCTTTCTTTGCAGAGGGCAGTGGTCTCGCCCTGCATGCGCGCGCTCCCCGTCAGTTGTCTAGGGCACGCGAGACTGCGCGCGTGCTGCAGATGAAACTTGAAGAAGCTGCAGAAAGTTTGGAGTTAACACTAATGTCATCCAGACGGGACGAGCCTGGACTCACCGTGACGAGACATGAACACCGTGAAGATGTTGGCGCTGCCTCTTCTCATCACTTTACTGCACAGTGAGTCTGTTTTTTCTCTGGTTTTAAAAACTTTATCAGCCGAAATTTGTTACAAGTATCACAGAATAAGAGGCGGTGATAGGCAAAAAGTTTTCAGAGGCAGAGATGCATGAGGTTCATGACTTGAACAGGCATGTGTTCAGAGCTTCTGCTGTCCTGGTGTTGTTCTTTTTTTTTTTTTTTTTTCAAATAAGATGCTTTTATAATAATCTCCAACATTTTCACTTATTCTGTTATCTCATGATGTATTTCACTTTGGTCTTTTTTCAATTAATCAATTAAGTTAAGGATATAGAGTAAGTTTCTAAAGCTGTACATAGAATAAACATAATACAATGTAGAACGTGCACGAAAGGAGAAAGTTAGGAACTGTATGAAAATTATTCCTGCATTTTTCACACAAAAAAGCAGGATCATGCACAGTATTATTTGGACCCATCTCTTGAAGAAAAAAACCTCCTGTAATACTCCCACCCCAATATCTTTTAATTCAACTCAGCTCACCATTAATAAAAGGTAAAGGTCGGTGTTCAATAATCCTTTAAAGATAACCTTAATGTGAAACCATCATTATTTTTTGTTCAGATTTTCTCTTAAGCAATTAATCTTCAAAGGAAAATTAAAACATTAAAAAACTCACAAAAATGTCCCCCCTTTTTGACCTGCCTAGAGTTTTGCAATGCGTCTCAGAAATGCAGGATAATGGTGTGATTTTTTAAAATAATTTCCTATTAAATTAAAGAAAAGTGGTTAAGATAAAAGACTTTTTCAAACCACTTTTTTTTTTTTTTTTAGCCATGCATGTTCGGCCTTGTACAACTGATTAGCTGATATTAATATTTTGTTTCAGCCAGAAATTGTCAACTGTGATAACTCAGAATACAATCTCTACAGAATGCAGGCTGATTGGTCTGTTTATCTGGTTCATGTTTTATTGATTATCCCTTTGTGTGATGGAGTCCGTGCATGTTAAGCGGAGGAGACGTGATGTGTTCAGGGACTGCGTCAGAGGCTGAGATTGTGCAGGGAGTGGTTGGGGTCCGTGTTTACGTTGAACCCGCTCTGATCCCGTTTGAACCCGAGATCCACAGAGTGATGAAACACCGTGGAGGAGTGTGAGAGCCCAACTTTTCGGTTTGAAGATGGCCCCCGACTGACCCTGTTGTTGATTGGACCGAGATGAAAACGACCACTTGCTATCTGGAAAAAAATGCATTTGAAGTTGCTGTGGGATTTCTGAGGGGCAGAGGCTGCTTTCCAAACAACATGCTTTATGTCGATAATTGCAACTTTGACGTTTGTTTTGATCTTGTATTTACTCCTGAGAGCCAAATTTCCTCATAGAGATTACAAGATTGAAATCCTTATCCTCAGTTAGGAAGAAATGAGTTTTAATTAGTATCCGGTGTGTGATAATGGAATTGCATGGCCTGTAAAACTGAATTTAAAACAGATTGGGCACATGATTGATTTTTAGATTTTTAGCATTTTCTAATGCTTTTAAAATACTTAAACAATGCATTTTAATATGACAGTAGTTTGCAATGCATTTAAAATATATTGCACGTATGTTTTCCGTTAACATACTGTGGGTTCAAATGGCAAAGGTCCAGGTCTACTGTTAAAATCAGGTTCAGGTTAAGTTGAGGGTCAGGGTTAAAGTAAGGAGCCTCACAAATGTGTAATGCATATATCTGTGTGTGTGTGTGTGTGTGTGTGTGTGTGTGTGTGTGAAGGTGTGTGTGTGTGTGTGTGGTGCCAGCTGAGAAGGGTAAGGTTACTGTCACAAAGAGCTGCTTTGTCTGCGCAAGAGAAGCACGCTGTCCATGCACACACACCCTCACTGCTCCCACACGTTCTCTTCTTGATGCCAAACAAGACATATGCATCAATAAGTTGACCCAGGAGAGACGTGTCTGTGTCCCGTGTTAAACCAGAAGTCACTGATGTTATTTTCACCTGTAAATTAGCTTCCATATATGCCCTGTTGTACATATGTTATTTTAGCTCAAACCCTGTTTCTTTTTCCTAACATTAACCAGGTAACTGTACATGTCCTGTTAACACATACATTTATTTTGATAGTATATAGTACATATACAGTCATGGAAAGAAACATTAGACCACCCTTGTTTACTTCAATTTATTGTTCATTTTAATGCGTGGTACAACTAAAGGTAGAAAACCATAGAAATTTCTAGATATCAGCTCTTAAATTAAACTCTTATGAGCTATTTTTGTTGTTATCATTATATTTGTCCCAATAAATGTACCTTTAGTTGTACCAGGCATTAAAATGAACAAGAAATTGAAGAAAAAGGGTGGTCTAATAATTGTTTCCATGACTGTATATAGTATTAAAGTTAAGCATTGGTATTTGTTTTTGTTTAATTGCAGTGAAATAAATAGAAATGTATATTAAAAGGCATGAAATTAAGCTGACCACAGTCGCTGGTCGGCATGTTTGTAAACTTCTATGCATTTTTGTGGGTGAATGTAGGCTCTGCTGTGTGTAAGGACAGATCCCTAAAAAGGTTATCAGGTCGGGATAAAGCCGCCTGCCAGAAAGTCATCCATCACCTGCATTCCTACACACCACCGCTCCTGGCACCACCACTCTGTGTACATGTGTGTGTGTGTGTGTGTGGGTGTGCCCAGATATGGACATATTCTATTGTAAGAGGTTAATGTTGTGTGTTTTTTATATACATTTGGTGTGAATCCAGGGTTGTTATGTGTAGGCTGTGACTCATTCTCATTGGATTTAAAAAAAATCATGTTTACATTTCTGCTTCGCTTCTTGCTTCTCTGATTGTACTGAAGTTCAGAAAGCTCCCCACATTCCTAAATTATAGATAAACAGCTGGATCTAACTGTTGTTTTAGTCAGTGGTGGCAGCAGTAAAAAGACTGCTAAGTAAAATCTGTTTATTGATTTATAACTGATTGATCCTCTCCTCCTGCAGGTCCTCTCTGTCTGTCAGTGACAGTGAGCAGCAGTAAACCCAAAGTGGAGGTCCACGAGCACACAGGTCAGACTTTCTTTCTTTCTTTCTTTCTTTCTTTCTTTCTTTCTTTCTTTCTTTCTTTCTTTCTTTCTTTCTTTCTAGCTTTCTAGCTTTCTAGCTTTCTTTCTTTTTAAAAATTTCTTCTTCTTTCTGAATATTTTTTTTTCTTTTTGTTAAAAACAACTTGACAAATGTCAAATGTATGTCTTAGTAATATACGTATATGAACGTATATTTTTCAGAATATTTTCTTTGAAAATCAACAAAGATAAAGGGAAACACAGCATTCTGCATGCTACAAAAAGTGGGATATAAAAAACACTGTCACTGTAAATGTCACCAACCGCATAACAAATACCTGCACATTCAAACTAAAATATATCTACTGTTATATTATAAAAAGTCATTTTTCTGTTCCTGTCCTCACAGATGCTGTGCTGTCCTGTGAGTTCAGGACGGAGAAAGATCAGAACCCTCGAATCGAGTGGAAGAAGAAAGGAAAGGCGGTGACGTTTGTCTACTTTAATCACAAATTTACAAGTGAGTGACAGAACTTTACTGCATGAAATTCTCTGACTTCTCTTCTCTGTTTCCATCATCTTTTTATCATTGATTTATGCCCTCCTCTGTCACCCTCCACTACAGGTTCTTATGCAGAACGAGCAATGATGGAGGGAGCGACTCTGACGATACACTCTGTGACTCAGAAAGACTCGGGGGAATACCGCTGCGAGGTGACTGCCAGCGAGGACCACGTCAACCTCGGAGAGGCGACTGTGACCCTCAATGTGCTCGGTATGCATTTTTGTGAATATGTAAATATGCACACATTTATATGTATTTGTGAAACATAAGAAAAGTAAACTTGTGTAATTTACTTTGTTTAGCCTTTAAAGTCACAATGACAGTTTGAGCAGCTTTAGCTTCTTCAATGTGACTTATTTTTGAGTGAATATAAAAAGGATTTAGTTATGAGATCAAAATCAATCCAATTTCATATCCTGGTAGGTGTTCGTAGACTTTATGAGAGAATTGGATGTATCCACCGTTTTGTCACCAATTGCTGACTATAATTATGAAGCATTTCACTTGAACTGTGATATTAATTGGAATGCTATTTTTTGGAGGAAAAACATGTTGAAAACAGAATATACAGGAAAAAAACATAACTTGCAAAAAAAAAATCATGCTGTATTCAAGAAGACTTAAAACTAGTGTTTGAGACCTTTAACTCATAAGGAAAATGTTTTGTTTATTGATTATTGCTAAAAATTGATGCTTTAATGCAACAATATAATCATGTAGACTCCTCTACACCCACCAAACAACAAAATACACCAACAAAAGTCTATCTTTAGTGTTTTAAGATTAACTTGTCTTCCCAAGAATTGCAATCTTTTTGCTGTAACTTCAGCTGTTTCTCCTCAGTGCCTCCTCACATCCCGTCCTGCGAGGTGCCGAGCTCTGTGTTCGTGGGCTCCGGCCTGGAGCTTCTCTGTAAGGACAAACTCAGCGTGCCTCCTGCCACCTACCGCTGGTACAAAGACAACAGGGCTCTGACGGCATCAGTAGACACGCCATACAGCGTCGACACAAACAAGGGCACGCTGGTAAGAACACACTTAATGATACAAACTTGCAGGAGTTTAAACACAGTTGTACAGATTGTGATTGAACTCTCCTCTTGTGTTTGTCCTGAGCAGAAGTTTAGGAGTGTGTCCAAAACAGACACAGGGATGTACCGCTGTGAGTCCTCCAACAGCGTGGGGGCGCCCAAGAGCTGTGTGGCCCAGCAGCTGAAAGTTGTTGAATGTAAGTGGTTTTAGTAAAGCACCTTTGTGAAGTTTTGATGTCTGCTCCTCTCAGCAAACACTGAAAAAACAAGCAGTCTCTTTCTCTTCCTTCCAGATCCTTTGAATATGACGATTTTGATAGCAGGTGCTGCAGGTTTTCTGGCGCTCCTCCTTTTCTGCTGCATCTGTGTGTGCGTGTGCCGACGCCGAGGCTGCTGCAAGAGTGAGTAGTGTGTGTACTTCTGTGTGTGTGGTTGTTTGAATGTTTGTGTGTGTGTGTGAGTGTGTGTGTGTGTGTGAGAGAGAGAGAGAGAGAGAGAGAGAGAGAGAGAAAGTCCCAGTTTCTGCCCTTCATTGCTTTAACATTCATTTACAGTTATAAACACATTTTAATCTGGTTAATACGTATGAATATATTGCACCAGAAAAAGCTACAAGCCGATTTGCATTTGCAGTCCCTGAGTCAACGGTAGCCCTCAATTCTAAGCATTAAATTAAAACCAATAATTTGTTATTTAAAACAGTCTATCCATACACAGTAGAACTTTACACACACACACACACACACACACACACACACACACACACACACACACACACACACACACACACACACACACACACACAAAAACAAATATTTTTTAATAAGTATTAACACCAAAATGTAAATATGTGCCATTGCAAATGAAGGTCTTCATTCAAAATGTACTCATAATTATTTTGATATAAACAATGGACACAGATAATTAGCACAAGTGTAGTTTCTGTTTCCCTCAGCTTCAGGGAGTGTTTCAGCATTTTTCAGCTTCAGTTTTTGGATGAAAACAACTCACTGTTGCTGGTTCAGTCTAATTGATCTTATCAACTCTTATCTTTATTGTTTTAAATAAGAAATCTCTGGTAAATACACAGTGCACTACCTGCACAGCAATAAACAGCAGACAGACAAAATACCAGCTGGTGATCATAGTTTAAGCTGGTGATCATAATTGCCTCAGCAGAGCTAAAAGAGAGTGAATATTGAACTTTGTGGACAGACACAAGTTTTAATCTATACTTGAGTGAATTAGTGATTACTTTCCTTCACTGCGAACAGGTAAAGAGTCAAATGTACAACTAAAGATGTTAACTTTTCTTCTTTGTTGTTGTTTTTTTTTTTAACAGAGAGCAAGAAAACAAAAAGGTGAGGGTTTCTCTTGTCAGTGTGACTCTTGTTCGACCTGTGGCTGTGTGTTATTGTCCGGTAATGAGCTCACACTGAACTGCCACCCTTTGTCTTTCAGCACCAAGTCCTACAACCCGCCTCCTCCTCCTCCTCCTCCCATCCGCAACGTGAGTGATCAGAGGGATTGTTATCGTGTCAGGGCTTGTTTTGCTCGCCGGGCTGCCATTAAATTCTGTTGATAAGTTGCTGATAACGCTGGTCCCTTGCTAATTAAAGGAAATGATTCATTGTACGTCTCTCTGCTCTTTACAGATCAAACACTACAAACAAACTCAGTCCTTCATGATCTGAGGGGGAAACACTTCAAACCATGCAGAATGGAAAGTGAACACTTATTGATGAACACACAGGAGAGTCACTCACACGTTGCATTGCTCTTGGATGACTCCTCGCTCCTTTCTGGGATGGAAAGATCTTCAGATAATGACAAAAACAGGGTAAAAACGAGACTGCAAAAAATCCTGTTGCTTCATAAACACTGGCATCTATGCATGTTTGGAAGTTTAATATCTACTATTAACTCACAGTACTGTAACTTCAGGGTTTAACACTTTTAAAAATGTTTCATTATCATATTTTTTGCGTGTCAACACCTTTAAATAATCGTATTTTTCCAACTCTTTTCTAAGACTTTATTTTCAGCACTTCAGTGAAGTCAAGCTTTAGCTCTCTTGTGCCACCTATAGGCAAGTTACCGTTACTCATCCACACTGATTATCACAAATAATGTATAGATTGTATCCTTCTTATTGCCTTTCATTTATATTCAGATGCAGAGATGTTTTTTATATATAAGGTTATTTTTGTTGTGTTTTATATATTTCTAAGAGAACATGTTTGTGTGTTAATCTTTGGCTGTTTACGTTTAAATAATGTGAATTTAGCTACAAATGAACGGGTGTCTGCACACACTGAATGGTGCTTTGGAAACTTTTAAAGCTTTGATAGTATTTTGATGAGTGTATCTGTTGTTTAATAAAGAAATGTGAAGAAAAAAAATTTAGTTAATTGGCCTTTGGTGGTACAAAGCCAGGCAGAGGAGTGGAGAAATCAACATCTGTTAAAAGTATCTTTGAACAACCAGCAAAAAGATGAAGAATACACTGTTTGATGTTTAGTGTGTGTCTCGGGCTCCTTAATGATTTATTGAATTTATTGAAGAAGTATTCAGATCCCTTACTTAAGAAAAGGTACTAATACCACACTGTGAAATTACTTCACTACAAGTAAAAGTCCTGCATTTAAAACCTACTTTACTTCAGTAAAAGGACAAACGTATCAGCATCAATGTACTTAAAGTATCAGAAGTAAAAGTACTCGTTATGCAGAATGACCCCAATCAGATTGTTAAATATATTTCAAATATATTATTGGATTATTATTACTATTGATGCATTTATGTAAGTAGTTTTTTACTGTTGTCAATGCAGGGTTTTGAGTATTTGATATGCGATATGTGGTTTAATTTAAAATAAATGAATCATAATCACTGTATATTTATCATGTTGTTTTATGTTAAATCTTGACCCGAAAAGTAACTAACTGTAGAGGAGTAAAAGAGTACAATATTTGCCCCTATAACATATGGCATCACAGTCAGTGGACACTTTTAAAAAAGCTCTAAAAACTCTTTAATCTTTAACAAAGCCTTTAGTTTTAGTTTCCTTAGCTGATATCCTTGCTTTTTTCCCACTGTTATTATTTTTTTATCTTACACTCGACTCTGTAGCACTTTGAGATGTTATGTAAAATGTGTTTAAAAAGTGTCTCTGAACACAACTGGCTGTTTGAAGATAGGAAGCTGGTGAGTGAATCGTCCTTGTTGCAGAAATGGTGAGATAAGGTAAGAGAGACTTTATTGTCATTTATCAGTATATGGTGCCATGCAGTACAGACAGGGACACTTGTTTCTTGTATATTTATATTTAAATAATAGAGATGGAGTAAATAAATTATTTTATTTATTATTTTGGTAAAAAAAAAAACATACAATATTCTTCTGCAAGAAGATATAGATATAGCAAGCTATACATTTTCAGTTTTAACCCTTTTTAAGAGTATTTACACGTTTTAGAGTCTTTTTTATATTTTAAAATGGTAATTTTACATTCATGCATGTAAAAACATATAATCAGTAGGTTTACAATGAAACAATCCATAATAACTTGGTTGTAAATAAGACGACATGCTGACGTCACATGATGACCGGCAGGTTAAAGGTCATCATGTGACGCGGTGTCCCTGGCCTATATATATTTGGGGGGATGAAACTTCTGCTTGGCTTAATAAGTGTAATCAACATATAAAATGAAAATGGTTAATTTCACATATCAGTGCCATGTAAAACCATTGTATTTTATATGTAGATCTTTCCTATGTTTTTATGTAAAACAAGTTAATTATCCTCATTGAACCATGACATGTGAGAGGGAAAGAACACCATTACACTAAATTTTGATTAAAATGTTTTAATAATGGATTTATTAATGAAATATAAACAATGTTTATTGGGATTTTGTTAAAGTTTATGACACTTTTTGATAATTAAACAAGCCCTAGGTCAAATTGACCCACGAACATAATTGCTGTTCCTGAGAAATGGACATAACAGGATTAATAACAGGGTTAAAGTATAAAAAGTAAAAGTACTCCTTATGCAGAATAGACCCACTCAGATTGTTATATATATTCCAAATATATCATTAGATTATTATTTTTGTTGCATTATTGTAAGCAGCATATTATTGTTGTCAAATTCGGGTTAATTTAACTACTTAATATACTGTTATGAGGTTTAATTAATAAGAATAAGTAATCATTTTAGATTAATCATGTTTTTCATGTTAAACTTCAACCCGAAAAGTAGCTAAAGAATGAAATGTAAAAAAATGAAATTTCTCTGTTGTCCACTAGATTGCAGCACATCACTGACTGTCTCTGCTCACAGCAGCTCAGACTGTCGGCCTGCAGCTACACTTTGCCAGCCGTTATCCATTATTTGTCCATGAACAGTAGCACTATTGTCCCCCTCCCTTTGTACTTGTTCTCCTTTTTGTGCAGCCCATAAATTAAAAGTCTTGAAAAGCACTGATTTCCTGCCATTCAGCTTAAAAAGAAGATGTATTGTAATGTGCATGCTGTCAGTATTTATAGATTTGACTCATGTTCATGCTGATGATTACACATTTTGGATAATGTTACATCTGGCTTGTGCATGACGTGTGCAATGCGGACAGTGTCAGGAAGCAGTAACAGAGGTCTATTCTCGTACATGGTCATAACCCGCTCTAATGATAACTTTAAGTAGCTCATATTGATCTCCTAATATAGCTGTTTGATAGCTCAAACCTCTCAATAGCCACTCTCAGCCGAGCTCTGAAATATGCAAATGTTGTTCCACAGTTTGCCACTTGTGTGAAAACTGTACCCTCAGTTGGGACTGCATTGGTTTCAGAATACTGACAATGCATTTTGAATTTGTAGGATGTTTTTTGGGGGTATTCATAAGCCAAGGATGTCTGATAAAAAACACTTATTCGTGACTCACTCCTCCATTTTAGTGATTTATGTGTTGAGGACAATGTGATGTATTGACAAAAGGAAAAATACAAAACTAAACAAAGCTATGCGACACTAATCAGGGCTTTTTTAGGTATTTTTCTGTATCTTGCATGCATTGTGCAGACATGTTTTTTCCTCTCCTTACCCAATGCATAATTTCTGTCAAAGCCACCAAAGTCCATTGACAAAAACAATAATTTTACCTTGCAGAACACAAGAGCTGCATATGTTTTGATTCAACAAGGTCACACAATAACACAAACTAACTAACTTATCGATGCAGAGGTAGACCAGCAACTGCCGTGTTCTTCAAGGTAAAATTTCTGTTTTTGTCAATGGTATCTGGTGGCTTTGAAAAGAGAATAGACGGCTATAACGGCTTCAGTTCCTGATTGGAAAGGGCTGTCTGACAGCAAGGTATAAGAATGAAAATATTCTAAATATAAAATTACACTTAAATTTATATAAGCTTCTTTCTTTTTTTTTTTAAACCAGGGCTGTGCCGACAACCATCTACTGTCGGTAATACACTGTAACAAATAAGTACCTCATCAACCACACTTCCCAAAAGCCCAAACTATCACTTTAAGTAGCATAAATTGGAAACACTCAAGTAAAAATACCTCAAATTAAAGGGATAGTTTGGGATTTTGGACATTTAGTTTTATGAAATACTTGCCAGTATTGTAGTGGATGCAAAGTTATGAGCTTAGTTTCCAAGCTCTGGTTTCGATCATAACATAGATAGTTCTGGCAAGCTGGCAGGGTCATGAAACTACAAGGTTTTACTCCACAAAACAACATAATATTTCTACAAACTGCAGCCGGTACAGCAAACAGGCCAGCGTACAGCACGTAGTAATATTAGGCAATTATCTCTTCAAAACCACCAGACTCCATTGACAAAAATAGTAATTTTACCTTGAACAACAAGGGAGTTGTTTGTCTACGACTGCATCAATCTGTTTGTTTGTCTGTGTTATTGTGTGACTTTGGTGGATCCAAATTAACCCTTTAAATTACCAAAGTCACACAATAACAAAAACAAACTAAACAATCGAGGCAACGGTATACCAGCAGCTATTGTGTTCTGCTAGGTAAAATTATTGTTTTTGTCAATGGAGTCTGGTGGCTTTCAGAGAAATCCTGTATTGCGCAAGGAAAAGAAAAAACATATCTGCACAATGCATGCAAGATAATAAAAAAATCTCCGCATTAGTGACGCATAAGTTAGTTTAGCTTTGTATTTTTCATTTTACCAACACATAATATCGTCCTATTTAATGCAACTTAATGTCCAAAAGAAGCACTTGAATTTATTTTAAAAAAACAGTGAGCATTTCTGGGCAGAGCGTGGGAGTTTCCTTTGACCTGTGTGAACGCATCAGTGGGGCGAAACGTCACACATGCAAATCAGCCAACTGGAATTCCTCTTTCTTTTCAAAAGCATACAGACACACAGAGCTCCATGGACTGACTGAATGACGACTGTGTCTGGAGGTACTCAAATTATAACATCAGCCACACACACACACACACATGCACATGCACACACTTGGCTTTTTAACATCGCAGCTCGACCGCCTGCTGCAGTCATTTTCTTAACAGGCCTTATTTTTATGGATGCTCGTCCTGTATAACAGCTCGAGGGGGCTGTTTCATCACGTTTTGTAAATGTGTGTGTATCTGTCAGAAAGCGACAGAGGAGAGCGAGTGTGGAAACAAGTGAGAGAAAGAGAGGGAGAGCAGCTGAGTGTGAGTGGGCGGTTGCTGTCAAATGAAATCTATGTCACTACCACTATTTTCTTAGATGTTAAATTAAGCCTTGAGCAAGGTTTCGTCCAAGATGGCTCCTTTCCTCTGCATCTACCCACAATGCTCTCTGTGCATTGAGCGCCCCTGAAAACTTCCAGGAGCGCCACTCGCGTCTGAACAGGTGGTGCGGCGCTCGCAGCACATTGCACGACACCCTCTGGGATTAAGTTGCGTTTTTCATATTTTACAATTCCTTTTCTGGTCAAAAAAGAAAAATCTGTTTTTGCCGTTTTTATTTGTGAGTTTTGTTTCTTTGACTCCTGCGATGCTCATACATCGCTCTCGGTTTGTGGCACATTTACAGCTCCCATATCCCTCCACATTAGCAGCTCTTGGTTTATGCAAAGCTTACATCATTTTCATGCCTCGGGGAAATTGTTGTGGCAAAGGGAGCAGGAAGAAGACCACTGACACAGGGATTACCACAGGAAACTCTCTCTTCCCCCTGTAGCAGCAAGAAATAGCAGCAGTTAAACATTTAAACCCCACCAGACGACATCCCCTACAGTTTCATTAAATCTTTATTCTGAGCTTCTCTTACAATGCTCTGCTGTGTGTGTGTGTGTGTGTGTGTGTGTGTGTGTGTGTGTGTGTGTGTGTGTGCGTGCGTGCGCGCAAGAAGCCGAGACAGAGAAAAAGTTCACTATTTCTGCTCTCTCTCTGCTGTCTTCAGTCTCAATCGTGCTGTTATTTAGCATTGCTCACTGACAACACTGTTATGTGTAATTACAGCAGAGTTGGAGGATGGAAATGGTTTTGCCACTACACACACGCACACACACACATACAGCGTCCTGTCCTCCTGCACAAGCAATCAGTCAGGACTTAAACTCCCACAGCCGCACTGTGCTTCCTATTTGAGCTCATATAGGAACAGTGTAGGCAGAGTGTTATACAGATGAAATGTTTTGTCTGTGTGAGCGTGTGAGTGTGTGTGTGAGAGAGAGAGACTGTAATTTCGAAGCATTACACAATATCTGTTCCCTGAATGCCAAATAGGTTTGTTAATAGTAGATGTATTTAAGAAAAACGCAGCATAATTAGCAAATTCAATATCAGATTTGATCAGAAACCCAATTAAAAAGTTGTGTGAGCTTGCACTTGAACGCTCTGCCAGAAACTGAGGACACCGATGACTGTGGTGCAGCTAACCATTATTTTCATTATCAAAAAAGAGTTCTGATTATTTTCCCCGTGAATCAGTTTTATCTATAAAATGACCGAAAACAATGAGAAATGGCCGTCATTATTTTTCCATTTTCCTGATTTGTTAGAGCAACAATCCAAAACCAAGATAAATTCAGTTTACTTTGATAAAACACTAATGAAAGAAGAAAACATTCACATCGTTTTAGAGGCTGGAACTGTTTTGCTAAAATGATGAATCGACTTTGAAAT
This sequence comes from Centropristis striata, assembly GCF_030273125.1. NCBI lineage: Eukaryota > Metazoa > Chordata > Actinopteri > Perciformes > Serranidae > Centropristis > Centropristis striata. The sequence goes on from NC_081526.1 coordinate 13,691,293, forward strand.
GATGAAATGATAAAACCGTTTTTGAAACTACCACTGATGCCAGAGACGTTTAGATTTACTTTTTTATTAAATGTTGAGCCGTTGTAAAATACTCTCTAAACACACACCTGGGAAAACTTTACATCTGTATTTTTTCACCAAACAAATTGCTTCAAAATTCTAGGATAAAAACAATCAGAAGTACCGATTAACAAATGCTCAAAAAACACAAAGATGCCGGCAAAAGACAGAGAGTCTGAAACCTTTTCCTAACAACAAGCGAGCATCTGACTATCACGTTGCATCGACGTTTTGTGTTCAAACTGATGAATATGCACTTCTCTGTCCTTCATACCTTTCAGCTGAGTGCTCCAGATCAGACTTAGGATGGTAATACTTTGATGTTTTATGGAACTAACAAAGAACATAGCCAACAGCAAGTATTAGCAATGTTTTTATAGAGAAATGAGGTGGTATAATATGGATAGGACTTCATTAATCAGCCGTCCCATGTCTGCAGCAGTGCTTTCAAACGCAAGCGACATAATAAAAAGAAATTTGGTGTAAGGGAATTCATGTTTGATCCGCTAATGAACCTGCTGTGTCCTGACGCTTCATTGGAGAAATACCAGTACAAACTACAAATCAAATCAACAGTCAGTTTTCAATTGTAGTAGAGATAGGCAATGAAATTTCATTGTCATTAACTTAAAAAATGATCAAATGGTTCATGCAACAATGGTTTTGTCTTTTGCAATCGTTTTCTCTCATTTAAGGGGCATCTGAATATAACAAGATAACATCAAATGTCACGCCAATATGCTGCGAATCATACAAACAGCAGAAACAAGGAGAGACTTCTACAGAAACCAAAAAGTAGATGTAATAAAAATGAAACGAAAATGAGGTGCAAAGTAAACTCAGCTAGCATATTACAAATCGACGACAACTATTCACAGCCATTTGAGAGCGAGGCATCCAGCAGAAAGTGTGGAGCCATCCGCACGGCAACAGTCAATGGCAAGCATTGTCATCTGAAGACTAAGCTTGATGATGGAAGAGCAAACAAAGGCCCTCATCTCTAAGATGAGGAACGATCTTTGAATAATTGTCGAATAGTTCCAAGCGAATGTCATACAGCACTTTTGCTTGAAATGTCCATCCCAAATTTGTATCTTATCATACTCACTTGCTCAATCGTTATATCATTTTTGTGACAGTGTAGCTTACACTGAAACACTGAAACAAAACGATATCACTGGCAAGTGGCAACTGGGGAAGTTAGCATAATAACTGGTGGTGGTAGGTACATGTGGTTATCTTGCTGTTTCAGCACGTTTTCTACAACAATATCATTAACGTTGTTTTGACCATGTGCAATTTTACATTATCGAGTATTTATAATATCTCAAAAAGAAACTAAACAAAAGGCGCATAGACGGTAGAGGAGAGGTGCATGAAAGTCACTTTGTTAACAATATTAAGAAATGATAATGTGCCACTTATTTGCTCATGCTTGTATGCTGCACAGTTTACCTCAGGAGAGAGAACCTGAATGTTTACCTATTTATGTCTCTACATGGAAGTTGAACTGGGAGTCTCTTGAATGCTTGAGTTTAAAGAAAATAAACAAGAGCTCTTGTTCTGAAACATTGTGTCCATCCAAAGATGTCCTGGTAAGCAAGAATATTTTTTTTTGGTAAAGAAATCACATTTTAAAGGATATCGTCAGATTATCGTTATTGGAATTTTTAAAAGAATAATTTAGTTGTTTTTTGCCCACCCCTACTATGGAGCTGAACGGCTCGATGTTGCCACAGTAAAGCAGCCTGCACCGAGACAAACAAGTTCAGATTATTCCACTCCACTTCCTGTCTAACAGCGCCCCTAGCTGATCTTAAATCACTGCATTATTAACTAGAACCATGAACAGGTATGATGTGCATTTGTTTAAAGCTGAAAGAAGAATGTTTTAACCACAAGGGGGCAGAAAGCCTGAGGAGATATACATTTTCCAGTCCAGACGGCAAGGAATTGATTGCATTGATTGCATGACTCTGCTGCAGGAGAACCTGAGAGTTGCTTCTTACACCTCGTTCGCTGATTTGAATATAATGAGCAGCTAATGTCAGACTACTGTTGCACAAGATTTACATCCTCTGTGACCTTTATGTTGCAAGGTGGGGGAAAAAAGTAATATTCTTTTCAGCTCCTGTCTGCTCTCCTTTGCTTTCAACACACTTGTTTCACAAGGAAGCTTTCACTCAATGTGTCTATAAGCTAGTTCACAGTTTTTATATGACGGTTTATGTGCAGGCATTGAAGCAATACAATAAAATATTAAGCTGCTGAAAGCTTTGCAGAGTTGGTTTAAGCTTATTTGGGGTGTCTACAAATCTGTTTATTTAAGAGCAATATGAATGAACTTACTAAAGCCTATTTTGTCTGCAGAGAATACTCAGTTTGCTAATGATTACAGTATATTTTAGTCCAGAATCGTAACGAGGCCTGCATGTTCTGTACAGCATAAAGTATGCAGACTTGTCAGATGTCTGCTCTGCTTCTCACTGCCCATCAGTACCTAAGATCCTGTGCTGCAGTGTGCTATTTGATAAAACTGTTTAGCATTCAAGAGGAATCCTCAGCACTCAAGTACTCCCAGTATTATGCTTTTAACTCATTCCCCCCAGAGGAGCGGAGGGATAGAGAAGAGAGGAGGGAGCGGAAAGGCGGGCAGAAACAGAAGGATCCTTATGGGAAGGGTGAAATTTCACAGGACAAAAGCCCGTTATTGAATTCCTGTCATGATTCTTTGGATAATAACCTCCACTATCCGGCCCCCAAGACACATTTAAAGGCTCTCACAATCCCACTCCCATCTGATTTCACTGAAAGTGTGTTACTGCACACAAGCCGCTCCACTGTCCCACCGCATGCCGGATGCTACTGAACGCCTCTGTGTTGGATTAGACTTTGTGTCCCTTGAGCAGAGCTTAGAAAACATCACAATACATCCCATCAGTATGTGGAGCAACAAACAGCTGTGGCTTTACTCGGCTAATGGCTGGATAAAGTCATGCCCTGTTAAAATAAAACCAGGGGGATATGTACCTGACTGTTAAAGGGACAGCTCACCTCGAAATCACAAAATACATGTTTTTTTTTGTAGTGCTGTTGAAGATAGTCTTGGTGTGAGTAAGCTGAATTTCTTTGATAGATAATTTTACAAGAAATAAAAAAATGAATAAATTTGGAATCTGTATTTACTACTTTTCAAGTGCCAACAAGTCTTACAAATATTGGGGGGGAAAGATTCCACATGCTACACATGTTGAACTATTTACATTTTTTACAACCTCTCTCATCCTCTCCTCTCTGCCCTGTGTGAACAGCCTGCAGTTCAGTCGAAATTTAACAGATGTTTTGTCATGTGACTGTTGATCTCAGTTGAGTCATTCTGACCTTTGTTGTACTGAAGAGTGCAGAATTTAATGTTTTTAAAAGAATTGTGTTAATGTAAACTGTTTATCTTTGGCAAGATTTTAAAGAAGATGTGTAGAATTAAAAGATGACCATTTTCAGCCTCGCTCGGGTTACTTTTACTGATGGACATTTTAAAAGTTGAAAATCTAACAATAATACACATTTTTGCAGTTTCCTTCTCTGATAGGGTAATGTTTGTGATTTTAGTTTTTTTTTTAATCCCGTCAGCAGGTTTTGGGTTTCAGAGGGTGGATGTTTACATCATGTGCTGCCACGAGCAGGCTTCCTTCTGCACAAGATACTGTTGAAGGCTGTAGTTCGGTGAAAAGAAAGTAGATCCTACATGAAAATGCTCACAACAAGGTCTGTGGATTATGGCCTGGGTTAAGATATCTGGAAAGAGATATTGCTATTGAGTTTTTTAAAAAAAAAATAGCACCAGAAGCCAAGTTGTTTCATTATATTTTAAAGCTAGCAAATCAAAAGACATCTTGGCATCTCACACTAAAACAATCTAGATTGATAAACGGCACTACAGGTTAGGGATGGGCATTTGGAAGAAACCTGCCAACTCGAGTATCTATAACGTTAACGATCAATTAATTGCTGCATGCATACATGGGCAAAATATAAGATATATATATATGTGTGTGTGTATATATATATGTATATATATATATATGTGTGTGTGTGTGTGTGTGTGTGTGCGTATACATACATGTGTATATACAGTACTATGCAAAGCCTGTTTTTATAACGGACGCTTTTATTTTGAAATGACGAAAAGAAACTTGATCCTGTTGATCGTAAAACTAAATTAACTGAGATTAAACTGTAAAGATAACGTCAAGGAGTTCAATGTTTTATGTTTTAGCCACCGGAATTGGCTTATTCTCATACAGCTGCAGAACTGAAAGCTCAGCTGTGTTTCAGTGAGTACTGATACACAGTCATAGATAGAAATGAAAATGAAAAAATATGCAAATCGATTAAAAATTCCAGGTGTTCGTCCAAATTCTTAACGACCATTAATCGATCATCGATTAATTATTCCCATCCCTACTACAGGTAATAGAAACAATGTGTATTTTGTAGTGAACTTTCCCTTTAAGCCGGCACTGATCGGCCAGCCACAGGAGCCATGATGAGGCCTGATTGCTGTGTGATTTGAGCGTCCTCAGACCCACAGCTCATCAATACCCCTCACAGCTCGGCTCTGTAACACGCTGCACTGCAGCAGGACGCAGGCATCAGCCAGATGAATATTTATCAAAGCCATGAAAGACGCAGGAAACAATTTATTCGTCACAGAAAAACGATCCGGGACCAAAACTCTCCTGGACACATTTTACAAAAACAATGCTGTGATTCAAACACGCGGCCTGCTGGGGGATTGTAACGATATGAAACCCTTTGTCTGCTCCCTGGTAGGACACACTTTCACCATATGTTGCTGCTGATTGGCGAATGAAAAGAGCATCAGGTTCAGTTGAGTGTCCTCTGGTTTTGAATAATTGTCTCCGCTAATCTGCTGGGATTCATTAAAATGGAGAGTTTTGACAGTCCCAGCCACCAGGATTACAAGGTGGAGACTGAGAGCCAAAATGCGAGCAAACATGAGGAGAAGCGGTCTGATTTTATCCCTTAGTCCACCCTCAGTCTCCCACAGACACAACTCATCTCTCCCCTCTTTCTGTCCTCTGCCCAGTGAGCTGGCTGAAGACAGGGTGGGAGGAAAACAACCCCCCAGCTTATTAAACCCCAGAGTCTACAGGAAGAATCGTTCATGCGGAAAAGATTTACGTAAGGAGGAATTTTCTCAATTCTGTCCTAATTTCCGTATGCTGCACGCACCAAATCCCCTCTCTGTACAGCATATTTGAGCCCGGCTTTCCACAGTATTGTTCTGGCATCCACTAACTTTTCTCTGTATTTCTTTGCTCTGATTAACTGAGAGGGCGTTCTTGTAACAGGCCATGTTTGATGTGCTGGCCCTGATTAGAACATGTTAAAAATACCACCACCCTGCACTCTTCCATCTCCCCGATCCTGCCTTCTGTCTCCTCTTCCAGTCCACCTCTCCCGCTCTATCTCCTTTTTTCTTTTTACTGTCTCATCCACATAGCTCTCCTTTGTCCCTTTCTCCCCTGTATGATTAAAGCTTTTACTTCAGATGTATTTTTATGAAATTCCTTGCTTCCTCGCTGTGATTGTGGTTCTGTTTTTTTTTCTTTTCTTTTGTCACGCTTTGTCTGTTTTCTGCCAGAGGTCTATGTTTGATTACAGCTTCGCTCTCACTGATTACAACCCCTTGTCTCTGTGAGTGGTGTTGTCTTCCTCTCCCTCCCCATCAGCCTGAGTGACCTTGGCAGGATAACAGAGCGAGAGATGGTGACAAAAAAGTCTTATCTGGTCGCAAATGAAAGTGGAGGAAGATTCAGAGCTACTGAGAAAAACAAAGTATTATTATGGTAAAAAAAAAAAACCTTAAGAAAATGTTTGCTCTAATATTATTCTTACATCATTATCATTATGTGCACAGCTCATTTTGCACTAATATTCTCGTATCATCATTATCATTCAGGCGTTACGGCTCGTAGTTATTCCTATGAAAAGTAATGCACTGCAATTCATAGCTATCCCACAAGATTTTGATCGCACCAATATCTTATCGGCCACGTCGGTCTTGTCAGGCGGGTGGGAGGGGAAGTGGATTGCAGAACAAACCCAGAACTTTAAACTAGGAGACCAGTGATAGTTCCCCGTTGTTCATTGTATTCTCAAGCGCTTCCATAACATCTTTTCTTTCAGACGAGTGGGAAGAAAACATCCAAAAATACACATTGAGGTGTTTATTTTACTGGAGTTTGTCTATTTGCATCTAGAGATTTCTCCTAAGTTCCTAGCATTAGATAATGCCTCATTTGCATATTTCAACGTGACATGGATGAAAACCTGTAACAAAAGAAATAATTGTTTTGGAGTAAATATGGGGGAGTTTCATGATGATGAGTTTGTTTGTCTGTAAACAGTCCACTCACAAGAAAAAAACAACCACAGATACGTGGACACATTTCTGGCAGCATTTAACTTTAGCAGCAGGCTGCTGATTTAGTTTGTCACAGTCACTGTAACGATAACGGTCCAACGATATAATGGCCACGATTCCGTCATTAAAAATTCATACAAATTGTCTTTGAAGGTTTATTTGCTGTCTCCATGAAGACGTGTTCGCCACCTGGACCACATGCAGAATTGCCGCTCTGAAGTCACACGTTCTTCTCCATGTTGTTCCAACCCACAATGCAACTTACTCAACCTCATATTTCAACCTCACATTTCCCACAATGCCCTCAGCCAGACTGTGACCCTCTTACATTTTGCAGTAAAAGCCTCTCATAAAGGGCAATACATTTTTTAACCAAACATTTTAATTACCCTTTAGACATATTATCTATTATCTCTTATCTATTGCATTTTTAATCACCTTTTAATGACTTTAGGAATTAAATGATTATGAATTTATGCCTGAAACATACACAACAAGCAGAAAAGTGAAACTGAGACAGTTACAGTCACATTCAGGAGTCGCCTCACTCAGAGGACGGTGTCCAATCGTGTGTGACGGCGGTGATAAGGGGCCTATAGTTTTTCATGTTAAAGTATTACACCACTTGTCCTGAATCTCTATATTCAGTCAACAGTCTTTTTGTTTATGTGGGGCTATTTTCAGCTTGTTGTGCATGTGGCAGACCTGAACCCCTTCACTCATAATATACGAGCATACGGGGAGAGAATAGATAGCTGGCCCTTGAGTGGAGCATTTGGCACTGTCTTAAAGAATATCAGGGAGATTTGGTGCCTCTCTGTTCCCGTCTCTCCTGCCTCTCTCGCTGATTGCACTTCCAGACTTATGATTCCTCTGCAGCACAGGCAGAAATCCATCGAACCAAGGACAATATCAGAACTGTGTGGTATGTCTACAAACCGTGCTACAGGCGGGAAAGACATCCAGAAAATTAATGTTTGCCCCGAGGAATTACAGTCTTCCCTTCTCACCGTACCTGCTGTTCACTCACAGAAAAGGAAAAAAAGTAATGAATATTACACTGAATCATGTATGATGTTATCAGCTGCACAAGCTGCAGATGAACTGCAAGCAACTCATTAAAAAACGCCAGAACCACCAACAATGTGTGAGGGAATATATTAGAAGGATGTGAGACTGAAAAGGGGCAGTGTGGGTAGAGTAGTGCAGTGTGTCTTCAGGTTATAAAATGTTCATTACGTCTCAGGTCGCTTTCACATATAAAGTGTGGTGGATTCAGTGGTGAAGTTGCATTTTTAATTTGGCATGCTTCCACACTGTTTTATCAAGCATTGTTAACAGATGTCCTTCAACTATTACAGACAGAATATGCGAGGGAAAGAGCTGACACTGTTAAGAGGCAAGTCGACAACTTTAATGTATTTCCACAATTCTGTTGCTAAATAATTTGCAGACTTTGTTGTTGTTTTTTGTGTTTTTTCTCTGATCATCTGAACTGCTTTTACTTCATTAGCCCACGTCTGTCCACAAGACTTTTTCAAGCCTGCTATTACCCTGTCTGGTGTTGATTTTCACCCAAATTCAACCCATAATGTTATGTGTTTTAGTTTGCTTCCTTCCTTTGGTTCGGACTGTACAGTGAACGCGGACCAGAGTTCAATTCTTGGTCCGCACCAGAGTTCGTTTGAGCATTCACACCAGCAAAAATCAAACAGACTATTTGACAAGATGCCTGACAAGAGTTTGTTTCAATTGGGCCAAACAGCTCAGGTGTGAAAAACCCCTTATAACCCTCTTAGACCAGAGCAAGTTCCCGGCATCAAAACTAGCACCAACTCTTTGCCCATCTTGAACCGTGAACCGCTACATCAGGGGCTGGGGGCGGGGCTATCAGACCAACAAGACCAACTAGGCCTGTTGAGAGGGACCAACTAAATCGTGTAAAATATATTTATTTGATTTGTTTAACTGCAATGTGATTGATACGGGCGAGCAAGCATGCTAACGTTAGTGGAGATCGCTATTGTGCTAGCGTTAGCGGACTAGCAAAACCAAACCCAACTAGATCCCATTGAGAGAAACCAACTAAAACATGTATCACTCATTTACTTGATTTGTTTAACTGCAGTGTGATCAATACGGGCGAGTTAGTGGGCTAACGTTAGCAAGCGATCGCTATTGTGCTAGCGTTAGTTTACAACAAAGTCCAACATTAACATCTTACGTTCAGTGTTAGTACGAATGTATTCAGCATCCATAGTGATGAAGATGAGCAGCAGAGATGTGTTGTAGAGACATGTAGTCTGCCGTTGTCATTATACTTGCCGACAGGGCGGAGACATATACATGACATTACCAGTGCCGTAATGATGTGGCTCTAGAGCCTGGGGAGAAGCAAACAGTTCAGAGCTCGTTCACAAGTTGAACCAATTGCGAACCAGCATGAGCACTGGCCAGGAGCCGGCTCTGATCGAAATAGGATATTAATGTGCAGGTGAACGCTGCAGGTCAGAGCATGCATATAAAGATCAACATGAGGGTTGGTTGCTGCTAAGCTGTTGTTGGGTGAGTGGAAAAATGATGAAATGACGATTAGTTGTTTCCTGGATTATCCTTCAAACAAACTAAAGCTTCTGTAGGTAGATGAAGAACATCAACTCATTTCCTCAGGCAGCCCTGCACAAAAACATCTGCAAAACAAAATCTGTGTACCAGTACGTCTAGAGCACATTAATTAACATGTTTCATGAAATGTGTTTATTCCTCACAATAACCAAAGTGTAAAGATGGCAGGTTATGTGCTGCAGTATTTTTTGACACTTGCTTTTAGCATGAAAGTTCATAAGCACATTTCCAGAAATGTCCTTTAAATAGCTTAATTATATCAACCAACTCTCTTCTGTTAAAGCCCTCAAGAAAATATATTTTTTAAACTGGCTTTGCTCACAGTTGCATAACAAGCAACCATAATGTAACTAGAAAATAACATGAAAATAAAGGTTCATGATTGATTCAAGTCTCTGCAGAATGCTTTTCAAAGCACACTCAAATTAATGAATGACTGGGAGGTACATGGTCTATTTTGGAAAATGTCTGGCAGTAATGAGTATAATACTTGTACTAAGTGGGTAAAATGATGTAAAACCTCTGGTAGTGTTCTTTAACATGTCGGGATGAAAAAGAATCGATCGAGGGACAGACAGAGATCACAGGGGGGCAGAAGAGACAGCCACAGAGGTTCAGACCCACAGGGAAGCCACTCAAAAGGACGTCCTGCTCCCACAGTAAATGGAAGCCATTTATCTTCCTTTCACTGAGGATGGGGAGAAGTTATCAAACATTCTCCTTTTTCTCCTCTCTCCATCTGTCACACCCGTCTCGCTACATCCATCACTCACTGTCACTGCCTGCTTCTGACTCCACATGTATCTGTTGTCCCACTTCCCCCTCTACATTTCAGGGAGAGCTCTTACTACTGTCTCTGTTATTATGTATTCAGCAGCGTTTTATTGTGTGTTAGAAATACTTTGATGCTAAGACATTGATGGATAAATATGGCCCCTTCCCTATAGCTAGCAAAAAAAAACTGGCCAGTTTACAAGAGTCCAAAAGGATCTCACTAAATAAATAAACAAATAATAATAATAATAATAATAATAATAAAAGCACCTATCATACAAGTACATTTACTCAAGTACTGTACTTAAGTGCAATTTTGAGTTTTTACTTGATTATTTCCATTTTATGTAACTTTATACTTCTGCTGCACTACATTTTAGAGGCAAATCTTGTACTTTTTATTCCACTACATTTAGCTGACAACTTTAGTTACTTTTCAGGTCAATATTTGACATAAAAAAATATGAACAATTTATGCATGTTTATAAATTAAACCACATAAAATTATATTAGGTAGTTAAAATGAGTAACAGTAAAATGCTGCTGGGCTTAATGAGGCCTGGTTGCTGAAAACCGGCCACCTGTCATGTCACGCAAAACAGCCATTCTCTTATTTGTGCATTACTTTAAGCCTAAAATAATTTAAACAGTTGAGTTGTAAAGAGATCCAACCACTTTGCAGTAAACGCATATTGCACCAGGCCGTAAACATATTTTTAGTTTATTTCTTCTGTAAAGCTGAAATTTTAACATCAGGGTCTATTGGGATTCACTCGCTTTTAGAGCCTCAAGTGGCCATTCGAGAAACTGCAGCTTTCGGCATTTCTCATGTTGACTTCATTCTTCAACCCTAGATGTTGCAGCTTAAATAATATTGTACATTGTTGTTTTTGTAGTAAAATCCTAGTCACTGTGCCCTTCAGAAAAAAATAATAATTTATCAAAATTGTAGATTAATTTTCTATTGATTGAAGACATGTCAAGATTCATGAACTAACTCCACAAATTCCAGACCCACAAATGTCTTCTTCTCACTTTGCGACCCCAACATTCAACCCTTTATTGTCTCTTTTTACTGCTCCAGCCCCCCATTCTCTCCACCACACATACAGATCTTTGTCTGGTGACCTCTGGCACATGGATGTTTTACTCGCCCATACATCACAGCTCAGTGACCCCCTGGTCATTTATCACTTTCTGTTTCCCCATCTGCCCCTAACCCCCCTCCCCTCCCATTCCTTCAGGGCAGTTTTGTTACCCTTGTCACTGGTTTTCCAGGCGGACAGGAAGTCACACAGGAAGTGCATTTACAGCAGATGCTTCAAACAGGAAACCACAAAGAGGTCTGACGTTTGGGTTGGAAGAAATGTTGCATATGGGTCGACATATACAAACATGAAGGGAAGCAGATTACAGATAAAAAGTAACGTGATGGTTCAGCTCAGCTGGTCTCAGTTTCATCTCTCATCCGGTTCATCATCTGAAATAGTGTTTCGAAAGAGTTTGTGTTAATTCACCAATAAAATACAATAACACAAACAAACTAACTGATTGAGCCTGCGGTAGACCAGCAACTCCTGTGTTCTGCAAGGTAAAATCACTGTTTTTGTCAATAGAGTGTGGTCGGTTTCAAATAAATAGATAAAACAGCTTCAGTTCCTGTAGAAAGGGCTGTCAGACAGCAAGATGAACTATTCAAATTAAATTATTCTGAATGTAGCATACACAAATATTTAGCTGCTGCCGCCGCCATGACTCCTGCCTGCTTCTCCAAACTGGGAACGTGCAGACCACCATCTACTGATGATGTTTAATATACTGACTGTGGATAAGAACTTCATACAACTCCACCTAAAAAAGCAATACAGACTTTCCCTTTAATAACAACAAAGGATGTGTCGGTATAACATGAAAATAAATAACAATTAAAGGATGTTTTTTTTAAAGGACAACAAGTGTCTCATTATAATGAGAAATGGAGCAAAAAAAACAACACATTTTTTGGACTGTATTTCCTCACAGTACACACATGCACATACACACACACACACACACACACCTTTTGGGGACACTACATAGACTTACATTCATTTCCAGGACACGAACTCAAACTACAACTTGCCTAGACCTAATCTTTACCCTCCCCTTAAACAATGACCGTCAAATTAGCTTTCTCCCAAAAGGGGACTTTGTCCCCAATTAGACAAGTCATCTCAAATGTGTCCCCAAAGGTGCCCTAAATTAGGGTAACACAAACACAAACCCACACACACAGCATTTTTTTTCTGGTGAGCCATGCAAAGTTTCTGCTGATCGGTGTCCTATCTAACAGGAAGTTTCATATCTGTTGTTATGAAAAACATTCTTTCAGTCTCAGATTGAGAACGTGATACTGCAGTAATATACAGAAGGTGGGTTATCTTGTAATTCGTCTGTGAAAAAGTACATGCGTATATGCAAAAGAGGTAGGAAAAAATAAACAAATACATGAACTGCAGGGGGAGGGAGAATGACCAAAAGGAAACTGTTTTAAAGTTAAAGCACACACAGGCGGGTGGTTGGGCGGGGTCACTGCTGCAGATGAGCTGGACCTTAAGGTCATGTTTTCTACCACGATATAATGCTTATTCAGCCTTCTCCCTGCGGTGCATCTGTAGGAGTATCAGAAGCAGCAGCCAGGCCTTGAGGGAATGTTCATTTCATCCAGCTGCTCTTTCATGTGACTGAACTCTTCTCAGCAGCTACGGTCTCTGAATCCCCACAGAGTTCTGCTGTTTTTATCAAGGTTAAATAACACAGACACAAGACGCAGCTGAGTATCCATGTCCTGAGTGTTTCAGTTTCAGCATATATTAGCCCAAGGGAAACTTGAGGAGCACTTATGTAGTGCAGGAGATGGTTTCCTCTGATCCACTGTGAGAGCAAGTGAAGTTTGTCGTTACTGTATCACAACGGCTGCGGGGCGACTAATTTATCTGACATTTAAACCAAAGCATGAACTTAGACTAGCTATTCAAAAAGTAAGAATACACTGAGCACAATTAATATGAAAGTTAAATATCATCTGAGAGAATTTGAAATTGTTTCAAATTTTAAATGTCACTGAAATCAACGTCTCCATTTCAAATAACAGCAGGCAAACCTCCAAATGAAACCACGTACAGTACTGTGCAAAAGTCTTAGGCAGGTGTGAAAAAATGCTGTAAAATAAAAATACTTTCAAAAATATAAATGTTAATAGTTTATTTTTTAAATGCAAAGTGGGCAAACAGAAGAAAAATCTAAATCAAATCAATATTTAATGTAACCACCCTTTGCCTTCAAACCAGCATCAATTCTTCTATATTTTCTCCCGTGTGAAAACAAAGTCCCTCGTTTGTTTGACCCACCACACCTCCTACTTCCTCTAAGTGGACTTTGTCATGCTTTATACTTGCTTTCCTCACATCCCCCCTTTGATTTCACACTCTAGCCCCTTTCATAGTGCCGTTTCATGCCGGGACATTTACGTCTGTAAATAAGTAGGTTACATCGCTTACTTTGTGTCCGGTGCTTGTTGTAAACAAACGGTGAACACATGCTACTGCAGCACACACACACACTGTACTGCTACAGAGCTAACGGATTAGCACTGTGTGCTACTGCGCAGCACTGCTGCTGCTCTGACTGTTGTCTCCTCCCACTATCCTCCCACCTCACTCTGCGACACTAGACTGCACTATGAAAGAGCATGAATATCACGTCTTCGCAGGATCACTATGAACGCACAAAAATCAGCACAGATCTTTCCAGCAATATAGCGGGACATTTACAGGAAGACACTATGAAAGGGGCTTTTGTAACATCAATTCCACCTTGGTGTCATTCATAATTAGCACGGCCACTAGAGGTCGCTGCTAACTACAAATGTAAATATGCATCGTAATAAGCTGCTGTACAAACCACACAGTTGTAGTTTGGGAGAAGACTTGTTGTCTTGGAGAGGCGTCTCTCAATAGCAAGAGCTGAGACACCGCATGATAATATATAATTTAGATGTATATATTAATAGAATAATGATGATGATTTCAATAATGTGATTCAATGATGAGTATTTCTGGTGCAGACATACATAGCATGCTTGTTTTTGTGTTTTTATATCCATAAAACTGAGCAGAAGTTACTAGCTTCTAAGTTACAAGCTTCTAATTCAAAACCACCAATTTTTTTGGAAATTAGATATATCTCAGTTCTCCCCCAGAGTGTTGGATATTTTTGTATAAGAAAAAGTGAAGTGAAGGTGATGTTGCAAAATTTTACCCAGTATAAATATGCTCAAATGTAAGAGACAAGTGCTGTACAAACATTTCCTCTTTCTCTTGTTCTACGGACACTTTTTGTTTCTCTGCAGTCTATAGTTTAAGTGACACTGGGTTAAAAAAGGATTCATCCGAGCGAGCCCGGCAACCGGCTTGCTACAGAGGCTCTACACAGTTTTGCTTTTTGCTTTAATGTAACAGAGTCACTTAAATTGAACTCTTTTATCGCTTACTTTCACAAAGCCCTTGGAGTGCACCTCAATCCAGCTTTCTTGTTTGTGTAAGCTTTAAATGACTGCATATGTAAGTGACTTCCTGCCGCCGTCTTCAGGAGTGATACACAGATAAAACCAACACTCACCACTCTGCTGCCCGTTTGGCTTTGAACCCTTTTCTTTCTTTAAATACTGTCTAAAAGGATGCATGAATTATTTATAATGCAGTCAATACCCTTAGAGTTCCGCCTTTTGCTTCACCTTAAAGGGAAAATTCACCACCTTTTTATATGTCTATACTGAAGCTGAAAGCCCTTTTCCACTTTATTTCCATACTTCCATCTATGTCACTGTCAAGTCAAATGATGACCAGGATGCAGATAAATGCTGAAATCTGCAGTTTTCTCAGTTAAAATAGCAGCACTGAGGAACTGAGAGTTGCATTTATGATCAACTCTGACTGGATATCCACATAAAAGCTGGAAAATGTCTCTTTTTTTATGAGCTTTATGGTTGTTAAAATATCCATTTTCCACACTGTTTGAGGTATCACGCTGTACATTTTGTATCAGCATGTTCCAACTCTTCATTGAAGCTAAATGATGTTTACACTGAATGAAATATTAATTCCAGAGACTTCATGTTTTTATGGCTGCATCATTCCATCAAAGAGAAAATATACTCGTGGATAATTTTGAATGTTTTCCTCAAAATTAAAAAATAACTGGTCCTGACAATGATAGACACATCTGTAAAGGAGTTTTTCTTCAACCCAGAAATCTAATCCTGACACTCGTCATGTTTCCATCAACTAATTTCTCTGTGCATTTTTAAGATAAGCATTAGAAAAGCTTGATGGAAATGCCAAAATTCGATAAAACTTTCAGAAATGTACATAAAAGTTTTTACGCTCGATTGAGGTGGTTTTTTATCTTTTTCGAAAAAACAGTTAATGTGCTAGACAAGAGATGGAAACAATTTTTCTGAATAAATTCAGATGTTGTGAACATTTAACTCACATGGCTGATCAGTTGTTTCCACTCTGACATGAAAGAGCAATTATAAATTGCCCAATTGAATCCTTTTCCTGAAGACTTCTCTTTCCTTCTCTTGCAGGTGGCCAAAGTTGTCCTATTTGGAACCTCAATTTTGTTTTGTTTTTTCTCTCTCCCTATCTCTTCTTCTATCTCTCTCTTCTACTGTTTACTGACGGATTAGCCTACAGCAATACATTACACTGCCATCTTCTGACGAGAGTAGTTACTGCAGCTTTGTTTATTTGCTAAAAACCAGTTGATGGAAATGTCCATAATTTTAATTTTCTGTAATGCAACATTTCAAAATTTTGCTTCAAAATTTTCTTTGACTTAGTGAAGTCCTGAGTAATTGAAGGCCAACATCGAACCTTTTATTTCTGGAGTATCCATTAATGTTTAAACAGCTTTTGGGGTAAAAAAAAACAAACAAAAAAAACCCCCAACAATATTCTGGAGGAGTTCCAGTCAGAAAGAACACACCATACAATCATGATTATGTTGTTATGAAATTAAAGTTATATCATAAAGGTTTACTGTTTGAAAGCACAACATTCAAACTTGGCCCCACCTCAACAGAAAGGAAAGCAAACCCCAGATTCATCCTCTATATTTGCATTTCTTTTCTTTTTTTGGGAGGGGGGTTTCCACTTTATTTGACCCTCAGAAATGTCCTGAACACAGAAATAATGAAAAGAAAAGAGAGAAGAGAGAGGGCAGGCTCTCTGCAGATAACAGACACCACCATACATTTCTATTTTGTTAGTAAGAGATTGCTTTATAGTGGGTTCAAGCACGGTATACCTTTATGTGTGTGTGAAATAAAAATCTTGTTGTTTAGTCCAACAAAGCTGGCTTAGTACCATGCACTTCACTTAATAATACATTCCTGTGTACAATCAGTCAATGTGCAAGCAATAACTTTTTAAAGATGAGACAGAAATATGTTTGTCTGGCTCAGATGATTAGATGCATTATCGACGAATCTTGGTTGCTACAGCCTTTCCTGTAATACTGAGAAGCTTTAGTTATTCATGCCTTCATCCCAACCAGGCTACATTATTATTATTATATTTTACGCCTGTCTTCCCAAACTTTCACTGAATTGACTTTAAAGGTCTAAATGGCCGAGGGCCGGCTTGCATAGCAGCTGTCCTGTCATTTTATGAGCCTGCAGGATTGTTCAGATCACCCACTGTGGGTTTGTTGGATGCTCACAAATTAGAACAGCAGCTATTTTCAGCGCTGAACCCAAACTGTGAAAAACAAGAATATTAGTAAGGCATCTTCAGTGAGCAGCACTTTTTAAAATGTCTTTCATAAAGTCTTGTAGCCAGCAGTGTCTTTCTTTGTCTGAATTTAGTGTTTTTATTTCATAACTTTTTACTGAAGTTAAAAGTCTATACTTGATCTTATTTTAGCTCTTTTTTTGGTCTCCACAGACCCCTAAGGGAAATATTTGGCTATTTAGCTGCTAAATGCTCCACAGTGTTCACCATGGAGACCAAATGACACTTGACACTGCACGGGTTGATGAGAGTGAACCAAAAGAGTAAATCTGTTGTCTGTGATCCCAAAGCTGAAAGATGCTAAAAATGTCTCTGAAGGCTTGTCCCCTTTCACTTTACACTTTAAGCCATTTTAAATATTAAAGATATTGATAAGAGAAGCTTTAAATGTTCGTGCTTATTTTGTTTCTTTTTACAAACTATGTTGAACTACACTCTTTGTACAAAATAGTGCTCCAAGACAAAAGGAACAGTAATTATTATTTTTATCATCATCAACAACGTATGATAAACACATTTGTTTCTTTTTAGAATCTTTCTCCCCTTTTGTTTGTTTTCTTGATTAACTTATCTTGGCTCAAGGTGAAGATATTGTATTAAAAAGGTGAATCTAATCAGGTCTAATCTCAGCCAAACATCATATTTATCTCCGGAGTAATCCATGCAAACACCTCTCAAATCAACTGCACTCAGTCTCCAACACAAACAGTTAATCAGAGGAATAAACAACACCCCACAGTAAAATGCCTCAACAGCTGATTTAAATAGTGATGACGTCTCTTTACACTCTCCTTTACTTCTCCTTCCCCTGGAGACTCTCGGCATCAAACCCCGGCTTTGTTGCAGTCTTCTCCTCGTCCAAAGTTGTCCAGCCAAGCATGAGATGGTTGTATAAATGTTATCTCATGGACTGGTGACCTTTTTAGGGGCATGATACCAGGCGAACACTCTGGCTGAAAGCCCTGAATGGATCTGTGATGACCCATGTGTCCCCCAACCCAACCGGGCGTCACACTTGGATGAGTGCACAGAAAGACCTTCTCATTCCAGGCCCCTAATGGCCGCCTCTGGGCAGCCTGAAGCAGGAGGTCACAGAGATGCTGTGAGGGGAAAGAAATAAATCCACAGCGAGCAGTAGCTTCACTGTAGCTGTGATCTTTTTTCTTTTTTTCAGAAATATATTCCCAGTTTTCACCACCACATAGTGTGTGTCACTGCAAAGCCTGAAATCAATCCTGAGAGAGAAAATGAGAAATCCAGGAGTGCAGCAAACTCATGAGAAAATGTAATCATACACATAGGTGCCACCATTTAAGTCAGGGCTGTCAGTATGTTTTTATATTATACGACAGAAATTACCAGATGTAAAGCATTTATAGTATTAGTAGCAAGTAAAAGAGATAATTTTTTTTCTTATTTCCATTTCACAGTTTGGTGTCACAGCTGAACAGCAGGGGTATACGAAAATTGGAGTAGGTTAAAAGAAACTATTCAGGAGGAAAATATACATGGTTGGTAAAATACCTAAAGACTTTAAAGGGTAAAAATTCAAATGGAAAATTAAAGGGAAGGAAATTCTCCTGAAATATATGTTTGACTATTGAAATCCTTTGCTCCAACCATGAATGTATAAAGAGAACTGCATACAGTGTAAGAGGTGAGGCTCTGTTCATTCCTATGAAAGTTGCTCCGTGATGCATATATATTTGCAATGCAGATATTTTTTACATTAATTGTGGACATCTTGTTTACTGGCTCACTGCCAGTTCTTCTGCCTTTCTCCTCAACAAAGACTCTGTCTGTGTCGCTGCATGGGGCTCCATATAGAAAAGTTTTGCTGCAGAGTTTTGGTTTTTGCAGTTTGTCATAAGCTCTGAGGAGATTTTTCATTGAAAGTAAATTACCTTATTTTCCTATCATGAAGTAAGTGAGCATGTAGCAGCAGCCTCAGGTAGCCTGCCGGAAAGAAGATGGGTTACCCGCCAGGCAAATTATTGTTAAAAGAGCAGAGGGACCAAAGTTTTAAATGTTTTTTCCCTGTGTTTTCATGTGTAAAAAGACCAAAATGAGTACTGTAAGCAGACTTCTTGATTACTATAAGCAAATTATTTCGCTTTTTAGTCAATATTTGTTACAGCAACTGTGATCGCTACAAGCAATTTCCACTGGATATAAAAACATCTTCCAAACAGCAGTAACAAAAGTATAGAATAATGCCAGCTTTGTCCTGCAGCTGCATTTAGTTTGGGAAACAAAAAATAATCTAAACTTTAGGTTGTTACATCTTAATATGAAACAGTGGTGGAATGTACTTAAATACAATCTGAGTGGAACTTTTTCACTTTTACTTCATTAAGTTTTGAATGCAGGACTTTTACATGTAGTGCAGTAATTTCACAGTATTAATAATTCAACTTAAGTAAAGGATCTGAATACCTGAATGCATATTTTGTGTTTTAGGATTGGTATATCTTTTTTTTTGGTACTATTCTGTGATATAATACAACAGATATCTAAAGTCTCTCAGGTATTCAGACTGAATCTGTGGTGTATGTTGTTCTTGAGCAGTAAAGTTGTTCCCATTGTCAGAGAGTTAATATAATCATCACTGCAGACATGTTAATAATGACACTGTGCTTGTCTCTGCTGCATATTGTTGCCGTGCTGCACAAGTCTGTTGGGTTTTGTTCTGTGTAGCCGCAGGTGCTGCTGGATTTCACTGTGGATCAGGTACATATTTTACTACAAACTAGATTTGAGGTGTACAAAGAAACAACAAAAAAACCTTCAAGTTACATGAGATAAATTCTGCAGCTCTACTTTTTATTAATAACATTTTCCTTGTAGCTCTGGATGTGTTATTATGAGATAATTGGAGGCAGGAACAGACATCAGGGGACTTTTATAAAAGCGCTTAAATGTAACCCTGAAAGCCACTGGCAGGTTTCTCAGACCACTGGGGCGCCATTTAGCTTCGGACTAAAAAAAGATATCCTCTAATTTTAGTGAGCCATGGCGTTGCTTTTGGGATTGAAAGTGTCGGCTGGTGGAGCATGACTGTACACTCCTGACATTACAGGTCAGAGAACTATATAATAAAAGAATATAATAAGCTTTTGACGTGCTGTTTCCACAAAATACAACACAGTCCCTGAGGTCTGTGAGGTCAGATTGTATGTTTGTGTGTGTCCGCCCTCAACAGTCATATGAGCATCATGCATTTTCCATGTATTAAGAGTTTATGTGTCGGAAACACGCAGACGCTGGGATGCAATCTGTTGTGCATACTTTGCTAATTAGAGTGACGGCGGGAGAGACAATTAGCTGTACATTCACACGGCCTTAAAGGCACCTCGTGAGGCTCTGTGTCCCTGAGCATGTGGTCCGAGTGTTAGTCCTGCTAATGAACACTAATCAGCATTACATTTAAAAGTGGACCTATATAATGCTTTAGTTATTTTATATTGTATATATTGTTGCTCATAAAGTTGGGTTAAAATATTTTTAACTCTTTCCGTGAAATAATTGTGACAATGTGATTTATTCTTGACATAAAGTGTATATCTTCTCAAAAGTTTATTTTACTCTATCTCTACCAAACATATCACAATGAAAATGAAACCACATTTTTTTAATAAATCTGTTTATTGAAACACATCACATCATGTTACATGACCTTTACAAATAGATGCGTGATCCCCCCCTCAAATAAACAAACATACAAACAAACAAAAGTAGAAAACATACAAAACATTATCCCACCCCCCAACCCAGTTGGTCTTCCCTTTTCAAATAGAATATCTCATCAACCTCCTTACATTCACATTTACCTTACATTCATATTGATCACAGCTGAATCAATGAACACCAAAAAAACGAAAGTGTTGTTAACTCCTACACTGTAGAAGTTGTAGCTACATTATCGAAATATGAGACAAGAGGCTGCCATGTAGTATAGAATTTCTCAGTTGACCCTTGCAGTGAAAATTAGATTTTTTCTAATTTCATGAATGACATTAGGTCAGTCTGCCAAGATTTTTCTGCTGGGGGTTTAGGCAACTTCCAGTGTAGGAGGATACGCCTGTGGACAATCAGAGAGGCAAAAGCTAAAACATTTAATGTCTGCTTACTGAATTCTAAATAATATGAGGGAACTCCAAAAATAGCAATGAGCTGACAGGGAGTGGTTGCTACACCTAGAACCTCTGACAAGATCTTGAAAAAGCTCTTCCAGAACCCTGTCAGCTTCAAGCATGACCAGAAAGTACGGGCTAACTCAGCTGGGACAAAGGCACATCTATTGCAAGCTTCACTACTGCCAGGAAAAATCTTTGCTAGTCTTGCTTTGCTGAAATGCATTCAATGCAGTACTTTGAATTGTATTAAGTTAAGACGGGCACAGGATGAGGAGCTATCCACTTGTAATTTGCTCTCTCCCACCAAGGATCCTGGAGTTGGATTCCTTGCTACTTTTCCCGCCCCTGTTTTGCTGTGATCTGTGGAGAGGGGTTAACCTGGAGAATACATGTTTACAGCTTTGATATCATTTTTATCCAAGTTTCTGGTTTGTCAAGAATTTTAGGTAAATCTGCCAGTAAAAGTGGAAATGTACTGCAGTGATCTTTGATAAAACTGTGAACCTGGAGGTGTTGAAAGAAGTCAAGTAAAGTCAAGTCAAAGTTTATTTATAGAGCACATTTAAAAACAACCTCAGTTGACCAAAGTGCTGTACAGTTATTAAAATAGAATAAAATCATACACAAATAGTTATAAATAAAAACAATAAAAACAATAAAATAGTAATAAAAACTCAATCCAAAAACAGACAGAAAAGAAAAATAAAAGGGTAAAAAAAAGTAAAAGAAAGCCAGGGATTCTTGCCTAGCTGGGACTGAACGCCAAGGAGAATAAATAGGTTTTTAATAATGTTTTAAAGTGCTAAACAGACTGTGCAGCTCTGAAAGAAGCTGGTCCAGGGCAAGTCATGCTTTTGGGACAGACTCTCAAAATCAACAAATAGTACCATTTAAATGAAACCACAATTAACAGAGGATTGTGACTGAAACAAAATTATTCCAACTTCATGGGCAACTGTGTATAAGGTTAAAATGTCATATATTCATTTAGTATGAACGAATGTTTAAGATAATGTGGTAAATATATGTAAAAGTGAACAACAAGACCTTTCAACCATTTTCAATACAGATGTAAAATTGTGTCGGGTTTCTATAGCCCCTTTCATAGTGTCTTCCTGCAAATGTCCCGCTATACTGTTGGAAAGATATGTGCCAGCTTTTCACCTTAGGGCGTTCATAGTGATCCCGCGAAGGCGTGATATTCGTGCCTTTTCATAGTGCAGTCCAGCGTTACGGAACAAGGTGGGAGGATAGTGGGAGGAGACGATAGTCAGAGCAGCAGCAGTGCTGCGCAGCAGTACAGTGCTAATAGGCTACACAGTTAGCTCTGTAGCAGTACTTCACTTAGCGACCTCAGTTAATTAGAACAACAACAAAAAAACATTGATGCAATTGCCCCAATAATAAAATAAAGGAAGGGAGAAAATATTCTATTGCTTTTTTTCAAAGTAAGGACACTAAAGGTTTAATTTCTCCTCAGTTTATGGTCACATTACTGCTGAAATATGTTCGGTTGCATTTTTTAAGCAATTTTTAGTGATATTTCACAATGCGTTCACAGTAAATTTTGTATACTCTGTTATTGTCATTTCTCTGGCTGAGATGCAGAAGAAACACCGACCAATCAGAGCAGACTCTGCTTTTTCAGGGGGTGGGGCTTAAAGATTCAGGTGCTTAAATGGAGCGTTTCAGTTATAAGGTTCATTACAGGTTCACAGGTTTATTCAGACAAACGTGGGTTGAAGATTAAAGCATTCAAACATGCTCTGGAAACCCCAAAATACTTTTATGAACCTGAACATCAACCTACTTGTTAAGGGTTTATCGTTGTGGTTCATTCTGCTCTCGTAGAGAAAACAATCTTACAAACTTGTAATTTTCTGTACTGATGAACATAGTTTAAGCTGTGCTAGTGTTTCACTCCGGTATAAATAGACGTTCTGGATGTTAAGGGCTAAAATCTTAACTTCCTACTTTCCTCCTTTCGGGCACCACAGCTAAATATATGACTGCCATCTAAATGTGTCCTATTACTGTCTTCCAATCTCTAATTCTGCTGTGCTAAATCAGTCCTTCTGTCTCTTTTAGTCGCAGGGAGTCTTACTCATTACCATTTCAAAACCACTAGTTTGGCTTCCATGTTCCCTCATTATATCTGATGGGGAGTCTGGCCAGTTTGGGGGAAAGGGAAGAAGGAATTCAAAGCCTATACAGAGCTCAAGAGAAATAACAAACCACACACTCGTAAAGCGACAACAGTGGCTTTGGCGGTCAATACAGTGACACAGACCATGTTTCCAGCGTCCCTTTTTGTGTTTTGTGTGCATTGTTCATGTTGCATACATGTTGTGGATGCAGAACAAGCTGTCGCACTGCAAAAATAATTACAACGCTGCTCTCCAGCAACAGTCAGTCACACTGGGAATGAATTATGCATCACTAACACACACATTGCACATGCTTTACCTGTTGTGCTTTTCATATTTCAGCATAACAAAATAAGCTCATGCTGTGAAATTATGCAGAGGGCCAAGGCAATTTCATTCAGTCTTCCGCTTCATCTTAATAGCATTTCACGATATTTGTTTTGTCATGCAAATCCTCATCGGCCGAAACTCCTTGATGGATTATTCCAACACATTATTCAAAGTAGGCTACCTGTATTACAATAAGCCTGTGAGGATGGAGTAAATTACCCTGCGAGGCAAATAGAAACACACCTTGACCCCAGGTGACTGAACGCTGAAGAAATCACACTTTCTCCGTCTTAAATGTTTGATTTGGGTTTAGCAAGTATGTAGGTGTAAGTGAGTATGATCATGTTGCATAAAGCGAGGTGTGTGGGTGTGTGGGTCCTGCTCTCCTTGTGAATTGCTAACCAAGGCATATGGTGTCTGTGACCTGCAGGTGTTGGAGTCGCAGCGTGCTGAGAGTCCAACAGGAGGAGAATCACACTGTCAAACATACATTCACTCCGCTGCTGCATAATGACAGTTGGTTCAGCTGCTTGCAAAAACAGATACATGCAACAAGATCTCCAACCTAACTGACAGAATAGGTTTTTGTCAATACCACCTATAATGACCCACATTAGCTTCTGTCAAAACAACCCTTTTGATCGTTTCACTGTTTGTGGGACATGTACGGTTCGCGGTTGCAACATTTTTCATTTCATTACAGTTTCATTACATACAACATTGAAAAACCCAAGTGCATAACAAGAGCATATTGCACTAAAACTAGTTCCACAGCAGTTTCTGTCCTGTCTTGTCTCATGTCATAATTTGTCTGTGTGTGTTTTTTCCTCACTAACTTAGCAATGCTGCTAGCAAAGTTACTTAGCCAAGAAGCTAGTGTAGCGTTTATTCAAAACTTACCGTTCTTTGTGCAACTTCAAATGTCGGACGAAGTTGGAAGTTGTTGTGTCTGTAATTTTCGACCTTGTTATGTTTTGCATATTGCAATTTGTTTTTGTGTTGACCACTTCATAGTTTTTATACCCGAACAAAACTATTTTTGCTAACTGACACCGTTTTTTGACAGTTCTTCTTCATTTGTTGTCCTGCAATTTGATTGGATGGATGCTGTTAGATCAAAATAAAGTGGATGGAATTTGATTGGATGTTGTGCTGACAGGACACGTCAGACACAGACAGACAGACACAGCAAGAGACGCACACATTTACACAAAGACAATAAAAGCAGTCCATAGTAACATACTTTTAATCTTTGGGTTTTTGGGAAAGTAGCAAATCTTTTCAAGTCAAAAGGCTGAAGTCCAAGTGAAGTCACAAGTTATTAAGTCCAAGTCGAGTTGCAAGTCTCTTTACATTTTGTCAAGTCAAGTCAAAAGTCATCAAATTCATTCAGACTCGAGTCTGACTGGAGTCCAAGTCATGTAACTCGAGTCCACACTTCTGGAATTTAGCCTACCAAACCACTGATCTAGGTTTAGGGCAAAAAGATTCCTGGTTATGCGTGATAAAAGACAGTTTAAAAAGTAAATAAATGTTAGTAAATGCTGAAAGTGAAGTAGTTACATGGACTACCGGAAGTGACATTTTAACGTAAAAAACCTGTTTAAATCACATCATTTACTTTAGACAGGGGACAGGAACCACGTTCTCCTGGGTGAAAGTCAAATGTTTGTCCGACCCTCCATCACCCCTGATCACGGAGCACGAATGCCGCCATTTAAACTCTGCATTGCCGTCATTCATTATTATTGCAGCTGTTTTTTGAGGGGAGACCAGTCTCGATAAATGGCCATTTAAAAAAATAAATAACCAACACTATTTTGGTTGATTTTCCAGTGATAGTACAGTATAAATACAAGGTTCAACATTTTTAGATGTCTTACAAAACCAACCAAAGATCCTCCATGGACTGCACCCAAAAAAAAACTTTCAAAGCAATCAAAGCGTAGATATCCGTTTTTGACTCTGCTATTACAAAAGGGAATTGTTATTGGCTGTTTCTTTGCAACCTGAGTGGAAATCAAGCGATAATAACAATATGTTTTTTAATGCACTTTGCAGCCAGAGAGGGAAGATGTAGGGAAACGAAGTGAAAAATCTCATCCTACTCACACAGTAATCCTTTAAAGAGGGCTTTGCTGCCTCTCACTGCCAAACACTTTGATACATTCCTTTTGAAAATAACTGGGAAAAAAGGCTGGAACAGAGAGATTTTAAGGGGATTCAGGAAGAGAGGAGATTTGCAGTTATTTCACATCTCCTTTCAGCATGAAAAAAAAAGAAAATGGTCTATTTTAAAAGTAATGAAATATGTCAGAAAATCATAAATTGCTCAAAGCAGACTTTAATGTCTTAAAGTTTCTCAATGTTGATGCTGAAAATAAGTTACTGTTCTTAACTGTGTTGCAATAATTCTCATAACCTGACTGCTCACATCAGTGGTGTTTTGGCTTTAGCTTTTTATGTGGAGCAGGAAGTATTCAGAATATTTACCTAAGATGAAACACTACAGGCAAAAACATATTTTCTTTTTAAATAACCTGGTTTGCTTCTATACCATGTAACATTGTCTATTTGCATCTTTAGATTTCTCCCAAATTCACCAGAAATTTGCATTATGCCTCATTTTTATATTTATACATATATTTTCAATAATTGTGATCCCAAAATATGGTCTAACTGTAAGTAATACACTGGCGAACTTTCATGGTGATATCTTTTAGGTTTTTTTAGCCTGTTCTTCTGTTGTCCTTCGCAACTTAGCTGAAGTTTGAAGGTTGTTTTTTTTTTTTTTACAGAGGTTTATGTCATTTAATATCATTCAAAGCTTGAGTTATATAACTTTTTGTTTATATATATATATATATTGAAAATGTATTTATTTTTTCCCCATAGCAGGTAACAGTATTCTCTGATTTATGGAGTAATAAAAAAATGATTTTTTTTTTTACTCTAACATGTGAAAAAAAAAAATGAAAATACCATTTTGAACCGTTCGTGTTCTGGAATTGTAGCAAATTAGCACATTTCTAATGAGATGCATCATTTACAAATGACATTTCAGAAAACTTGTAATAAGAAAAAGATTTGTCTTACACCTGGAGAGGTCTCATGGTGATATCTATTAGTAAATTGTTTTACCCTGATTACCTGAAGTGTCTCCCCTTGGTTGCAATCATCCATCTTACCATTTAAAAGTATTCCAATGCAAGTAAATTTGTTGACTTAACTGTCACTTAAATTACTAACTAACTTACAATGCAGATTTCTTTTTATTTATTTATGAATTTTACAGATATTTTCTTTAAAAAATTGAATAATATACATTAAATATCTGTATTTCAAAAATTTTTGTTTTTTTATTTAATATGATGCTAAGTTTTATTTTAGTTTATTTTATAGCATTTCTACATAGAATTCACTGTAATTTAATTTATAGATTCTATCTCCTTTTTATAATTAATATTTTGAATAAAAATAATTTATCCTTTTTTTATTAAATTTGCAATTAATGTAGAAAAAGCAAGAAAAGTGGTGAAGAATTATACAGTACATTTCTGGAAAATAATAAATAATACTTTTTTAAATTCTTTTTTTTTTTTTTACACTGTACACTTACGTATGGAGTACCGGAGTTTTCCACCACTGAGTGTAGCTGGAGGGGATCTAACTAACTTGCGTCTGAGTGATGACTCAATCCCTCAATGATAACGTCATGCCACACATGAATATTCATAATCACACAGCAAGAGGAGACCAGAAAATATAACAGGTTGCCACATCTGAGTCTGCAAGCTCTTCTGCCTGACATGATGAAGCAAAACCCAGCTGCACAAGCAAAATCTCACACTCCGAAGTCTTTTTGTGTGTGTATGTTGTGTGCTGAGGCAGCGTAGGAACCGGGACTGTCGGGGTTTGAGAGTGACAGTGAACGCATCACAGTGCCTCTACTGTATGTGTGTTTATATATGTGTGTGTACACATCATGTGTGTGTAGAAACAGACACGCTGAAGCCTCAGCATCCTGCTTGGATGATAGCAGACGGTGGAAGCTCTCACAGCGGACCGGCCATCATACACAGACCTGTCCATCAAATACTTGGTCGCCATGGAAACAACCTAGTTCCAATGTAGCGCAAGGCGGGTGCAGTGATATAATGGAGGACCAGACTCAGCCGTGCCTGCCTGCCTGGGGATGCGTTGCTTTTAGAGCGACCACCCTCGTCCTCCTCGTCTTTTCCAGTCAGACAAATGAGAGTGTGACTCAGGATAAAGGACAGGAAAAAATGATCTCTGTGCGGCTACAAACACACCTCCATAGGTGCTTGTCTCTGTCTTGAAATTAATACTTAGGCCCAAGCCACGTGAATCCACCTCTTCCGCCGTTACCATATTGCAGGTTTAGAAAGGGTTTATACAAGAGTTTCAAAGAGATCAAGAAGGCTTATCTTATCAACAACACGTAATCATTAAAGGTATTACATCCAGCTTACATCAGTCAGATAACAGGCAGATTACGAGCACAGCCAGAAAAGAAAAGAGAGTCAAAAGGGAGAAAGATGGAGCCATGTTGCTAAGCTGCTGTTAGAAATCTAACATTAAAAAAGACTTTTAACAGGACGACAAAAGAGTTTCTGAGGAATTGTAGAACTGAAGTCTTATCAGGACGGCGAAGATTGTGACCTCACGCTGTCAGACATGCAGAAAGGAAACTAATTGAGGTATCGAAAAGTGTGAAGCCTGTGAAGGAAATACTGTGAAGGAAAAATAAATAGGAAAACAAGGCTGAAGCCCGGGAGACACGGAGCGAGAGAGAGAGAGAGTACTGATAGTGACAAAAGGTGAGCTGGCAGAGGCTGCCGTATGGTGAGGCTGTGGGAACGGGGCTGCCATCTCCCATGAAGTGACAGGTACAGTGAGAAGAAATCTCAGGGAAACCTCATGGGGTTCAACACTGCTGTGAAAACAGCCGCAAGAATGAATATAGCTGCAAGTGACAGCATCTGGCAGGGTCCAAACACTCTGCAGATCTGCTGTAGTCAGAATCTACATCAAGATGCTCAGATTTACAGTCGGAAATGTTTCCATCACACTGTGTTGAAATGTCCCAACTCCCCAACTTCTTCTTTACTTCTCTGCATCCGCACTCAGCAGTGTGTTTTTTAAAATGCTGAAAATTATGTTAATCAGGTTATTTAGTTAGACTCTACTCACACATAGAAAGCTTTAGTCTTTTAGCCTCTTTAGCTGAAACAATTAATCGGTTAATTACTTGGTACACTGACAGAGAATGAATCTGCATTAATTTCATCGCTTTATTGTTGAAGTAATTTATGAAGAACAAATGCCAAACATTTACGGCTTCCCAAATCTGAGGATTTACTGCTTTCCTCTGCCGTATATTATTGTAAATTGATTTACAATGTTGGGTTTGGACTGTTGGTTTAAGAAAAGACAATATTTGAAAATGTAACCTTGGACCCAGCATAATTAAGATAGCTTTATTTATCCTGAGTAAAATTGTAGCCTTTAAGCCCCAATGTCTTCTTTCTAGTGTCTGATACATTTTTTTTTCTTAATGCACTGTCAACTCACACAAAAAGAGGAAGAGATACAACGACAGAAAAAAAGGAAGGAACGTTACAGGAAACATAAAACATAGTCACGGAATAGAGCTACAATTTGTTACATCAACAGCAACAGAAAATAGATTTGCTGACGAGGTATATTGCATTGCACAGTCTCACCAATCTGAGTATAAATAACATAAATTTACACTTTAAAATTAAGTGCAATGCATATGCCAAAATCCAATTTTGCGTGCTTATAGCGCATGCATTGCAAATAATGCTAAAATTCTAAAAAGTTGTGTTATTATTTGTATTCAGATTCAAAGTTACACATCGGAAATTTACTTAAAAAATTATAATTACCAAATTATAATACTACATATCTTCATATCTAAATATTTACCTAATTCCATGACTTTTCCAGGTTGTCAATGACTGTGGGAACCTCAGGCTCAGTCTTATCTCACTATTGCACTAAAATGTTGTATTTGTGTAGCTTTTGTTTATATCTTCACATATTAAACTGTAAAAATACCCATCACTCTTGTTAATATTCCTCTCTTGTAGCAACAAGTAGCCAGAGGATTGAACAGTCACGGGGTGGAGCAGCAGGAAAAACAACAAGGTCAAAGGTTTATTTTTAGATACATTGTGAATCCTAATTTACATCCAAATTACTCTCAACCTTTTATTGCCCCTTTAAAGCTTGAAGTGTGTCTAGTGCGTCACAACCAGGTAAGTAAAAGATGCAGAATTAATAAAAGGGGATTTGATGAAGGGTCATACATGCTGCCTGAGTGACTGTTGACTAGAGGGGGTTAGTTTATAAAACATGACCCGTCGCACTAAAGAAAAGTGTTTTCTATCATCACAGTGCTGTTTATTGTCAAGAGATGTGGAGTAGAGTCTCTATAACTTTGCAATAATGGCTCTTATAGCAGAGCACCATCGAAGTCTTTGTTACATGTAGAGAGCATGTGGAGGTGTCAATAGACTGCTCCAGTAACGATGTTGCTGTATACTGTATTTCCCCCTCCTGGGTCGTTATGTTCATTCTGTGATGTTGAGCGCTAGAGGAAATGTGGAAAAGAGCAGGTGAAGCCAACACCACATCACATCCATCATCCACCCGTCTTCCTAATGCACATGTAATATTTAGGTGGAACAAAGAAATGTGGAAAGAGAGAGACAGCCTCCTCTCTACCTTTACACTGAACATAACAAGAAAACTTGTTTTTCTGCTTGGCTATTCCTGCCTTTTTGATCAGCTACAAGGCCATGTGATCCAGTTTTGATATTTTCGATTTGTATTCATCATTTTATCCCTGATCACACTGTGCGGAGTCATTCTTGTGAGCCCTGTATTCTTCAGTACATAAGGAATGAGAGAAACATTGTAAACAAATATCTGATACAGATAAAGTGCTTGTAAATATATCATATTGGAAAATAAGTAATTGTGTGCTGTGAGGTTTGTATACTACTCCCTGGTAGGCTAAATGATTCATATTTTGTCTGGACTTTGGGTTAAATCAGTGTGGTATCTGTCATCTTGTGGTTGTGTTGGGCTCCTCATGGAGCCTTCAGCCCGCGGCTTTACTTTCAACATTTTTCGACTTCTCCTGGATGTCTTTGTGGGGTTTTGGGAGGCTTAAGTGGTTCCTGTGGACTCACTTGACTGTTGTCTCCTTCTGTTATATCATTCTTTGATTCAACTCCTCCCAGAGATCAGCTTTTTCCTTTTCCCGTATGTCTTTGTGTTTTTCCTTTTGTGTGGTAGTTATGGAACAAGATAAAAAAAATAGAGGTGTGGCAAAATTAAATAAAAATGTTTTGTTTTCCCTTACAATGAATCATTTATCCTGAATAATGATAATTAGGTTAAAGTAATCTAAGAAGCTCTGGAGAGAGACAAACCTACAATTATTGCAGCGTTTTTTGTTAGGTGATATAAAGCCTGTCAGGTATAACAGATGAAGCGGATTAAACCCTTTTTAATGATCAAAAGGATCACATTACTTATTGCCCATTGTTACCACTGCCAGGTAACCTCTTTCTTCTTTTCATAATTTGCTATAGTCAAACAATACCTATTCTTTGTTTTGTGTTATCCACGCTGGCGGTGTAGCTCTAGGGATACCAGAGATGTTGGTTGGTCTGTCTACCATTCTGGCTCTGACTGAAATATCTTGACACATTTTAGATGGATTGCTGAGGAATTTCATCCAGAAATCTGTGATTTTTTGCAGCTCTACTAGCAATTTGTGCAACTTTCCTCAAACCAATGTGTTGTGGAGAGTGGTAAGGAAAGGGTTAACCCTGACCTGCAGCTGGAGGAAGAGCATGTAATCAGCTGGTTGATAAAGCCCTGATAAAAAATAAAGAGGTAGAGATAAGGGGAATAATTGTAGAAATATAACAGCTTGCCCTATCTTGACTTTAGGTTAAAAGATGGGGAAATCCCTATCTTCCTATCACAGAACAAATTCCACATGACTGTGTCCTTCCTATCTCAGACATCCTATAAATTAACTAATGAAATTCTAACTATATCTCTAAATGTGATTCTTCACTCAGGACTCGTCCGTCAGTCCATAGACTGTGTGTAAATAATAGACGTAGTCACCGTGATGTCACCAATTGGTTTGTGGACTGCCTGTTGGAAGCATCGAGTTCAGCGTTTCACTCGTCGCCATCTTGTTTCCGATACGGGGAGCAGACCATATTTGGACTGTGGAGGAGCGAGATGGATCTGATCACTGACTACACACCTCTCCACACTGGCAAACTGACTGAGCGAAGCAGCTGCTAATTCATGTTAGCATTAACTGGAGCATTAACTGGGATGTCAGTTTTGGCTAGCAATAAACAAAAACAAAATGTATGTTACTTACCTCAGAAAACTGAACAGCAACTCCTTGGAGTGTCTGTTAGTCCAACCAAACGCTGAACAAGACATTTTTACTGTTGCCGTGAATACGCATTGCTCTGCTTCTCTCCTGATGGCGGCTCGCCTTGTTAGCCACCTGTCAATCAAAAATAGCCACGCCCCAAACCATACGATTCTTTATCTTCTATTTTCTTCAAAATGGTGCCATTATTAGAACTATAAATATCAAATTGTCTTGAAGAAGATTTTATACTAGTGATTGAGATTATATTGTTGTCTTAAAAAAAATTTCTGACGTATAAATCAAGAAGTTTTCTCATTTTGCACTAAAATGAATGTACAGATTTTTTTTGCAGCCCCCTGCTGGAATTTTTCAGTAGAATGCAGGCTTAAGGCACTTCCTGGTTTGCCTTTGATTTTGATGTAGCAGTAGGCTAATCAAGATGGACAAGCCATAATCTCATCGGCTTTAGCTAGCTTGCCATAAAAGACAGAAAAGACAGGAGTTCAGTTTTAGGTATAATGAATTGGAGGGACTAATTGTGTCAGTGGAGGAGAGGAAACTGCCGGCAGAGCTTCTCCAGAGCCAGAGATACCGTATCAATCACATCTGAAGTAAATCGTCTTGACAGGTAATATATTTATACCAACTCATACGGTGCAGGGTATTTAAGGCTTGATCAGATGGTTTGAGTAGCCCTTCAGTCATCATATATCTGCATTTATGTTGTTTCCCATCATTGTGATACCCATAAAGACCTTGCAACAGTGCTGCTGCCAGTGTGGATGCTTATTTTAGATTTAGGAGAGGGTCTATGCCATCCTAAACTCATAGGATTCCCAACTTGGGATAGCCCAAAGGTTGTTCTTTATTCCTATCCTCAGATAAGAAAGGATTTACTTTTTCTATAATACCAAAAATCCTTAATGTTATCCTCAACTGAGATAAGTTAGGGATTCAGACTGAAAAAGTTTCTGTAATGAGGCCTCAGATGTGAATCCTTTTCACAACCAGCACCTGAAGTACACAAAGCTTCTTGATGTTTATGTTGATTGCATTCAAATGTGAGTTTGTCTTCATGTTAATGGGCTTCCTAGCTAATTACATACCTGTTTGCTTATCATCTATATTCCTGTTTATCTTTCTAAGTAAACCGTAGCCATGCATATCATATGCTCAACTAATCTTGTATTTTCCTTGCTCTGAAACGCAGGTGACAGCAGGGATCTGTGCATATGTGGTTGACATCTTTCATTTCATGCCTCTGCACACCACCTGAAGCTCAACCTTGACATGACTGAGCTGCTCTTTCTTCGAGGGACAGCATCTCCAGTCCATCACCTCTTCATTACCATTGAAGAAACTGTCGCTCGGACTGCGAGGAATCATGATGTGCCGCTGGATGATCATCTGTCCTTTGCTGCCACCATCACTACGACAGCCGGCTCCTGCAGATTTATTCTTCACCACATTAGGAGGATATGCCCATTACTCACCCAGGAGGTGGTGCAGGTTCTGGACCAGGCTCTTGTCAACTTGTAGATGTAAACACCTCAGGTCCATCCTACATCCAATTCATGGTCAAACCCCAGCGCGTCCACTATGATCTCTTTACTCCCTCACTCAGGTACAGTTCAACAATATCATGTCTGTTTGCCAGAGGCGCTGTCTCCACAACTACCTCTGTTTCACAGCAGTTCAGCATATAAGATGAAGTTGACTTGCTTGATTCTTGCAACTTTAAGGTTGTATCCAAACAAATATCTCTGAGTCTGAAAAATGAAGCCAAGTTGAAGTGCAGTCCTCAGTGTAAAATATTGGCAATGGCTATCTTTACAGTTCAAATTACAAAAGAACAAACTGAGATAAAGGTTTCAAATGCAGCTTGAATGTTAAAAATCCATTACGCCACTGTGGAGTAATCAAGGTCTAAAGTCAAGACAACTGTTTCAAGGAGTATAACATCTAGTCATTTTCCATGGTTTTCTTGATAATAACCAAAATTATTATCAAGAAAACCATGGATAATGGCTAGTATGTATTCTTATAGTGGGAGATTAAGTAGATTTTTCAATTATGGCCAAATGAGGTTGTGTGTTAAAGTGGGATGTACAATGAGGTGTAATACTATTGCGTATAGTGTTAAAATACAAAGTGTATTTTGGGTAATACATGGATGTATATTGAGATATAAAGACACACAGAAATAATTATTTTAAGAAAAAGAAACTTAATCATTCAACATGGTTAGACATATATACAGACACAGATATAGGAGGGAATAAGTTTACATGCAGCACAAACAGATGGATGTGAATAAAAGAATTTGCACATTACATGCAGACCACTACAACGTCTGCAACTCCATAAAACATAAGGTACCACACCATCCAGCACATACACATTGAACATTGATATTCGCTGGAAACTATTTAAATATTATTGGAAAATCGAACCTTGTAGTGCACTTTAAAACTCTGAAAGATAGGTAGGCCAAATAGACTTAAGATGAGATGCGTGAAAATCCAGAGCGAATTGTGTTACTGACCAGGTGTAGGCCTATCACATAATGGGGCGGAGCTCCCCTACAAGGCGTCACACACACGCACGCACACGCACGCACGCACACACACACACACACACACACAGATGCTTCTTGCTTTTATAGATAGATGAGCTATTTTTGTTCTGTGGAGTTGGAGAAAACAAGGGTCTAATAATTTTTTCCATGACTGTATAAGTGGGTGATTACATCACTGGGACACGTGAACTGAACACTTGACAAAGGTTAAAAAAAACACTATGCTGAGAATGTAAAACCCTGAAAGGTCCCCTCAAGGAGTCAAATTAAGATTATACTGAGCTGGGCAACATATAAACACTCCGGTATCAGCCTGATTGAATTCACTTTGGATAAAAGCATCAGCCAATGAATGTAATGTAATATGTAGTTGATTTTGCATTTTGCACATTCCATTATATTGATTTGATTTCTACTCCAAGAAAGCTTCAGTTGTAGTTGAGTACCACTTTGCAAATGTTACCATTCTAACATGCTAAATTAAGCTAGCAAACATGGATTTCCTTTTACACAATTCCAATTCAATTGAAAATGGTTTGGGGAATTGTAAAGTGATTAGAGGTCATTAACTTTTACGAGTTTTTGAGTCAGTTGTACTTGTAAACATTGTTATTTTCATTACTTCTCTGATGTGTAAATGCATTGTCCTTTACATTTTCTATTTTTCCCACTTGAGCCTTCATCAATCTGTCCAACTTCATGTAGACAGCAATCTTGTCCAGGACCTCAAACTGGTTTAAAAGATCTTTGAAGTTCTTGAAGTTCATTCAGACACGTAGGATGAAACATTAAGAAGTCCACAAAAGAGATCTTTTCACCAGTGAACCACTTCCGGTCTCCCAAGAAATCAGAGAACTGCTTCAGTACACTTGGCAGCATCTGATTCCCCTTTTTGACCAAGGCAGTTCGAGGGCCGGTCCAGAGCCGGTGCCCAATCTCAAACCAGTTCGTCACGATTCGACAGCCAAAGAACCGGCCCTCAGCCAGGAAAACTGGTTCCAGAGTGGCAGCTATATCCCAGGGGCTGGGGGCGGGATCATGGTTACCAACAAGAGCAACTTAAATGTATTCTTTTTATTTTATTTGTTTAACTGCAATGTCATTGATATGAGCTAGTGTTAGTGGGCTAGCGTTAGCTTACAACAAAGGCTAACATCAACGTCTTATGTTCAGTGGTAATAAGAATGTAGATGTCAACGTAGTAAAAGAACAATGTAGACGGCCATTGTTGTTATGATGCTTGCAAAGAGTGGAGACCTACGCAGACCTATACAGTTATGGTAATGACGTGGCTCTCGAGCCTGTGGAACAGCAAAGAAAAGGATCAACACCACCACCTGCCCAGCTAAATAACTAGGTTCACGTTGGTCGAAAAGGGGTATGAAGGTACCCTGGCTTCATCTAGTCAAAGTCAGTGTAGCACAGCCTCACAGATCCGTTTTCTGAAGTCCATCGATGTGTCAGCATTGACAATGTGACTTCACATTTAGCTCAGAGCACCGCTGTCTTTTAGTGCAGCCCTACAAATGTCGATAGACTTGATAATCTGATTCAGTTGACTGTCAGCACACAATTGCACAACAGTACAAGCCATCACATGTAAAGCACTGTATGGAAATGAGATGCTGAATGTGGTAGTCTCATTCACAGATGGTACCAGCAGATCATTTGGCCTCTCTATGCACACATATAGAGATGAGCTCATCTGGACAAATGTCCGCACCAGATATAGCTCTTTGTTCAGTCTGTTAAGGACTGACCTACCCACTGGCTGTCATTTCACTACATCATTTGCTGTTTACTTATCTCTTTGTAGTATGTGAGGATTGAATATAAACCTGATAAAATGCTCTCAGAAGCTCCATCCTTCAAGCTGTCAGTCCTTCATCAAACACCTCCACCAGTACTTTGTTGATGTTAACGAGCCCATTAAGTCAGCGAGGCTTCAGTGATGTGTTGACTCACATAATTTCCAAATCAGTCGAGATATAGCGATCAGGGGAAACAGATGGCATGAAATGACCAGAATATTTAAGGCTCGAAAACACCCGAGCACATCAGTGTATCGCCATGGAAACTGTCACGCTCTCACAGGTTTCTAATGGCCACAATTAGTTGAGGGGAACAGCAAAGTGGGATAGATCAGAGAGATGGCCAGATGTTCGGCTATGATTTTAGCAGTGGCACAGAGCTTTGACTGCTCTGATTCATCTCAATCACACAGTTA
This sequence comes from Centropristis striata, assembly GCF_030273125.1. Taxonomy (NCBI): domain Eukaryota; kingdom Metazoa; phylum Chordata; class Actinopteri; order Perciformes; family Serranidae; genus Centropristis; species Centropristis striata. Next base: position 13,727,921 of record NC_081526.1, read on the forward strand.
TGTGTCTCTATGATGATTACGCAGGTAGTGATGATGAGGGTAATGCTGGCGGTATTTTGACTTTAAAGCACAGACAAAAAGCCTACACAGAAAACAGCAGAAGGGATGTCAGTGCTGGCATCATGCACCTTTTTCATTGCGTTGCAGCTGGCAGAAATGAAAGCGAAGGCGTTTATTCTTATGGACGTTCAGCTATGTAACAATAAACCAAGACAAATATTGTATATCTTTATAGGTGTCACATCAAGTCAAGGTTCGGCTCATTCATTCATTTGTTATCTTTACACGCTTATCCGGACTCGGGTACCGGGGCCAATCCCAGCTGACACTGCCGAGAGGTGGGGTACTACCCGGACAGGTCGCCAGACTATCACAGGACAGTCACACAGAGACAAAAATTTTTTAAAGAGCTGCAAGCCAGATTCAAGCCACTAATCACAACACTCTCAAAGTTACTTAAAGAAAATATTTTGTGTTGATTTTGGACAAAACTGTTTCCATTAACAGCACCACCTCGAGCTGTGAAGATCTACGGCTGCCAGACTTCTTTTAGAAAACCTCTATTTTTCGGCAGGTTCTGACAGACTACACGGCTCAGTTCTGGTTGTTGTTGTCCTGTGAGTACCTTCCCTTCAGCGAGCCTGGAGCCTTCAGCCTTCAGCCTGGGCCTCCGGCAGCATCGCGTTGGTGTTGGCTCCTGGAATTTTGCGCTGAACTCTAGTTTCTGCAGCCAAAGACGGTCTAAATTATGTCGGTCTAAAGGACGGTCTAAAGGACGGTCTAAAGGATGTCTAAATTCCAAAGACAATATAAAAGTCATCCTGGACCATGTGGAAGATCCTCCCACCCACCACAATTGGATCAGAAAGGATGAGAAAGGACGAGTGGAGCGTTGAGGGGAATCTCTGCACCTAGCCAGAGGAGGAGCTGCTGGTGGCGGGTGTGGAGCCCTCTGGAGACTGAGCTGAAGTAGTTTCTGGCCTGCATGCAGTAAATCGCTTCCTCTGTTACATAGTACTTTTATACTTTGGCTAAGTAGCAATTCTGCAATCAAACAACAATTCTGTTCTTTTATTTCCATGTCCTACATAAATCATCAGCTGGTGAGGATGCTAACTCTTTGCCTGGGGCATAGCCTCTACTCTATCTTTTAGCAGGATGTTTTGTCCCTACGCTTGTTTGTAGCCATCAACTAATTCTAAAGACCCTTTTACAGGTTTTAAAAAACAATCAGCTGGAGATGGAGTTTTCAAACCATCTCATGGAGCTAACGTTAGCTAGCTGGAGCTGATAATATCTGCCAGTGACAGTTGTCATTTCAGGCGGCTAAATTGATGGTCTTGGACGAGAATGAGAGGCTGCTTTTGTCTCCTTCTGTCTGAAATCAAGGACCCATTGTTTCCAAAAATTACTAAATCTGTCATCACCGTTATTCTAAACTGTATTCATGCAGTGCTAGAATAAAAAGCTTGACAGGAAGCGAGTCACCAGGGGAGCGAGACTTAGCAAAGGGTTAATTGATCCCTTTGAACGCGGTCATCAGTCATTTTCACAGAAAACAGCTTTGCAGCTGGGCAGGAAAAAAAGCAAGATACACTTTCATGCACACGGTCTACACACTTGTATGCTCTTTTTTCTTTCATAACACACATGCACACACTTTCACACACCTAGTTACACACCTCTTTCCCTCATTGTGAGATCCCTTTTCTTGGTCGTCCACTACAAAGGCAGCTGTATAATGAAGTGTGGCTGACTGACATGCACCTGGAGAAAGACGATAAGCGCCTGAGTCAGGTGTTCAACAAAGAGCTGCTGACCTGCTGGGGGGCGGTTGGGATGACTGTAGGAGACATTTCAGTACACAGGTCTTAACATATTGCTCTGGGCCAGAAACACAATTCCCACAGCCCACTCACACTCTCCATTTTTCAGTCACAGTCTCTGAGCACACCAGTGAGTTTGTGTGAGTCATCTGCCTCCAAACGCCCCGCTATAGAGCTTCACTTTGAAGAGAACAGCATGTGTGCGACGGAGCCAATGCCTCTGGTTGCATTATTTTGAGGCAACAGTTTGAATATCCGTGCTAACTCCCTGATCCATATGCATGTATAGCTGGGTATTTTTGTCTGCTTGGTTGATTGTGAGGAACATTTATCAAGTTTTCCATCACCAGTGTCCCTGCGCTGTCTGAAAATCGTTCAGAGTTTAAGTGGTTTAAGAGGACGTTTCTACTGTAAACACTATGCATGTTTACTTTCCCGTCGGACTTATAGTTCGCAGACAGCTAGTTAGATCTCTTTGTGTTGTGATTTATTATTCATTGCCACATTTGGCTGTGCAGCAGTAATTGCAGCATGCAGCAGCAACGCCTGCATCTGATGGGGCACAAATGAATAAATAAATCTAGATGGCGCAGCCATTTGAATGCTTGACATTTACTGATGAGGTAATTAAGGGAGCAGCACACAAACGCACAACTGGCATTGCACTGGGTGATCCTTGCACAGCACAGCGCAATAACAAAAACAAAAACAAAAACAAAAACTACTTTCCTTATCTAACACAACACATTTCAAAATAAAAGGTTGGAACCCACTATCACTTCCAAAATTTTACAAGGGCTAACAGGAGAAACGATAAAATCTAGGTTATTAATTTAGTTTTTTCATGACACAAACAGTCATCAAAACAATCACACCTCAGGGCCCATTAGATTTTCCCCCAAACTACTAAACTGATCTTATCACATGATCTTCTGATAAAAAATTGTTTAGTTTTCGGGTTGCTCTAGATTTGTAGATTTTCATTATTCCAATTTTTAAGCAGTAGTCAACATTTTGGGAAATACACTTCTTCGACCCAGCTTGTTAAGGGAAAGGGTAGCAACATGAACTTGGTGTGCTTGGTAAAATAAATGTATTTATTAAATAACAAATAAAAAAAGGGTTAAAAGGGCTTGTGGGCGCTGTTAAAATCAAATGAATAAATATAAGCAAAAGAGAGTTCTCAAAGAATAAACGGTTACAAATATTGAATGAATGAAAAATAACAGCTGCTAGTAACTTCTCCTCAAAGCAACCAAAAACCAAAAAGGGAAAATAAAACCTGACTGTCTGAATTTACTTAATGAACACTAAAAAACATACTAAACAGTACCCCCGGTCCTAGTTTCTCCAAACAAAGGGATTTGTAAATATGTGTAAAAAAGTTATTAAATCTATACCTGGCCCAATGTACAGGTAGTTTAGGAGTACCTCAATACTAGTTTCACAAATTTTACACATTAATTTCACTGTCAAACTGGCCAGATGAGAAGATTGTAACTTTCATGTCTGTTTGGTAAATATGAGGTTGCAGCCAGCAGCCGCTTAGCTTAGCAGCTTGGCAGGTAGCAGTGACTACCTGATGCTGGTTGTGTGACAACTGCTCCCAGCCAATAAGTAGTATGGTGCATAACCATAAATACTTATAAATTAGGTATGGATGCAGTCTGTGTATCAGTAGGTTTCTCAAGAAAGAAACAGCAAACCTGGCTCTGTCCAAAAGGAACAAAATGTAGGCTACTGTACCAACAAATAATTCCTAAGCTCAATAATCAACACATTATATCTCATATGTTTAATCAAACCAAAAACAAAGTGTGTTTTTTCAGGTGGTTACATGCCAATCTTTGTGTTAGCTGGTTGCAATGACCTACTCGTGTCCCTGTTGTTTGCTTGGTTGCCTCACTGTGACGACAATATTCCATTGTTTGAATCAGTTATGTGTCTGACTATTGCTGTAAAACAATTTTTTTCAATTCTGACCTGTTGTAGATGCACACAAAAGTATCCATTTATGTTACATGTCTATGGTTATTGGCTGATTGAGACTTTTTCCCACTATTTTATAGTTGTCAAAGTCAACATATACACAATTTCTTCCTTCATGTAACTACTGTAAATGCTCTGGTCAGTTGGTTCAAAACATTGCAGCAAAGCTTTTTAACAAGACCAAAGGGACCATTTTATCCCACTTCTTGCTTCTGATCATTGGCTTCTTGTCAGAGTCAAAAACTATAATCCTGATATTTGTTATTTGGTCTTATCACAAAGTCTAAAAACGGACTAGCATACTGTCCTTATATCACCCTGCTCAACACCTCTGAGACTCTGCTACTGTATGGTGACAGAGGTTTCACTTTCATCAGGATCTGCACCAAAGTTATGAAACTTCCTCCCTCTGTTTGATGAGTCAACCCACTGAGAACTTACAGAGAGAAACAACATTAAACATGGTAACTCATTATTTTTAATGGCATCTGACTTGTTCTAATTAGATTTATGTGCTTGCATGTTGGGAGCGTGACAGTGGGTGTGTTGAGTGATTCTTTAAAAATAATGTTTGATTTATGATTTTCTTCATCACTGTCCTGCTAAGCAGCTGCAATGCAGAATTAGTTAAGCAGTGGTTCCGAACCTAAGAGTCAAAGGTCGCCACCAAGGGGAAACAACATGAGTCTGAGTGGGTTGCAAGATGATGTATGCGGCAAAAAAGAAGAAAAAAATTATTATTAAAGTTATGCTTTTAAAATATGTTGAATTTTTGTGTGTTGTGTTTTATTTTATTTCTCTAAGGTCACTTTCACATATAAAGTCTGGTAGATTCATTGGTGAAGTTGCACCATTTTTAATTTGGTTAGGTTTGCTTCCACACTGCTTTATCAAGTGTACCAAGAATTGTAAACAAACGTCCTCCGTCTGTTGGACAGAATATGTGAGGGATAGAGATGACACTCTTTAGAAGCCAAGTCAAGGACTTTAATGTATTGTTGGCAGAGTTTTTTCACTTTTATGCAGCATTGATCTGCTGTGCGATTGAATCCATTAGCCATCATTTTGTTATAAATAATCTGAAGACTGTTGTTTTGTGTGTTGAAGGTAGAAACAAGCAACTGTGTTTTGTGATCATCTTACCATATTTGGATAAGGGCCTTTACTTCATCATTAGACCATGTCTGTCTGCAAAAGATTTTTCAAGCCTGTTACTACTCCACCTGGTGTTGATTCTCAAATTTCCGCCCAAATTCAACCCAGAATGCTTTGTGTTTTGGTTGGCTTCATTCCTTTGTTTTGGACTGCGTTCTCACCTGCAGCAAACCAAGACTCAGAGTTTGGTTCTTTGGTCTGAAATGAGCACTGCAAATACATCAATTTCAGATGATTCCATTGGTCCAGTCCATCTGTTTAAAAACTATTTTTGTTCTGACATCCAATGGCATAGCAAGACATCGTTATCCCATGATGCCCTCCATTTCTTTATTGTTTTCATAGATTGAATGTTAATAGTAGTTGTTTCCCTTTTCCCACCATAACTTAATATAACCAAAAGTTTGTTATAATAAAAGTTTGACTTTGTATTCAAAGTCCTGGACATGGCCGCAAGGTACAAAATTGTAATTGTGTCCAGGGATCAGTATGCCACGAGTTTTTCTCTACTTCAGACGCTGGGCTTTTCCCCAAGATAGAAAAAGATGTTCAGCCACTCTAACTCTGGCCATTTAATGCATTTTGGGTCCCTTACCTACGGTGGCCCTGAAGTGCAAATCACAACAACAAATCAAAAAACACAACGGCAAATCAGAAAACAAAACGACAAAATCAAAAAACACAACAACAAATCAAAAAATTGATTTGCCGTTGTGTTTTCTGATTTCCCATTGTGATTTGCACTTCAGGGCCACCATACCTTACCCATCCCGACAATTAATACGGGTCAGGAAATCTTACACCATTGGTAAGGGTAAGCTTACTCATGTTAGATAATCTGTCTTTTGTTGACAAACCATGATATAATTGAGAAAAATATCAGGACGATTCATATTAATTACACAACTGTACCACTAGCACCGCTTAATTAGTCCAGTAGCTAACTATCACTTTCTGCCACCAATTAGGCACCGCCCACAAATTACGTAATCGCTATTAGTGAGCAGTTGCAACGCAACCAGCGGATCTAAGCTACTACTACTGGCTGTAGACTTATATTTACCAAACAGATATTACTTTTAAGATGTCTATATTTCCTCAAGAAGTAAGTAATATGTGTATTTCCCAAAATGTCCTGTCTCCTCTTTGATCAGCTGCTGGCAAGTTATCAAACTTATGCTAAATATGCCTTTCTTCCTTCCTCCTGCCCACTGCTGCCAGGAAGGTATCAAATTCAATATCAATACACCTTTCTTTCCTCGCTTCCTTCCTCCCTTGCCTCCTTTCCTTCCCTCCAGGCCAGCAAGCTACAAAATCAGCCCTGGCTGACTCCGCCCCTCAAACTCAGTGGATGTGGATGCGAGAAAAAGGCCAGCAACAGAGTGACAGACAACACAGCCCCTCCGCTCCGCTCCGCGTAGTAGCGGATATCGTCTCTGTGAACGGGGGAGCAGAGGCGAGCCAAACCGAGTCGCATGTTTGCTGTGCAACAAGGCGAACAGGAGCAAAATGGACCGCCGGCCAGCAGCAGCAGCAGCAGCAACATCCAGTGAGGACCGACACAGTTTTTAGGTAAGGCTTTGTTCGCTTTCCGCAGCATTTCCATACACATCTACATTTGCTGCTTCAGCGCGCTTTGTGCAGGACACGGAGCAGCACAGGGGGAGGATGTGCATGCACGATGTGTGCTTTAAACGGTTCAATAATTTCGGGTATTCTCTTTTATTCTAAACCCAAACATGGAACGTAGAAAATCCTTTGTCTGCGTTACTTTACCGGATCACGGTGTTCATCACAGGAGGCTCATTTTAACAGCAGCTCATTTAGTCTCCGAGCGACTCTTTTCAGCCTAATGACTGGTTTAATAAACATCACAGACATTAAGTGACACATGCAGCAGAGTTCAATGTGTGTCAGATAGTGAGGCTCATTTGGATGGTGTCCTATTTAAGAAAATCGTATTTCTCTGCACTGAAGAGTTCATTCACAGCTCTCCGTGAAGGCAGGCCTGCTGCACGCTGTTCTTTAACTTGAGGAGGATGCAGAGGTTCATTTTGTTCCCTTGACACTCAGTTTTTGTTAAAAAGCTTCATGCACATGGAGAGGCAACTCCATTCATAACAGGAAACCCAGGCCACAGCCATAGTCATCATGGTAGCCATAATGTGTCTCTTTCAACCCCACTTGTTTTGACAATGCACTGATTTGATTAGAGAACTTGCATGCTGTGCTGCTTTATTGTCACAATGCAAATAACCTGCTCTTGTACTCAAAAAGTTAATTTTAGGAGCAGTGTTGATACGTGTTTATTTCACATCGCTGCACTTTCATATCCACAGCTGCACTGCTTCTCAGGCTTTTTGTTTGGAGCAATTTAGTTAGTGAAACAGATAACATCTCAGCTTTCTGACCAAGTGCTTTTAAATTAAACACAAAAGCGTGATGTTCCCCTAATCGCCTTCACATCACACGATTGAGTGAGGGCAGTGAAAGCATTTAAAAGCAGAGGATAACATACAAGCGTCAAGGGCAATTAAGTGTTTTCTTTTTTGTGTGTGTGGGGGTTTGGATTGTGATTCCTTTGAAGTGCAAGTTGTCTGATATCAGCAACAGGAAAGGGAGGTTTGGCACTTTGAGCTGTCGAGTTTTATCTCAATGTCACCGAAACACATGATCACATCACCTTCAAGAATAGCGACGGAGGTCGAGAGTAGACTGAAACTCATTACAATAAGAACACACACATTCTCATTCACTGTAGTTCGCTGGAATCAAAGGCACATGTTTGTGCTTTGTATTTTCTTCCTTGCTGCACAGGGAAGGAAATACAAAGCCTCTCTCCAGGTTATAGTGACATTGCGTCAGAAAAGTGTCATTTTGTTTGTATGTGCAGCTGCTGAATAATTACGTGCACTCTGTTTTTCAAAGCTTTTGAGGCGTTGTGACGAGGGTAAAATGTAGTGGACAGTGTTTTTAAGCACAGCTGAAAGGACACACATTATATAAAACTAAAGCTAAATTATTTATCTTCCTTTTGCCGGGACATTTTCTTTCATAGAAAGTGAACTATAGATGTTGCTACCCACTCTTACGATGCATTATGAATGTGCTAATGGGTACCTGATAAATGCACACACCCAGCACAAATGTGTGAAAGAGTTGTGAGTCTCACAGAACATCTGCATTATTGCTTTTACAAAAAACATGTAATAAATGTAATGAGCACTACACACACTGGCTGGCACCTTCTTTCCTCTGCAGCTGGATATTATTGTCTCAAAACAGAGCCTTTCATTGCATGTGCAGACAGAGTACAGGTGTGTAGGAGAGCGGCTTTCTTTGTGTGCATGAACAATATGACATTTTTATCCTACAATGGCGAACCACCGTACAGCAGACCTGCAGACATTTTCCCACACAGACCCTTGTTTTTGTTATGTTTTTCCAACAAAACTATAAATTCTGAACAAAATCTAAGAATCGCTCTACTATAAAGTTTCTGCCTTTTTGCTCGGCAGGTTGTGGTCTTCTAGCCTGGGAACCAGAAGAATCTGCCAAGCTCGTTTTATTTGCTCTGGCAGGTGCGTCTGGTCCCTCTCCCATTCAGACTTTCCGATTTCCACCCGTCCTGGCTCTGAACCAACAGGTCTTTAAAACTAATCACATGTGTCGTTTGTGCCTACCCTCCAATACAGCACATAATGTTTACATAACCCGCACTCTTACCAGTGGGAGGATCAACACATCCCTGTAGCTCAGCATTATGATCGCTGTTTTAAACGCATCAGGAATGTTGTAAAAATGGTCGCAGTTTTGTTAGGTGTAGGCAACAAAACTAGTTCCCTACGATTAGGGCATACAGTACATGGTTATGTGTTACAAAAGATACTTAAAACAGTAAAATCAAGGGTTGTAACTGCCGGTAGTGAGGTACTCAAGTAGGTGATGTAAAGTGTGGAATACGGAAATTAAGTGTGTTTTTGCCTTGTGTTTGTTTGATTTATCCATCATACCTCCCACCCATCCTAAGCGGATATTGTAATTACTAATATCCTGGATTCCCTCTTTTGCGGTCACTTCTGCCTTGCTGTCCCTCATAACTACTGCCAGTGAAGAGCGCTGTTAACTTCAAACATGAATATGTTCTTTAAAGCTGCTGTAAAAAAATACACATAGGCTCTTTTTTTTTGGGTGGAGGCCTCCCTTGGATGGGCACGTCCAGGGAGCTTTTATTGATTTTAATTATATAAGGCTTGAATTTAAATGTTTAAATGGACCTGCTTCTCAGGCTCTGCAAACCAGATAACATCTCAGCTTCCAGTAGATTACAGCGCTTTAGCAGATCCATCCGAGCAGCTTCAAGTGGTAATTGTAATGCTCCATTCTGCAAAACATATTTTGCTCAGACAGCTTTTCTGTGAAAGGAACAAAGTCCTGGACCTCACTACTTGATCTCTTGAAATTTTCTACAAAATTCGCTACATTTAAGACGTCAACTAAATCCTGGTTAATCCAGCAGCATACCTGTACCTGTCTCTCATTTTTAAATGTAATATTTTACTGAGTGCTTTATTGTAGCTCACTGCTTCCACTCCCCATCTAGATATCGGTGTTGCAAATTAGCATCCTCTATAAACACAATGACAATGTATCTGTGCCCATCAGATAAACCATAAAAAAACAAATGATAAAGGTCTTTGTCAAGCAAAGCCACGTGAACTCTACAGACAAAAACAGCAAATCGCACATAATGCACAAAAGAAAGGACTTTATTATTTAATTCTCAGTTTTATCCATTTTCTAAGAACAACTGTTCTTATTGTTGATGTGTTTCCTCTTTTTGATGCCACCAAATAGCAGTGTGGAAGTGCTGCCATTCTAAAAATACCAATTGATGACATGCATAATTGCTGTCAGTGATGACCTAGTAACGGAGGTAACTAGTTAGTCAAAGATTGACTGCTCTGATTAGCATTACACCAGAGGAAGTCTGGGAGAGGAAGCGGTTTATATGGATGAGTGTTCAGTGAAGAGACATCCTCGATCATGGTGTTTAAGATAAATCCCACTGATGTCTATTAATTGAATTCTTCTTTCACATTGGTAAAAATCAATGCTGAAGAAGGCAATCAAACAATGGGATAGACAAGTATTTTCTGACAGTGTGTTAGTGTGTAGGGGTTGAGTGTGTGTCTGATTGACCTTATGGCATTGAAGGAAAAATGGAAAACCGATTCCATGACATTGAAGGCAGGAGCTATGCTTCAAGGATGCATTTCTTTACTGTCTGCACTTAGATTGTAAAGAGATACGGACTTTCTGTCTCTGAAAGACAGATGTGCATCGGTTGATCACCTCACCAGCGGTACAGGGAACCTTCTTTTAAATACGGCACTACTGCGACTTTGCGACCGCTCAGAACGGTTTCATTGATTTAACCATAACATGCAAGAATGAGCAGGTTTTAAATGTGTTTTTTAAAAAATTGGAAATCAGTTAATATTGATGTAAAAGTGAGTATTAAATATATTTAAACCTGCAAGAAGATCTTCTTTTGGGCCACCTGGGGGTTTTGAACACACAATTGACATATCGGCCTTTTTAAGTTGATGTCAGCAAACTGTTATTAGCACGTTACCATTCATTTGTTTTGGGTCACTTCATGAATGCAAGTCTGATATTAAGCTGTGGGCTCGGTTGTTGATCTCCACCAACTCCTAAAAGAAATATTGGTTCTTTCGTCACTTGTAGTATGGTTTCCTCATCTTCTTTTATTTATATATATATATATATATATATATATATGAAAACTCTGCACCATTAGTTCTGTCCATTCACAGCAACAAGGTTTGCATATTCTCCGAGCTGTAGCGGGAAGTCTATAGTCCCTTTCATACTGGTATAACACCCACTAACTTCTGGCTTTGATCTTTAGTGGGAAAGGTTAAAAGTGGCATTCACTTGTATTTATTGGCTCCAGCTCCAGCCGGTATTGACGGCAACATGACACCAGGGTGGACACGCTAATTTCCCCCATTTCTAATGCCAGTGTTGTGACCTTAGCTACAAACTGTGCTTAAAATCATTCCAAATTAGTCATCACCAAGTTTAAAAGAGACTGAATAAGTAAGATGTTAAAAAGATGCAACCATTGTAACAATTTTACTCCATGCTGCTTTCTACTGTTTACTCTGGCATGTTTGTGACATCCAACGTGACACACAGAGGAAAAAAAGGCATAATCAATTATGGCAAAGGGAAAGGAGTTTTCCCTCATTAATAAATTCTTCATACCCACACTAATTCTGATGGAAATGGGGTATAACACTCCCACATTACAAAGATATGTGGGAAAGGTTAACTGGCATCTCTAAACTGCCGTAGGTGTGAAAAGTAGCAGGAATTATTTTCACTCTCCATGTGGTTGTCTGTCATCTCAGCTGCAGTAGATGGATTGACTGTAGATTCATACTCCTAAAATATTCAAGAATTTAACATTTCTATTGTAGAATTTATTTGTAATCAGCTCCAGGCTGTGGAGATACAGTACAGAGAAGGATTGCCTGGGCAGGGCACTCTGGGAAGGTGGAGGTGTAATTTCAGATGCACGCTAACCCACCAAAGCAGCAGTTATCTGAGCTCAGCCTTCAGAAGCAGGAGTGCTGGAGTCATCAAGACCAGCTGTGCCCCTCACTCCTGGCTGAGTCTGCGAGCGCTCGGAGGACAGGACTCTCCATGAGAAACACATGGACGTTCAGGGTTATTAGCCGCCTTCACAAGATTGTAAACTTCCTGAGAGGAGTTGTTTAGGCGCTCGTTTACCCGTGTTGATGTATGGCGCTCTACTCCTTATGTTGAGTCTTCTTTTAACAGAGACATGGGAAGGTTTGAGCAGCTTATTGTGGCGTAGCTTTCAACGTTACGCTATAAGTCTCTGATAGGCTACTAATCTTAGTCTGTGTTTAGAAGTAAGTGTCCAGAGTTCAGGCAGATTATAGAGAGGTTAAGCTGTCTGAAAATGGCTGTAGAGCTGTAGATTAGTGGGCTTGTTCTCTGGGCAGCCAAACATGATTTTCTCCACAAATACAACAGCCAGTGTGTGAAGCCCAGATATGAACAATCCCTGTCAGTAGGGGTGGGCGATATGGCCCTAAAAGATTATCACGATATTTCAGAGTATTTTTGCCATAACAATATACTTGATGATATTAAAAAATACTGAAGAATATATAGAAAAATATTTTTTAGCCTGTATAAATAAATAAAAAATCGTACAACAAAATAAATCATAAATCTTAATGTCGTGTAAATTGCAAATCTCAACAGTTGTCAAATTTACTCTTGAAAATAACCATCTAGGGGGTCAGGGGGGCCCCCGGGAGAAAATATTGTACATTTTATAGTACAATGTGATCAATCTCATTTTGAGAGCTAAATGTAAGCAAACACCCCACATAACATTTTTCCCAGTCAACAGGGCTTTCCAATAGGACATGGAGCAGCCAGACTGTGTGGACTAGAGAATTTTTTTTCATAAAAGCCCAAATTTGGTGCCTCTCACACATTCTAATGCCACTATTCCATCATATACACTGATCTTAATCATTGCCTATTTTAATTAATTATTGTAAAGGAGAATAAGGGTTCTTCTATGTTTTATTTAAGGCATCTTATTTTGACAGTCTTCTTGTAAATTCTGTGCTTTATATCATCACCACAATCAATTAGTAGTATTATTATTGTTATTATCTCCAGATGGCCACAAATCTGTCTGTTCTTCTGTGAAAATCTGTCGTCTAAAAACATATTCCTCATCCATAAATCCCGGTCAATTGGTTCCGAGGGTTCAAAGTCCGAAACAGCAAAAAAATCATCGGCACTATTTTCATCAAGATCGCTTCCGTCACTTACTTCTGAGCTCCCTCCGCTATAGTCGTCTTCCGCCGTGATTTCAATGTTCTGGAAAAGTCCAATGTTGCATTGCGACACTCCCACATGTGTTCTGATGCATTTCATTGACCAAGAGACCGAAAATAGGTGGAAAAAAACTACAAATACTACAAAATGACGTATTCGTTTTCCGGCCTTAATGATAGAATAACGCAACATCGATCCCTGTTCTAATGGTAGAAATGCGGTAATGCTTTCCCGGCTTAAATGGGTTAAGCGACATGGAGTAATAGTAGCTTTTTGTGATTTAAAACCAAAACAACTTTAATTGTTGGCTAATGTTAGCTCGCGGCTAAGAACGGCATAATGCAACAGTGTGTCTGGGCTGTTTGGACCTCTGACAAGACCGGACAGGTTGATAGGATTTAGATTGGCGCACGCAGACGGAGAGTAGGTAGGCACGGCAGCTTGCTGTTTGCAGCGCGTGTGTTTAAATGTGTGAATGCGCGCGCAGGTCTCTGAGGAGGATGGAGAGGTGCGGGTCGGGTCAGACACTGCTGAGCAGAGACAAAATGCAAAATAACTTAAGCTTGAAATGTGACGTTAGCGCAGCACATGAGACTATAGCGGGCCGCCGCAGTCTAGGTCATTAATGGGAAATCCTTACGCAACTATGTCAAGAAGTCGGAATGTTGCCAATATCATGATATGCATTTTTTTTACCCATAACAAAAATATACCAGTATAATCGTGAACAATACGATATGGCACACCCCTACCTGTCAGCATCTTTTTTTTTTTTTTAAGCATTACAATATGTGTTAACCTGTGAAATTGAGCTTTAAACACTGATTAATCTATTCCTAGTTTGGAAACAAATGGAGAGGAGTTCACTGCGAGAGGTGGTAGAGATTATTCATTGAAAACCGGGACAGTGAAAAAAAAACATGATTATTAATGTAGCCTTATTTGAAAATAAACTGTAGTACGTACTGCATCACTGAAGTGGAGCAGTTCCATCTGAGCTGTGTGCATGACTGTGTCTCTTCACGAACCTTGAACAGGACTGAGGAGGAAGATCGGACTATACGTGCATGTGACAGACTTTCCTTTGCGCAGAAGCCAACCGGTGTGCTGTTCCAACAAGTGTTCCTGTGCGATCGTAATCCGGCCCTTTTGGAGAAATTAATCCATAATGATAAATCCGACACTTAATATCGTCTGTTGTGTAATTATTCATTTGTTTGTATTAAAAGCAATGATTAGCTGCCTTTCTGCAGTTGCTTGTAGCCATCTAGTTGTCTTTAATGCCTTGGGTTGGGTTGAGTCTGACCTGTCAGAGGCTGTGTTCCTTCCATGTGGACTAATCAGGGGCTTTTTCTGCCTGGGACAAATAAGTTTAGCTATCAGGCTAATATCAAACATCTTAGTAGCATCTCAGCCTCGTCACTTCACCGCAGGAAATTCTACCCTTGTGCAGAAAAGAGCTGAACAGAGTGTGCCACACCAACAAGCTGATAGTCACATAAACTATTATATTTTTATATTTTAATGACTGTTTGAAAATCATGACCCCTACTTGTCATTTAATCTGATGGTACAAGCATTATGCCCATTCAACCCTCACAAAAAGGGGAACAGACAGTGAAATGAGCTTTAAGTGGACTTTCTCTACTTTCTTACATCAAACGTGCGCGCGCTGTGGGCGTCAGTGCTCCCAGCTGTATTTATGGGCCATAATGTGAGGTGTAGGGCTGCATTTCCTTCATAGGACCTTGCTGTTGGCAGGCTGTATTGGAGAGGGCTCTGTGCACCGTGAAAGCCTGTCATCAAGAACCACTGCCCTGTGTGATTTATCAGAATAGGATGTGCTTAGAAGGTCAGGATGATTCAACTATTCCCGGGCCTCGTGTTTTCGTCAGACGTCCTTTCATCCTTAAGTGGAGGTTACTCCATGACTTGCCGAGTACTTTAAGTACACTGTTGTTACATTCAAACTTTTAAGTCTGCCTCCTGTTTAGACAGTGAACAGTCAGTGGATGTCTGATGGATGATGACTTTCTCTTGTCCGTTACTCACTCGGAATGAGTCAGAAGCTTGTTTTCTCTCAAGGGCTGTGTTGGTAGTGCTGGTTTTAAATGAAACACGTCCTCTGCCCTGGTAATTACAAGGCGCATGAACACTTCACATGGTGGTCTGATAGAAGGAGAGGGGCTAATTGGTAGTGCAAAAAACTTGTCCAGGTGTGTGTGTGTGTGTGTGTGTGTGTGTGTGTGTGTGTGTATTTACATGTGTGTTAATGTGTCCAGGTGTCAGTATTCTGGATGTCTGCTCTGCTCTCTGCAAAATGAAGGTGCACATAGATACAGCATGTAGACCCCGTATCCTCCCAGCATAGAGGATCAGGTGTGAATTTTCTACAGCAGATGGACTGTGACAGGTGTGTGTGAGAGACTTCCGCCTCCCCGCGCCTTTTGGCCATTATTGGGTGTAGTCGCTTCTTTAGAGCAAGATTAATGAGTGTCTAAGCGAGCCTTTGCAAAAATAGACATTTTTGCTCTGCAGATATAATCGGTGCTGTGGTTGAAGAAGGATAGCAGGGGACAGGACAGACCTAATCTACCTCAGCGGGATCAGTCTATAGTACTTTCTGCTCTGACCTTGCTGGACCTGGTAATACAACAGCATGAAACCATCCTTCATGATGCTGCCAACACCAAGAGGGAATCGGGGTGAAAGATGTCTTGTTTTTCTTTTGATCATTTCACACAGACATCAGAAACAGAATTTGATATTTTTCTGTTTTTGTGTGAATGTATCACATAGAGGGGATCATATATAACATATACTGTATATGTCCTCCATGGAGGCAGTGCAGACAGCTTTTTTTGACACACATTTCTAAGGAACTGATGTGTGACAGTTTGGAGGTGAACGAAGGGGATACTCTTGAACCTGTCACAAACCTATCAAACATCATCCATCCATCTATCATCCTTAACAGATTATCTGAACTCCGGTCAGGGGCTGACATTGGGCGGGGTTCACCCTGGTCAGGTCCCCAGGGCTGACACATGGAGACGGACAACCATTCACGCTCTCATTCACTCCTACGGGTAAATTAAGAGTCACCAATTAAACCTAAGCTGCATGTTTTTGGACTGTGGGGGGAAGCCGGAGGACCCAGAGATAACTCATGCTGACACAGGGAAAACATGCAAACTCCACACAGAGGAGGCCGTAATCGAACTTGTGACCCTCTTGCTGTGAGGCGAGAGTGCAATTACTAGATCCCTTTGATGATATAGTAATTAACTGACTGGAGTAGCTATACACAATCCTGGTTATTAAGGCTACACAATTAATTGAAATTTTATTGAAAAAACAATATGGACGAGGCAGATGGCTCAATATTTGTTCAATGCAAAATATGTGTCAACATACCATTCAAGCATTGTGTGACTGCAAGATGCCCCTGTCTACAAATCACATTCTACAGATTTAGGGAAAAAAATCTTTGTTTGCTATAGCTCCTCACAAAAAAATCACCCAATGATCATTTAATTTTTTTTTTGATGATCGTGATGAAAAAATATTATTCCTTCTAACAATGTGAATCATATAGCCATTGCAATATCAATCAAAGTAATCCCATCAGATATTTTTTCACGTCCTGCAGCCCTGCAGCAGTGCCTTCATACTGGTGACCAGCTTTGACCTGCATTACATTCAAGTCTCTGCAAGTTGATTGTAGTCATGAAAAACTAGGTGTGCCTGGCTTTAAACACAAGTAGCGTTCTTTGTGTCTCATTTTAGCCTCCTCACTTATTAAGGGAAGGGACTGAAATGTAACTTCTGCTTCATTGTATTTTTGGCTAAAGTTTGTGCTATACTTTGGGTTTCCAAGCTGGCCTGTACTTAGCTGTGTATCTGTGAGTGCAGCCATGCAATTGCATGCTCTAGTGTGCGTGATTGGCAGGCAGTTGGATGGCTAGAATGAGCTGTATCGCCTGCAGTGTATTCTCAGCTCCACATGCTAGGTGCCAGTGGTGAGAAGCCGGTTGATCTACTGCTGGTAGTAAGTTGCATCTCCACACAAAGACTGACTGGCAAAGCTACAGAACAGGTCCATGCACGTTTCCTCACACGGACAGAGATGCGGCACTGAATGCAATATTAATTCTGTTCTTTGCGTGGGTAAGGCATAATGTTAAAATGACTGACTTCAGAAAAAATACACAAAGACACAAACAGTCAGTGTAGCGGTGTCTGCACTTACATCTGCATGCACAGCACCACAGTTAAATGTAGGTCAGAGAATAAGGCAGATGTGGGGGGAAGGAAAGAAGGTGAGCAGTGGAAGTGAAGGGAGGAGGAAGCCTTTCATTATGTCATCATGCTGGAACAGCAGCAGGATTAGGGCTTGGCAGGATATATTTGGAGAGTTTAACCTCTGGAATCTGAGCTTTTGCCTTTTGAAAGTGAAACGTAAGAAAGATACTTTTTGTAAACAAAGATGCTTGTATCATCTGCCCTGGCTTGTTTTCTCTCCCTCTGTCTCTCCTTTAGCCTGTGTAACTATGCTACAGAATAAGCATCAATGGCATGTAAAACCCAGATAAAGTTAGGTAACACCATTCTACAATTGTTTTACATGACATGACAGCGCTTTAGCTTCAGCACCGTCCTGTCTTCTATTCCTCATTTATATAGTCTTAGGGAGCGAGCCATTCAGTCTACAGGATATTCTTAACAGCTGCACTTTGGTGTTTCAAGATGTGATGAAGTGCAGCAGACCCTTCGGAGAGCTCGGACGCTGGCAGTATAATTACACAGGGTGAAGTCTGATGTCTACTCGGTAATAACCTGATTGCCTCCTGAGGCTTAAGCAGGGTGGACCTGTAGCAGTGGTTCATTAAGTGAGGAGAGAGAGAGAGAGGCTCAGTTAATTTAGGCTGTGCATATGCCTGGTCTTTGTAGCTCAATTTTCTCACTCCAGTTCAAGACTTCTAGCTTCCAATGCCCCTGTTTCAGTCCGTGTTTGCAGTTTCTAATTTTTCTTGTCTGATGTGCAACCACACAAATTTTCATCTGTACGTGACATGAGAAAGCACAGCGGTCTGTGCGGTACAGTGAAATACTATGCCTTGTACTAGCTGAGTTTGGATGGTTCATATTACTGCAGTCCCTAAAAATGGCACAAGATCAATTCTTGTAGAAGTGCCTCTGTGTTAATGACAGTTCTGTAACTGGAACTCAATTTGTGAAGAATTATTTCGAGGATTAAATTGCGGAGGGCAATTAATTTTATCCGATCCAGCCCAAAAGTCTGAAGCATATAGATTTTGCTTTGCTCAAAGTCAAACTTAACGGTGTAAGAAGGCATTGATCAGACGGTTAAATGCATGTGTGATTTCAGTCTCGTACAAAGCAGTTAAAAAAACGTGAGGGTAAACACTTTAGCTGCATCACAAGTTTACACTCTGTCGTCTTGTTTTGGGATTAATTGCAAGCAAGCCACGTTTTATAGCACCTTTAATTCCAGGTTGGAAGCATAAGCTACAATAGCAGTTGCAGCCAAAAACACTACAGGATAATGCATTAGACACTGTGAGGTAGGGCTAAAAATGAAAAATAATGAAGATCAGTGACTGACATTGGCCCTTTGAGTGACCAATGCAGTGCTTTGCTGTATGATATCCTGTTGAGTTCCAGCAGAAGTTAAACTTTTTTTTTTCCTCAAGTCTTTGCATCCCCGCTGCTCTGACGGATGCTTCAATTCAAATAAATGAGAGGTGCTGCACTACTGCTTGTCTGAACGCGGCCCTGGGCTCTTTGTATGAGTAGGATTTGGTAGCGTTAAGCCAAAAACACTCCACTCAAGCTCAAATTCATAAATAACACTGGGCCCGGGTAGTGAAGGTGCAAACACCCACCCAACACCCACTTATATTTCAAACTACAGCCTGTTTCTAAATGTGTCTCCCTCATGTAATACCTTACTGGAAAATCTGTTTTTCCTCACTTTTGATACATGGAGCACATACTGTATTTGCATTTATTTCATGTTCTGTTCACATAATCCTTGGAGACTTGTTGGACTGGAATATCAGACCAAGTTCCTAAATTAACCCTTAAAGACCCATACAGACACATTTTATCTCTTTTTTTTTTTGGCGTTGGGGGTGGTGGTGGGAGGGAGGGGGGGTGATCGCAGGTCAACAGTAGATGCCACAAAGAAGTGGTGTACATAATCTGAAAGCTGAGAACCTGAAGATTTATTTGAGCAGCTCAAGGGCTGATACCATTTGGTGCCAAATGTAACCATATTTGGCCACCATATTAACCAATTTAGGCCTAAAACGCCTGGAAAAAATGCCTGTAAAACCTATGGGCGATTTTAAAATAACCCCCTAAAACCTGAAAAAGTTTTTCTGTAAAGTGTCAACGCCTACTAAATAATCGATTTTTCAGCCTCTGTAGCAGATAGAAATGAAATTCAAAAAGTATTTGAGAGCTTATATCTGAGCTCCCTCCGCTATAGTCGTCTTCCGCCATGATTTCAGTTATGGAAAAGTCCCATGTCGCATTGCAACACTCCCACATGTATTCTGGTGCATTTCATTGGCCAAGAGACCGAAAATAGGTGGAAAAAACTACAAATACTACAAAACGACGTATCCGCTTTCCCAGCTTTAATGGTAGAATAACGCAAGAGCGCCCCCCGGTTTTAATGGTAGAAATGCGGTAATGCTTTCCCGGTTGAAATGGGCTAAAACACAAAGACCTTGAGGGACACCATAGGAAAAAAAACATGTTATTTGATATCAAAAACCTTTGACTTTTCTGTTCTGAAGACTGCTTATTGTCAATATACCTTGGTTGTGGTTGTAAAGTTTCATGAGGATGTGGTTATCCTAGAGGTCACAGCAGGTCATTTTATACAGTGATGTCAAGTTTAATAGTCTCACTACAACGATATGCAACTATAGAGACGAAGATCATCACACATGAATAAATCGGAGCTCATTGACTTTACAAGATTCTCAGCTTTCCAGTCATACCCAATTTATGTAGTTCCAAGACTGTTAAGGGACCCCAGTATACAGAAATATTCAAATTCACCTTGTTTAGAATAGGCAAAAATACATTTATACTGCATGAGAAAAAAATGCATTGGATTATAATAAAGTAAAGTAAAGTGGAGCTCCGTGGGCACCCATAGGGCCCGTCTTCATTCAGAGATCTTGAGATCAAGAGACACGTTGGCCTCGTCAGTTTTTCCCTCGCCAAAATTTTATCATGATATGTCATGATTATCATGACAAGGCAGATTTGGGTGGATTCCTTAGGTCTTCTAGTTTTATATGATACCACTATTAAACTGAGCTCGCGACAGCCTCTTAAAGACAAAAGTAATGTAGGATCGCCTTTACACTTGATCAGAGGGCTAATTCAGAAATCTTTTGACCACACAGTTCACAGTTTTGTCTGTCCGTCAACAAATGCTTTGCTTTCATCCTTTTGCCTTTTTTAAAACCTCACAGTGAAGTATTAGTTTGTAGCTGCTTGAGCTGCTGCAAAGTGAGTATTAAAGTAAAACTGCTTTATGTTTTTCAGTTAGAGAACAACTCCACTCTTGTGGGTTCAATATTTTATGAGGAACAAACCCTTTGGTCAGTGTTTTATTTGAGAGAACGTCACACTTGCATTCTGTTGCGACGCAGCGTGCAGAATAGAGAAGGACAGCTCGGTCCCTAGCAGAACTGAGAAACTCTGTTAACCATGGCCGCCACCGCCGCCTTCTTCTTATTCTTCTTCTTCCTCTTCTTCTTTTTCTTCTTCAACCCTCCTGTTTATCACATGTTAAACACTACAGATTATTATTAAACTAATCAGACTCTACCCACTCATTATGAATTAACATTTATTCAGTGCTTAAAGGCATACTAAACAGGAACTGTCGCTAACCGTTTGTACACAACGTTAAAATGTAGCCCATCCTCTCTGGTTTATTAAAAGTGAAAGCACACCCCAGATTAACTCTCGTTTAGGAGCAAACGTTGTCCGCTTGGCATTTTACCGAGCTATATTTTATGTTTTTTTCTGAGGTGTATCCATCTTTGTGTCCGAAGGGTGACAACCAGAAATGTCCTGAACACAGCTAAATGAGAAGAAAAGAAAAAAGGACAGAAATTAGAGGAATACACCACCACACACTTCAAGTCAGATATAGAGGGATTACTTTTATATTGTTGAGTCTCTACATTTTGTATTTACGTTTGTTAAAAGACCTATATCGTAAACATTTATGAGGCATTCTGAATATTCCTGTGAGCTGACCTCACAGAAATCCCTTTTTATTTTCTGTAAAGTTCATGTGGCTTTTATTTTCCTGTGCCTCTCCCTCCAGAAACTGCTGCCAACTAATTGGAGAAATTCTTTTAAATTGGCTGTGCATTTATTACACGGCATCTCTGCTCTGGTTCCTCAGCTGCGTGTAGTAAAAGTGGACTGAACAATTTTTAGAGAGAGGCTGTGCAAGCTGTGTCCCTCGAGGGCTGTCCAAGCACTTACCTGGCAGTCAAATAGTGGAGTTCAGTGCAGTCACCTCTGGCGATGCCTGGACTGTAGACACATTGAGAATATTACAGCAGGCAGCAGCAGGGCATGCTGGGTCTTGAGGAATATGGTTATTAAAAAAATATATATATAAAAACATAGTCTCTATATTTTACTCTTCTGATTCTATTGTGGTGTTAGTGGTGTGACCTGAAGAAATGCACAGTTATTTCATTGTGTTCAACTATTTTTGTTTCAAGCTGTTTTAAGTTTAGCATTTTCATTTACAAACCCAGACTCCAAAGAAGTTGGAAAATGTAAGTAAAACAGAAGGCGATAATTTGCTAATCCTTTTTGACATATTCAAGTCAAAAACTATACAAATACAATATATATAATTGATAAAAGTTGGATTTTGTAAATATACACTCTAAATTTTGAATTTGATGCAGTCTGGTTTTATTAACACAGTGTTTAACTTTTTTAATTTGTGGTTGTAGTTTTGATCTCTTGATAGAGATTTTTCTTGATGTCAGGTCTCAGTTATTTAATTTCTGTTAATTTGCATCTATACCTGCCATCACACCCCTTTCCCCAGGTTTCTCCTCTATTTCGAAGCCATCTCCTGGCACCCTCTTGTTGTCTTCTTTCTCCTTGGAGTATCCCGTAATTTGCTTGGTCCTCAAAATGTATTATGAATAACATTAAAAGTTGTGGAAAGTAACACTGGTTTCAACCAATAAATATTGAAAACATCAGTCTGCTGCTGTTATATGCTGACTGATGAGACAGACATGGATGTCTGGTTATTATTCCATGTAAGATTTTGTAATTGCCTGTACTTGGTACTTAATAGTTAAAATCAAATATTTTGCAGATTAAACAGCTGCATTAAGAACTCCTAAAGCGGAAAAAACAAAACAAACAAAAAACACCGTTTCCGCCTACAAGCATTGAAGTGTTACAATAAAGGTCACATGAAGGAACAGTTGTTTCAGCTCACCAAAACTACAACATGTGCAGATAAACCGCAAGCCATGCATCAAAACCAGCACTCTAGCTTTGTTCTCTCAGGGTTAGCCTTGTAGAGTTGTTTTTCCTTTCAGTTTACAATGAAGGTTATAAGTTAAGTTGTTGACGCTGTTTAAGAGAGTTGTTGGTTCAGCTTCCTTTTGTTGTCATTTCAGAGAATATAGTTTGTGGTACTGTTGAATTGTGTTTTAGTTTACTGATGTGTTTTGTCCTCCATAACAGAATAAAGGTAAATGTTAAGAAAAGTCACAGGTAGAAGTTATATCCATATATCAATTACAGTTAGACAGGAACATATTACTAGGCCTGTCACGATAACACATTTTTAAGGACGATTCAGGAAACTATCACGACAAACGATAGTATTGTTGAAGTCACTGTAGGACCAATGTATGCCACTGATATAATGATATTGGAGCAAAAAAGCCAAATATGGTTACGCTTTAATTTCACTTTCAGGTTTGTTGTATTGCCGTGTGTGTGGTGTGTGTGATGTGTGTGTGACTGGCAAAAATGTTACTGGTTTATGTCAACAAGTGCACATGTAAACAACAATAGATCGAGTCTAGAAAAAAACCTTTTCATATATCAAACGATAAGTCGATATATAAATTATTATTAGCTGCATTAACATATGGGCTGGTATGTATTTTTAGCGCAGATCCCAATAAAAAATACTCACAATAGGTTGATCATGGTGAATTTCCATTATTGGGATAATACTGAATGTTTTCTGGAGTGATTGATCCGTTTTTGTCTCATCCTTAGGTCACATACCCATCCATTTTATTAACACTCCTCCAGACACGGATACAAGTTGTATAATAGTTGATTTACCCTTTTCACCCATCTTCCTTGCATTATATCACTTATCTTAACACTCATCTATTCTTCCACCAGAGAATGATTTAAGTAGATCATTTAAACTTTTATCAACTTGTATTATGCTCCAACAGGCTGCATGAATTTCGAGTACCTTTACAGACTGGTAGTAGTACATGGTGGCATAGCCAGGAATCATAGAGTGGGTAAGTAGACACAGAGAGAAGCACTGAGCAAAGCCTGGCCAACACAGTTATGGTCTGAAATGCTACTATATTGCCAAAAACAGCTACCTGGATTTTAATCATACAAATGAAATTACAAGCACCTACACCCATTGGATCTGGTTGATGGCACAGCAACATATAGCCTGGCACTCACACACATATACACACAGATGGCAGACACAATAGTAGCATTAAATCATACAGAAAGAAGAGTAAGCAGTAAAGAAAGTCAACATGAAGCAGCAGCAAAACAGCCAGACACAGCAGCCAAATTACAACAGTCACACCCAGCAGATGCAGAAACATCCATTCTGTGTTTGTACTTCCTTGTTCTGCATATGTGCAAAAGACTCTGCTTTAAATTCAACCGCACTGATAAAGCCATCATTGTTTTAATGTGGTCAAATGGTTTATGTTTAAAGGGTTATTCCTGTTTCAAGGACAGAGGAGGCAGAGATTTAGTGTGTCACATCAAGTCTGTTGTCTCTGGGCTGCAAAGGGAGCAATGTGTTCAGACTATAGACCGTTGTCATTTCAGTAGAGATTAATTGAAGGTTTTCTGACCATGTAACTGGTATTACATTCTTCTCTTTCAACTGATTGTCTGTGGGTTTTGGACCGTTAGTTAGACAAAACAAGACATTTTCCTAATGTTAGCACCAATGCTGACACTTTGTATAACAAACATAGAATTTTATGGTTTGTACCATTTGCTGAAATTACGTGACATCATACTCTGAACAGAAGAGTGTCACATTTTAAAAGCTTTGAACCAACCTTTGCCCGTCTAAAGGGTAAAATGCAAATTATTCAGCTTATGAAAATGGTATGAAAATCAAATCTTCCCCAATACATTTATTCAGGGTTCCACGAGTGCTAGAAATTGTTGAAAGTACTTTGATTTAATGTGGTGATTTCAAGGTCTGAAAAGTGCTTAGAATTTCAATAAAGTGCTTGTAATTTATTTTAGGATGAAAACTTTGCTTACAAACAGGCGGGATAGTTACAAGTGAACTTGGAACTTTAAAAAAAAAAAAAAAAAATTCTTCTGTTGAACTGGAATAATTTTGGCTGTCTATAGTATAATGGCATCTAATTTAATGTGATGAAGTGTAATAATCAGTATACTTTATATAAATATGGAATTTACCACAGCTTTAAGGTGCTAGAAAAGGCTCAAAGTACTTGAATTTGACAGGAAATAGGAATAATGCAAATGTAATTTATATTTATAAATAATTTATTATTATTATTCCTTTCTTTTGCATCATTAAATGCATATTGCTGTGAAGTATGGGTAGACTTCGAAGTGAAATCTGGGTACGTCTGCACCCCATTCAGACTGTTTGGAAGTCTGCAGAAAGTCAGCCATAGGCCTTTTGCAAACTTGATGAATTGTGGATTTTGACCGATGAAAGCACTCTCGGACTTCACGGGCACACGTTCGTTCACGAACATGTTCCAAGAGTTTGTCCGAATACTTTGATTCAGCCTGTGCGTCACCATTGATGCCCTGCTTTTATGTGACTGACAGTTGAGAAGATATCACGGTTGAGTTTGTCATGTAGTGTGGCAAAGGCCTGCAGGAGATCTCAAGGCAAATGTCCAGCACTTTGAAAAGTGATGGAAAATTTGTCTGCAGAGAACTTCCCCTGAAACAGCTGTACAAACACTGTATAGATTACAGCGTCCTGCACTGTGAGTGAACGCTGGCTGCTGGCAGGTTGTTATAGAGCTAAATTAGCAGCCACTCTGGTGTACTTATTGGCTGATGGCGCCTAATGAGGTGTAAATGGAGCAGGTCACGGGTCTAGTTATTTTTGAGAATGTATTGAGTTTAAACTCTCTTTTGGTTGTGTGCTGGACTTTTTCTTCGACCTGATCGTCCTGGTGTCTTGTCATCACTGTTGTGTCCTGCACATAACCCCCGGAAATCATGTGTCGGTTTCACACTTGGGTTTTTGTACACATTGGAGATATTAAGTGTTAATGAGTGAACCTTTTTAGGTGCAGATAGGCTGCTTATTCTTTTTTTTTTTTCTTTACCAGGCTAGCTCTCCCCCTCCTAGTTTCCAGTTTTTATGCTAAGCTAAGCTAACCAGCTGCTTACTTACTGCACAGACTTGAGAGGGGTGTCAACTGTCTTAACTAGCTCTTGTCAAGACAGCAAATATGCATATTTTCCAGAACGCCAAGCTCTTCTTTTCGGTCACTTTTTAAGCAAACGAATTCCCCTATACCAGCTTCTCATTACTGGGATTTGCTGATTTCTTTGACGTATGTGATAGAAAACAGATTTTTATTTTTATTTTCAATGTGTCGAAAATTGGGATGGTCATATTTCACTTTTTTTCTGACACTAAATACATCAAACAACTAATTAATTTGTCAGTGATAAGGGGAAAAAAAGAAATGATTCACTTTAGTCCATACTAGTCAGATAACTTAGACAATGTAGTCATATTTCAAGCAATATTAGTGTAAACAATATTGAACCTTAACATTAAAAATGTGAGGATCTTCTCCTTTTTTGTTGAATATTTTCAGCAAAGTGATTATTTTTGGGTTTTGGACAGTTTGTTGGATAAACAAGATATTTGAAGATGTGACCTTGGGCTCTGTGGAGTTGTGTTGAGCATTTATATCTTTTGACATTTCCTAGACTGAAAAACGAAACAAAAAAAGTAAATGAAAAGAAAAATCAGCTGCATTCTTCCTGTCTGTTCGCCGCTCATCTGTTTACCTTTCCAGTTTTTTTCCTTTCCCGCAGGTCATAAAGCACATAATTATCCTCCTGAGGGAAAAATTACAAAAGCTTCCTCTCTCTTCCTTTTATATCGCATATCTACATTGGATCTTGGTTTTTCTCCCTAGAAGATCTGTGCTGCTATATTCCATCAGGCTCCTTTGTTCATCTCCGTCTCCTGCTAACTCCCACTAAGTCATTTAGTCGTCCTTTGCTGTCTGGCAGTGGCTCGTTTCCATGTTTCCCGTTTTGTACTGTTTCTTTGTGTAGCCCTCACAAGACTAGCTCTGTCCTCCACCCCCGCCTCTCCATCTGTGCCACGCATTTATGTTGTTTCACCGCAGTTACTGAAGCACACATCCTGATTGCTGCCAGGTGAGGCAAACTAGCTGCGCACCCACATGCATGCACGACATACCTCAGGGCACACACACACACACACACACACACACACACACACACACTTCCACAGTGGGCTTCTGTTGAGCAGTGGTGCATGTAGGATGTCATTTGTTTGTTGACATCATTGTCACTGGGCAGCTGTGTGTTTCCCTGCTTATCTTCTTTGTTGCCTGCTGTTGTTATTTCCAGGTGTTAAATGGCATATTTTCCACTGAGTAACGTTTGACCCCAGCCTGGTAGACATGTTGAAACTTCTGCACAGGGGATTACTGCCTGACATCTACCCCACCTGTCAATGGCTTTAGAGCCGGAGGCAGAGCATTTTCAGAAACTAATAGGATTGTTGTGTGTGTTTGTGCAGATGTGCATTTGTTTGAGTGATTGCATCAGTTTCTTTGCCGTTATTTTCTTTCTCCCATACCGTCTCTTCTCCCTCTGGCCCAGTTGCTCCCCGCTGTTTGACCAGGGTCAGTGGATGAGCTTTGGCCTCCTGTGTAGCTGGAGGGGGGCGGGACGGCTGGATGTCTGGCTGCACAGGGAGGGGGGGGACCGCAGGGGAGCCTGAGATCGCTTCTGCTGCACTCTGCAGGACCCAGCAGCTACAGAGACAGGAAGCTGTAATTAGGACTAGAGAAGGTTTAACACTCGGGAGCTTTTTTTTCCTCCTGTTCACCCTGCCACCCTCTCGCTAATGCTCCCACATTAAGAGACCAAAACTCATAATTATGTGTGGTTGAGAGGATTGCAGTTCCTCTGATGTGAGGCAATTTAATGCTTCATTTATTCACCTTTATTGCTGTGTATTTCACACTGTAAGCCATGACTGAGCCTAACATGTTGTACACCAGAGTATTAGAGTAAGTCAGGCTGATAATGATCCTCTTATTTTTAATGATTGTGTTATTTATTTATTCTATGGCAATGAAATAAGCAAAGGCATCATGTTGATGCACATGTGAAATGCCACCTGATTCAGACTTTATCACACAATTGAAGGGACGTTATCAGCAGTTATCTCTATAGGTAGGGGTGCAAGGAGAAGGGGCTGGGGTGGGTACTTATACAGGTCTGTATATAAGGAGCCATCCACCATATCAACCTTGCATACAGGTATTCCACCTGGGGGAAATGAACAGTAGCTTTTATAAGTCTTTTTTTTTTTTATCATGTCAGTATCTTGATGAAGTAAGGTATTAATCCAAACTATATTTTTTTAGAAACTAAACTGAACCACTTAGTTTTGCCAATTTATAACTGATTTCAAGATATGTAATAACCCAACACCATGATGTTTTTACCTAAATCTAACCATTTACTTTTTATTTTCTAACTCTAAACCATAGTTTCTGTGGCTGAACATCACAAAGTGCCTGAACTGAAACAGGACCAGCATCATGTTGGTGGAAATGAGCCATGTTTGTCAGCAGGATTACAAAAAAAAACAACTGGCTCCATTTTCATGTGACTTGGTGGAAAGGTGAAGCATTGGCCCAGGAAGAATCCATTAACTGTAGGAATGGATTATAATCACAGGGCAGATAACACAAGTTATGTTTTATTTTGTTAATATTGTGCATTGCCTTTGTGCTGCTTCATTTTTAACGGGTCCGAATATTTTGAAAAAATTAGTCTGGGAAATTTTACATGAACACCCCCACAAGTCGGAATATTAACACTGCAAGATGGGGCATGTCTGGGCGGGGGTCTGCGCCGTCTGCATGCCCTTCTAGCTGTTTCTCCGCATAATTCACATTTTGTGTGATCATTGTTGCCTGAGAAGTCTGATGTCAAGTGGTGTTAAGTTCTTGTTATGACATAAATTCTGAAGATTTAATGAGCAAAGCTGTAAATTTGATTCCAGTTATTAGAAAAAAAATCTCCTTTCTTGTTTAGAATGGAAAGCAGCCAAGTTCTGCCCTGCAGGAGGTGTTTTCTGTGGTGTGTCTGTGTGAGCAGTGTGTGATTTTTCATCTACACACAGCCTCATGTGTGCATATGCACTCTTGACTGCACTAATTTGTACCACTCCTCTTCTCAGGGTCCTGTTATATCCTGGAGGACATATGGTCATGAAGAAATAGAAGCACCAGTTGAGGTGAGTGTCTCAAACTTTTACTTTACTAGTCCACATTTTTTTCTTTCTCCCTGGACTTTCACTTTAAGCTTCTTTTTTGTTTTTTACAGGCCCTCCAGCTGACCTCTGGTCTAAGTCCCGGCCGTGGGGCTTTGTTGTTGGTGGGCCAGCTGAACAGGCGTGTATGTGAGTGAGAGGTAATGAAATCCAGTATGAGGCAGTGGCGGAGGCTAGTGCTGGTGGGAATGCTGGCTTGGGTTCTCCTCTTCCTCGCACTCCTCTCTTACTTCCTGGATGCTCGTGTGAATGAGCCCCTCACCTCTGTTGGCTCTTTACTCTCCCAGCACCCTGACACCCGCCGCCTGGCCTCTATACAGGCCTCCCATCAACAGCATGCTAACCTGGGTTCCCGCCCTGAACTGGCTTCCACCTTAACTACGACCTACCGTGGAGGTGAGCCGGAGCCGGAGCCTTCTGCCAGCTCCACCACCCCAGAGCTCAGCCTGGAGGCTAGCCGCAGCCCCAACAGTGCCCCCTATGCCATTTATGGTAGCCAGGAGACCAGCCGCCAGGACTACCTGGACCCACAGAGCCTGGCTGCCTGGTCCTCATTTGGTACAGAAAATGTGGGCTCTCACTCAGGCCCTTCAATCCAGAGTCGTGAGAGAACTTCCCAGGGAGAGTACCAGAACCATGTCAGGCCCACACGCTACAATGGAGGCGAGGAAGAAGATGATAGGGACAATGAAGAAGAAGAAGAGGAACTAGGAAACAGAATGAGGACTACAGCGGGCAGGAGGGGCGGTGGTGACTCCTCTGATCTGGAGGAATATTACTTCTCCAAGTCGGCCTCAGTGGTGCAGCGGCTGTGGCGGGGTCGCGTGTCGGCCCGTATGCTGACTCCTCGACTCCAGCGCGCCATGAAGGACTACGTTAGTGCCAACAAACACCATGTTACATACAAGGGCCACCGCAGGGCTGCCCAAAGTGCGAAGGAGCTGCTGTGTCAAATGAGAGCCCAAGCCTGGCTCAGGACAGTGGATGGGTCGGAGCAGCCATTTTCCTCACTAGGTTGGTCTCGTCTTGTGCCGTCTCTTCCCCTGGAGCGACTGAGCGGCCAGCAGGACCAGAGAGGCTTCAAGACATGTGCGGTGGTCACATCGGCTGGTGCCATCCTGCGTTCAGGACTGGGCAAAGAGATCGGTGAGTAAAGAGAAAAATTTTTTTACAGTAAGAGCAAAAACAGGCCACGGTGCTGGGTACCAAACCTTCATCGCCTTTTGGTTCTGACCCAAAGTCATTCAGTGCTTGCTCAATATTTGGACTCTTCTGTACTTGTCTTTTGATCAGACCATATCTTTTTTTTTATTTTTATAATTCTCTTTTTATTTAGAAAGGCAAACTTCCATCACATACATCAATTACAGCCATAGTCATTGAAGGACATAGGAATGGATGGGTGTAGAAAGTTTAAGTGATTTGTCCAAAAAGTTGGGAACAAAAAAAGGTGGGGGGCGGGGGCAAGTTCACCCAAAGCACAAGTATATTTAAATGAAATCTGATCTGATTGGTTTCACATACTCAGTCCATTTGATCCAGATCTTATAATTTTTTTTCTTTTTCAACTTTGAGGGAAAACGATATCTTCTCCACAACATAAATCTCAAAGACAACTTCAATCCACTCATTAATGGTGGGAGGTTCTACTTTTAACCATTTCCTCATGACAGCTTTTATACTCGCTGCCAATAGTATAGCCAAGTACCCAAGTACATAGCTTCACATTTAAATGGAATATTCACATTAAATACATTTTCAATATGTTTGTGGATCTCTTCCCAGTAAGGTCTTATTGCTTGGCAGTCCCGAAAAATATGGAAGTGGTTGGCACCATTAGACCCACAAAGTTTCCAACAAGCGTCTCCGCCGCCTTGGTACCGTTTCTGAATGGATGTAATAAAAAATCTTGCGATATTTTTCCAGCAGAACTCCCGCCATGAATTTGACCCGGTTGAGAACCGTTGTAGCTGGCATATTTTCTCCCAGCTCTCTTGTGTGATCACTACACTTCCTTTTCCCATTTCTTTTTTATGTGTTCTGTATTCTCTTGTTTAGATAATTGTATGGCATTATATAGTTTGGAGATAATTTTGTTGCATGATCTGGGCTTAGGAAAAGGTGGGTCAGGGTTCATGGAGGTCTTTTTATCATTAACTAACACCTCTTTAAGATTTTTGTTGAAATAATTTCTCACTTGCAGGTACCTAAAAACAAATCATCTCTTCCCAGACCATGGTCTATCAGACCATATCTTATTAAAAACTCAAGTCATGCAGTATTCTACATTTCACAAATAGATAAATAAAAAAATGTATTTTTTATTAGTAACAAAACATAACTATCAAAAAAGAAGGGACCCAGCCACCGTAGCTGAATATATAAGCTGAAAGACCAGGGGTTTTAATTAAGCTGTTTGTGAATAGACCACAGGCAAAAATCTGCTGTTCTTTACCAAGAGGCAGCAATATTCATTACACACACACAATAAACCCTGAAAGTGTTGGACAGAACAAACAGAATACTGATGATTCTGGAAGTTGTTTGAAATTAGCGTTTCTGTCATTAATAAATAAATGCATTTTTATCCACCTTTTTTTATGCAAATTTTCACACACAAGTGTTCCATGTGAGTGGAAATGCCAGAAATTATATTTAAAAAAGGCAGTTTGCAGTGTTTGTGCTTGCTGAGGTGAGAAAACTGGTGTATGCAAACTGCAATGGAGAAAATGGTAGCGAATTAATCATGACCTAAATGATGAACATAAAAGGCCACTGAAGTTTCCGCTGCACTAGAGAAACCGAGAATTGCAACAGCATATGGAAATGAGATCAGATCTGGGTGGACTGAGGGGTGAATTGTATGAGTGTGCACCACATTTTCATGGAAACTTGTCTGATGTCACTGATTGACACATCATGTGGTCACCAAAATCAGGGTTATTCTCCTCTGACATATATACGTGTTACCACAGGAACTAACTCAGTTATTTTCATGGAATAAGATTTGGAAATATCTTGTGTGACAGTGGACATTTTGACCTCTTTATGGCACTAAAGAAAAGTTCAAGTGGTCAAGGAAAAAGAAGAATTAAAGATCTTGAGACCAGAAAAATCCAGCATAAACTTCATTCAGTTCATATTTGTGATCCTTTGTCATGGACAGAACTGTCTTAATATTGTCTTTAGTAAATAATAATAATAATAGTGCTATTACCAACAGGGAAATAATTAATCTTTATCTGAGAGAGAATGTTTTAAAGGCAAACACCTTTATCAGCTTTGTTTGCTGTTAATTTAACTGAAACCAACACAAAATAACATCAGGGCTTAAAGATGTCAAATACTTAAAATATTAAATAAGCTTTCATTCAAAACGAATATAACAATTTCAAGTGAGATCATTTAGAAAATAATACATATTTCTAGCTTTACATTCACTATTTACATACATTTACAGAAATACAGAGTCATCAAATTAAGACAGTAGTTTAATATAACAACACTGTTTGACTGATGACACTGCTACTGGAAAACACTACTCACCATTTGTTAATACTAGGGTTGTCACAATACTAAAATTTTCAACTCAATACCGATACTCAGGAAAATATTCGATACTCAATACCATTTTCGATACCACAAGGATAAAAACAAAGACCCCAAAATTTAACAGAAATATTTTTATTAACAAGAAAAATGCAACATGTAAAAATTAACAGAACAGAAGGTTAAATATTTATAATAAAGAACAGTTGTGCAAAAAGAAATTGCAACTATGATAACAAGCTTCAGATACTCGACTTTGAAAATGAGTATTGTATCCGGATACAACGTTTTAGTATTGATACTTTTTTGATTATTGATACTTTTGACAACCCTAGTTAATACCAACATTTGTGTGTAATGGTAAATGACCTCACATGATATAACAAACTGACACGTTTTGCACCACCTGAAACACGTTTATGTTAACACAGCAGGATTCCCCAACTGAACGGGAGTAAAGTGTTTTATGTTTCTCGAGAAATTGCAACGACACCAGGTAGAGTCCAGTTTGTTTATCTCAATGAAATAAGAGGTAACGTAAAGTGTAATCCTCAGTGATATTCCCTAAAATACAGCCTCGTTAGTATTTTTAAGAAATGTGAGTTAGTATGTGAAATAATGACGGCATAATTGTTTATCACAACATCTCGACATATGATTCATCACGATTCCACTGAAGGATGTTAAATGATTTTATTGAATTATCTTCCAGCCTTAAATTACATCAAGTCATGCTTCAACCAGCTCTTTCACAAGTTCAGGGGGTGCAATGTTTCACTTCACTATAAAGTGTTTTATTGTGGAACTTCTGTTAGAGGTGTAGAGTTTCATTAGGAGCAGTTTAACATCATAAAATATTATTTATAGACTTGCTTTTCTGCAATGTTTTCCATCTTACTCTGTTTCATTCTATTCTCTGTATAGTCATCCTTTTATATTTATTACTTTTCCTTGGTATCTGAGATTGTATTGTAATTGATCCTATGCTGTCTTTTATTGTTTTTATGTAAAAACTGTTTTCTTAGCACTTATCTCTGCTCTGTTGGTCTTATGGCATCACTCTCCTTTGTGATTAACTGCTCTCTGTCAGAGCACTTTGTAAGCTATTTTAAAAGGTAGTATAGAAATAAAGTCATTATTATAAAAGCGCTGCAAAGCATAGCTACAGACAGTGTAGTGAAGCTCTACCGGAATACTACAAGTATAACAAGATTACTTAGATCCATGTTAAGAAGTTTACTGTCAGACATAAGTGAATCAGGTACTAGTTTACCATATGAGTGACTAAATTAGAAGTGTGTGTATGTATATATATATATATATATGATCTGGAATCCTTTGAGCACCGCGGCTTGCTGAGACGCAGAATTTTAAAGGTCAACAAATATTTAATTGCACCTGCAATGATTTGCATTTGCTCTATTTTTCATATGGCGTTTCCTGATTAAGTTGTCAAACTGATTGTGAGCAGGCTTGAGTGTGTGCCTAGTAGGGTATATGTCGTTGTGTTTGAATGTGTGTACTCTTGGTTTAGAGACTTTGGCAGCTATTTGGTAAGTGGGGAGAGTGTGAACTCAATGACAGATGGCTCACTAGAAAAAAGCAGAACCCCCTCTGGTAACCGATCAGGCTCCTTCACATCATGTATAGCTTCCTTGCGCTTCCTTGTGAATTCAGCTGCTCAAAGCAAGCAAAAGCTTCAATATTATGAGTTTCTGCTTATGCATAATATTTCTATATTTACAAAATATGTCTTTATATTGTCCTATAGACACTAGCTGCCCCAGATAACTTTGTCCTAGAAAGAAAAGCAGAGCAAACAACTATCACTGAAAATCAGATGCAGACATCTGATGCAAACCTATACCTGCATCCTAACCTTGTGGTAACAACACAAACTAGGAAACTGCACCATAAGTCTTTCCGCACTGCTGCCTTCACTCGCTGCAATAAAAGTCCCTCTGTTGCAAGAGAAATCTGTGCATTTTAAAGCCAGATTTATTTAGAAAGTTGTAGGTGCATGCAAGTTTGCTGCAAAGGTACAGAAATACAGATGCACTCGGGTACACCACCAAGTGTTGTTTTTTGGGTTATTGATCAGCTTTGAGGTGTTTTTTTTATTTTTGGGTTCTGTTTAGTGCTGGAGGAAGAAGAACATTTGACTGAGTGGTAGTTTGTATTTTTAGAGGAAACGAAAAGAGAGGGAGTTTTCAGTTTTGGGCACCAGGCCTTGGACTTAAACTCTGCAGGTGCTTCTAAATCTCTGTTGATGTATCATCATCCCCCATGTTTGTTTTTGGTTTCTGTCCAATAATGTGACCCATATGCACATGCTCATAGACAAAGGAAGTGAATGTGTCTTTTCAGCACCACACTTGTCATTGTTTTCTCTCTTTATAACATGCATATAAAAGCCTTTCCAAGCATGAGAGACTCATTATGAAAATATAGAAAAGTCGTCAAAAAAAACATTGTAATTCATGGCCGTTTATTCTCTGAGGGTAAACACATACATCTTCATGTCAGGTATTGGTTCAGTGTGTCATCATCGTGCTAAGAAACGAGATTTTGCCTGCCAGTGGGACCTAATGCTTTGACGAATGAGATAAGATAGAGCAGATTAATTATTGAACAGTGTTGGAAAAGCTTGACTTTGTTACATTAATTCTCAGACTCTGCCTCAACAGAAAATCAAACTGCATCGATCTCAGTCTGTCTCATTCTTTTCACCCTCATGTCCTTCCCAAAAGGCTGCACCCCATCAAAAACCTACACCAAGCAGCTGTGAATTGTGACAAATGGGCAAAAGATGAATGTGATCACCATGTTTTTTTTGTTTTTTTTTTCCAACGTGCAACTTGTACTGACAAGTTGACTGACATTTACATTATCGGGATTCTCTCAGTGGTTGCAGCTCAGACTTAATCCTGTGCTAGCTCTGTAACTGAGGGTTTGGTTTAAATCAGTGTTGTGTGTGTGATGTGTGGCTGCCATCATGTGGTGAACAGGATAAACTGCATCTCCAGGACGATAAGGGATGGAGAAAATAACAAGAACTGCATTATTCAGTGAAATGCCCTGCAGCAAAAGCTTAAAGTATTTGTTTTTGACACTTTGACGAGATTTACACAACAATAACACAAACTTTAATCTCAACAATGCCCTTTGAGGTAAAGGTAACGCCTCACCCTGAAGTCCTTCTCTGTTGATTTTTTTTTTTTTTTCAAATTTAGGTTTATGATTCAATATTTTTCTTCTTTTTTTTGTGACATAGACATGACTAATTTGCATTGTTGTCTTTGTAATATTGATTTTAATTGTGCTAAATTTGTAAATTGGTGCCCCCCTGTGGGAAAACTAAAAAATACACTGTGGTTGAATAGCATTACATTTAGAGAGACTGGGCTCTGAGGGTCAGCTCCACAAGAGTGGAGAAATGGCAGATTGTACTGATCTGTTTTTTTTTTTTTTTTCCAAAAGGAAAGGAAGGGTAAGAAATTGGTAAGATTGAATTGTCATGCTTGTAGAGGGAGAGGACGAGAGATATTCATTATTTATATCAGTTGATCTGTCAGTTTAGGTTTTGACTAATTGATTTGATGAATTCCATCTACAGTGACAACAAAAAAACAGCAAATCGTCACATTAAAGAGGCTGGAACCAGAAAATATTTGGCACTTTTTGTCTGGAATAAATAAATATGTATTTACACAACACAAATTTGCCTCACAGGGAAGAAATTCAAGCAATAGCCAGTTAATTAAAACATGAAATGGAAACAAAGATCAAATACATTTTTATACTTAAAAAATATATAAAGGATAAAACTACAAAGATGAAGCTGTTAAACCAGAACATGTGGAAAACTGACAAAAGGTCATGTAAAATATTTTGCGGAAGTTTTAACAAGAAAGCATGATGGGTAACCTAAAACTCTTCTGCATCCTCAGAAATACAAAATATCCATCTTAAAGTCAAACGAGTCAATTAATGGACGTGAGGATATAAACACATGTAGGAGTTTTAAAAAGCTCAAATTAATTTTTAATAACATGGATGTGAGACGGAATATCAGTGAGGGGAACCAGCATATGTGGGAGAGATTACCACATATGTAGGTTTGTTTGGATGTCTTTGTTTTGTTTTATCCAGATTAATTTGTTGTTGTTTTGTTTTTAATGTTTGATTGAGTGTACGGTGCACATGAGAGAGGAAAGTTGGAAAATGCAAGTTTACGAATTCAGTTTATTGATAAAATATATTTTTAAAAAGGAGTAGGACTTGAAAAGCTAATTATGTTGTTTAGTTGGATAACATTTTTTCTTTATTTCAAACATTTTAAAATAAAATAAATATATAATAAAAACAACAAAGTGATAGCCAACTCTCTCTCTCATTCTTCTCCCCTTATATCTTCGCTTTCTATTTTACAAGGGCATCGTTGCTGCATCCTGGGCTTATTGCTGCCCACGACCATCGTGATTGCTTTAAAGAAACACAAGATTTTTCCCCCTATAGCAGAATGATGATTGGTGCAGCCAGACCTTTTCCAATGTTTTGATAGATCTTGCTATGCAAGACTTGGCTCTCAGGCCCGTAATTTGTTTATAGGTTAGTAATGTAATTGAAACAGGGACATTTAACCTGCTGCCTTTTTGAAAAGTCATCAGTCATTTTCAAGTCAAGTCAGTTTCTAACATGACGCAAAACGAATTCAAGGTTGCCAGCACGGAGGAAATATGTTCCAATAATAACCGGAGCCGTTGTCGATACCAGAAAAGTGCATTATAGTTGTTTGGTGTAAAAAACAAAAGACAAAAAAACATTAAATTTGCTGCCACACATCCTGCAGCCTGCTTTTGACTCTCACAGGCTTTATTTGTCACACACAGAACTTGTCATCCGCACTTTTGAGATATAAAAAGATGCTAAACTTTAAAGTAAATAAATCTGAAAAAGGAAACTGCAAAAGGAGCCACAGGGGTCAGTTATATTAAGTTGAAACCGTGTCAGCTCCACAGGACGCCTGACAATCAACATGTCTATATTTGAGTTTACAAAGCAACATGAGACATTGAACATGTCTCAGAGAGCCAGACTAAATTCAATCGTAGTCGATCTCAAACTGAAACGTTCATTCATCATGTCACAAGAGGAATACAACATGTCGGACATGAACAAACTGCGTCCACGGAGGAGCGCTGGGCTCAAGTTTAATCTCACAGGTGCTGACAAATGCAATCTTTAGATTGAAATTAATCAAACTCCACATGATGGAGTATGAATAACGGTGTTGTGATACTGTAGTGAAGTCACTGTATATGTCACAAGCTTCACATGCTTTTTGGCAGTTCTGCCACAGAAAAAACAAGCCTGACCAGTTAATCAATTCCATGTCTGTTTTTCACGCAGTCTGTTTGCAGTTAGAGAGCCATGGTTTACTTTCAGCCATTAATATTAAAAACTTTCAGCTTTTAAACATGCTGATCTGTCTGTAATATACAGAGAATAGAAGCTGCCTAAAGAAATTTGTAAAGAAAATTATACAGAATGAAATCAATTGGATATATATTGTATATTGTATACAAATGGAATATAATAACTAAAATAAATAGTTTAAAAAAACAAATAAATAAATATAAGAATTATACAGATAAATAGTGAATTAATAGAAATGTATATAAATTAAAAGTCAATTAAAACACAAGTATTAGTTTATTGATAAATACAAAAAAATAAATGTAAAAACATAATAAAAAATTCATTTAAATAGGGGAATTATTAGAAAGATTAATACATTTAAAGTAAATTCAATTCTATTGTTATTCTTGGTACGTTAAGTGGCATATTTATTTATTTATAGAGACATTTATGTGTTTATTCATGATTTCGGCAGCTTTGGTCCTTCACAGTAATGCAGTATACACAAAGTTGGCAGAAATAATAAATAGCACATGGTTCTTTTCATGAAGACAGATCGGAGAAAATTGCACTGATATACTTAAAAAAACTGGTACTTCAATTTATAATAATACAAGATGACATTTTCTCTAAATGCTGCAAAACAAATTCAGGAAGGTTTTAAAGTCAAACTCTTCACATTGACCTTCTCTGTAAAATATATAAATAAAAGGAACTAGGGAGTAAACAGATCAATCCTCAACTTGAAACATTTCCTCTTCCAAAATGTAGTCTTTTCTCAGAAAATAAAGAAATGCAAGTGGGGTTTTCACTCTTGAGACATCGCAGACACAGAAGGCGGTAATTGGCGAGTGTGAATATTGATCCTGGTGATGTTAAGGTTAAACCAATGAAGTGGGAAATAGTCAAGAAACAAGTGTTACATGTTGCAAACGTGAGTAGGTTGTAAAAAGTGATCTTGAAGATCTCTCTCTGTTGTTTCCGGAGTCAGAGAGGTCGGTGCTTAAGAGCTTAAATACTGAAAATCCCAATAATGGAGCGATGCCTGCCAGCTAGTTCAGGCAGGCAACTCGAGCTGTGCTGCCATACACATGACATGCCCCACTCCTCATACATCCTCCACCAAAACACTCCCTCTATCCAATCTGGCGCTCTATTTAAGATGAGAGTAATCCTCAGCTCTCCTGCCTGCCAATGCTGCTGCTGCTGCATCTGTACTGTCGCTTGCTTTCTCAGCCCCACCACCATCCAGCATCCACCTGTAGGCTCTGACAGGGGATTTATTACATCACTCCTCAATACCTCATGTAACTACCGAGGAGTGATGACGTCGGAGCCTAGACGCCAAATCTAATCTATGTTCATTGTCCAATAAACACATTATGCATCATGTGAGTTGTCTGACTGAAATGAAATCATCTCAGAAGCATTGGCGAGAGACAGTAATATCTGCTTAACATTCAATGATGAAAGAGAACTCATTTTAAACTGTATAATCGATGAGATATTCAAAACTCCTGCACTTTCAGGACAATTAAATGAGATTAATGGAATGATGCAATACAGTGTTGTCACACAACAAAGCCATGCTATAGCATGTTATTTATGTTTACACGATGTTATTCTATGTTGGAAACTAAAAGACAAAGTATGTATTTTGATCAGATGTACAGTTCTCTGTGTCTTTATAACTGGCTGAAGTTATGGTAGTTTGGATGTTCAGGGCTC
The DNA here is from genome assembly GCF_030273125.1 of Centropristis striata. Taxonomy (NCBI): domain Eukaryota; kingdom Metazoa; phylum Chordata; class Actinopteri; order Perciformes; family Serranidae; genus Centropristis; species Centropristis striata. The sequence goes on from NC_081526.1 coordinate 13,767,401, forward strand.
AGATTGTTCTGTTAAGCAGAGACACTACGGTACACTATGGTCATTTCTTTAACTTATAGATATCAGCATGAAACTTCTCAGGTTTGATGTTTACATGAAGAGAATATTTTTTTTGTATGGTATGTTCAGTTTTGCTAATTTGCACATATTTCCATGACAAAGTTATTTTATCTCCTTTTATCATTTCATAAATCAGAAAATACTGACAAAAGCCTTTAAAAAATCTAATTTCATCATGATTTCAGGAACAAAACCTTCTACAAATCAACGTATGAATGAATTTTATACAAACCTTTAGAATACAGTTAGGAATAAATCTGGTAAATTTGGTGTAAGTGTAGCTGAAGTGAGATTTATGGCTCAGAGCATGATTAAAAAAAAAAGCCTTTAAAGATTTCATACATTCCTAATGGAAATGACAATTTGAAGAGAAAATATTTAAAATAAATTATAGCAACAACAATATTAAAGATGAGATTAATTAATTACTATATAATCCCACAAATTCTCCAGGTGCCTTGCTCCTTAACCTCCAAGCCACAGACTGCCCAACATGTAAAACACATAATATTGTGCAGGAGAATGAGAGTCTGTGACGACGAGCTGCAATAGAACACCAATTTTTTTGTGAATTTAGGATAAATCTACAAAATGTAGTAAAATATAAAGCTGAATATTTGTTTTGGATGTTTTCCTCCCACTATTCTGAAAGAAGACATATAATGGAAGAAAAATAGCCCTAAACATCAAAATTGACCAGTACATGGAAAAGAAAATCTGAGGGGCATGAAGCATTATAAATGCTGAACTTGTAAAACATTATTTCCACTACCTATAATAATGATATATATGTTTTCATGCATGATTATGAGCTTTTAAATGGTTTTATAAAGCCTCATAACACTACAGGCAGAAAGTTTTACCAAATATTCTTTAATCTGAAGATTGTGTAATGTGGAAAAACCTCAAATGATTGGACAAACAACAATCCCTTATTTAATCCATTTAGGCCTAAAACGCCTGGAAAAAATGCCTGGAAAAAATGCCTGGAAAACCTACGGGCGATTTTGAAAGAACCCCCCCTAAAATATGTTTTAAATTTTTCTGGAAATTCAACAGAAGATTTTTCAGCCTCTGTAGCAGATAGAAATGAAATTCAAAAAGTATTTGAGAGCTTATACATTTGGCTTTCCTGAGTAGTTAGAAGTTGAGTTTATTTGTCCAAACCTTCAATGAAGTTTTTAAAAAAATCAACAAACTCAGCAAATAGAGAAAAAAAGGCCTTTTTGCCTTTTATTGAACAGAAGAGTTGAAAGAGACAGAGAATGGCAGTGAGAACTAGAGCCTCAACACATGGGGCAGGTGCTCTGCCAACTGAGCAGCACTATTTTCAATCAAAAAATGTAAAAATAAAGTGTTAGTACAATAATTTTTTTAAGTGTCAGTGCAGCATTATTTTCAATAAAAATGTAAAACAAAGTGCACTAGTATGACTGTATATGGACTGTAAGCTACTGTTTACACCTGTATGTGATGATGACTGAATAAAAATCCTATGCAAAATACTAATACATGCCCATTAGCAAGATGCAAACATGATATGACCATTGGAAGGAATAGACACAGTTCTCATTAGCCTACTGTAATAAAATAATAATAATAATAAATAATAATAATACAGTTGATCTATATTGCACTTTTCAGGGTCAACGACGCATAAAGTAATATAAGACATAAACAGTCATGATTTCTTACATCATCATCACACTCAATGAGTGTTATTATTGTTCATATCTCCAGATGGCCACAAATCTGTCTGTTCTTCAGTGAAAAAGTCGTCTAAAAACATATTCCTCATCCGTAAATGCCGGTCGATTGGTTCAGAGGGTTCGGATCAGCAATAAAATCGCAGGTGCGGTTTTCATCAAGATCACTTCCGTCACTTACTTCTGAGCTCTCTCTGCTATAGTCGTCCTCCGCCATGATTTCAAAGTTCTGGAAAAGTCCAATGTTGCATTGCGACACTCCCGCATGTATTCTGATGCATTTCATTGGCCAAGAGACCGAAAATGGGTAGAAAAAACTACAAATACTACAAAACGATGTATCCGCTTTCCTGGCCTTAATGGTAGAATAACGCAACAGCGATCCTGGTTTTAATGGTAGAAATGCGTTAATGCTTTCTCAGCTTAAATGGGTTAAGAAAACCTTCATCGGTCTGGTGTAGCGCTGTTGAGAACTGACATGTTTACAGTCTTCTATTGGAGCAGGAGGGCAAACTCAGTGTCAAGCTTGTGAGCACGTTTTCAGTGTTTGCAGTAGGTCGTGTTGTTGTGAATGCCAATCGGTGTTGTAACAGTCGACTGGCGTCAGTGATGAAGGAGTATTAGATCCAAATCTGGAGGATCATCCATCGTGTTGTCAGATGAACGCACAAGGATGATTCTGGGACTGATGGATCGATCGACGGACAGGCAGACGTTACAAGTTTCTAATTATTACTAAAACCATCCATCAAGCTGAGGATTTCATGTTTGTGAACCGTGAAGGACATGATGTGGACATGATGTGGACAAATTGTGGACAGAATAGAATTTAAAACTGAAATGTTTTGCGGTGGCTCATTAGTTGCAGGAGCTAACCACTAGAGAGCACTTTGGTCATGTCTGTGGGTTTGTTGTCTGTCAGTGTGATCATCATTTACATTGCTACAGTCAGCGTGTTGTCACAGTGACTTCTACCACTCTTTGATTTGTCTAACTACAGAAAGCATTGATCCAACTGCAAAAAACATCTGTGTATGTGTGCACAGGTTGGAAGTCACTCATATGCAAATGGATGTTGTTCTTGTTCAGTTGTCATCAGTGTGCCTTTTTAAGTATTTGATGTAGTTTTTCTTCTTCTTTTTGAAGTTTTCCTCAAATTATCAATCTAAGCAGAGGGTGTTAACACAGTTGTGACTACATACAGTAGAGTTCAATATAATAGCAGTCCAATGTGACTAACCAGATTAATCCAGGTTTTTAGTATATTTTTATTGCTATTTTAGTACGCTGTTCTTCTGAACAATGTCTTGAACAACCCATTTTCCTCAGGCTTTCAAAGAGAAATGCATGTTCAACAAGTGCTGGCTTCATCCTTAAATAGAGGCCACCTGATTCACACCTGTTTTTTCACAAAATTGATGACCTCACTGATTGAATGCCACACTGCTATTTTTTTTTAACAAACCCCTTTCAACTAATTGCCCAATTGCACAGCCTTAAGAGTTTACATATCACGAATGTTGGGTCTTGTTGGTTTTCTGAGAATCTACTGCACCTTTGTCGTTTGTCATGTAGCAATAATAAATATACTAAAAATCTGGATTAATCTGGTTAGTCACATTGGACTGCTATTATATTGAACACAACTGTAAAGCCCTTGACAAGCTTGGGCTGATGTGAAGCAAGATTTGATATCGATGAGGTATTTTTTATGCCTCTGTTGTCCTAGTTTACATTTATCCAAACATGTCAAACCGCAATAAATACCAAACGTATATTGCCTATAAAATCACACAGTATCACTTCACACATGCACTGTCCGCCCAGACTCTTCTGTTAAATATCCTTAAAGGGACAGTTCACCCCAAAATCCAAAACACATAAGTTTGCAGTGCCATTTCTCAATCTATATTGTTTTGTTTTGTGTTGGAGATATTGGCTGTAGAGATGTCTGCCTTCTCTCATGTAATGGAACTAGACTACACCTTGCTGTTAGCAGCTTTATGATTTTATGATTACACTAATTTCCTTTGTGTTCCTACATAAAGACTTAAGACTTGTTGCATTGATTTTTATATTTTTGTTGTATATTTAGTATAGCATGCTTTGATATCTTTATTTACGTTCTTATTTTTATTTCTACTTCTTATACAGCAGCAACTGTAACAAAAGCAATTTCAAAGCAATCAATAACATACATACATACATACATACATACATACATACATACATTATGAGTTAATTGTATTATTCTTATTCTTGCATTTTAAGTATCTTTAGCACTCTGCAATGCACACCAAACTAAATTAGATTATTATATAGCATTACAGGTAAGGGTAAAATGTGATGTATTTTTAATTTTGAGGTGAACTGTCCCTTTTAAATATTTTTAAATTGAATGTTCCTTCATGACTGTATTACTTCTTTATTACCTTTACATTTACATTTTTTGTTCTTTTGATTTTTTTTGTGAGTTTTTTGCATTTACATTTGTACCAAAACACTTATACAAAATATAAAGGGACCGTAGAGAAGAAGATTTGGCAAGTAGACTCCATCAATGCAGTAATGAATTTGATTGTGTGTATACCAGACACCAACAAAGATACCATATGCCCGTCACAGACATAGGAGCTAATATACATATACAGTATAACTATTGCAATGTTTTTAACCTTACCTAATTTTAAAGAACTATTCTAGAGATGTTTTTGTGGAAGAAAATCTTGGAATGGAGAAAAAAAAAATCTAATTTTGGTCTCACACAGATAATATAAAAAAAAAGATGCCTAGCTTTAGTTTTCATATATTTCCATGGATTTTCACAATAACGTGTACCTCTGGGTCAGTTCATTACCTGCCTCCTGTGATGTGGTCTCTGTGTTTTCTTCCAGATGCACATGATGCAGTTTTGCGATTTAACGCTGCACCTACAGAGGGATACATGAGAGACGTGGGAAACAAAACCACCATCCGCATCATCAACTCACAGGTGCGTAAGAGAATGACCTTGCATGTTGCAGAATAATTTAATATTGATAGATATATAACTCAAAGGGCAGTTTCACTCTCTGAAACACATGCAAAAACATGGGGGTGGCCAATATTGGAAAATATAGGGGATTTATGAATGATCCACTTATTTTGTGACACACTGAATATTGTTTTATTAATGGCTGCATTTTTTAGTATAGCTCAAACACCATTTGTCAACAGAAATGATTACCCATCAATAATACATTTTTTGTTTAATTTGCACACTCTGTGATTAGAATACATTTTAGAATAAATATTGATTTTATTTAAGGATAGTCTGTTCATTTTAACATTTAATACACTGTTAGGCTTGATACCTGAGTACATATACCTATATTCTAACAACCATGCATGATTTCCTCGACAGATTTTGGCCAATCCCAAGCATCGATTCAATACAAGCTCAATCTACAAGAATGTGACTCTGGTGGCCTGGGATCCTGCACCTTACACTGTAAACCTACACAAGGTATGTTTTCTTTTTATCAGATGAGCCTGTTGCTCACACAAACCGTATAATCAGTTCATTAACCCGTTCAAAAAGTCAAAAACCTGATAAGACTACCAAACATCAAGCAAATACAGCAACACAAGAGAGAAAGAAGACCAGCCCATCATACACATACGGTTTGAGTTTGTAAAGAAAAAAGGCTGAAGTTTTTTTGTATTTAGGCTACAAAACGACTTGTTTTAGAGCAGAACTTCCTGCTTAGGCATTATAAAAGACAGTTTAAAAAAATAATGTTAATGCCGGAAGTGAAGTACCATAGTTACGAGGACGACCTTACTACTACAAACGTATGGTTCACTGTTAAAAAAAAAAATAAATAAATAAAAGGCTGCAGTTTCATTGAATTTAGGCTATAGAACTACTTACCTAGGGTTAAGGCAAAACATTTCTGGGTAAGCTGTTATAAAAGACATCAATTTCGTAAATACATTTACGAAAGTTTGTGGAAATTCAGTGATGTTTAAATCACATAGTTTACTGTTGTTTTTACATGGGATACGGACCCTGTCCCCCTGGGTGAAAGTCAGGGGTCCGCCCGGGAGCCATTTCTGTGTCTTATACTCAGCCTCGCCCTTATTCATAATTGTTACGGCCACTACATGGCGAGAGAGGTCAGTCTTAAATGTAAATATGGGTTGTTTTTTGATGGCTGTACAAAAAGATCAGTCTGCTTATTTTTTCTCTTCTTATTTTCCTTCGTCAACATCCTCTTTGGTCCCCTTGTCTCTGCCATGCTGTCCAGAGGCTGCTGCATCGCCCAGCTCCGATTCTGGCGTGACACCGGTGGTGGCACCATAATTACTAACAATTTGCATTTTGTTTGGGACCAGCCAACTGACCACAGTGTAAATTTTGTGATGATAACTGTACACTAGCAACGGTTTCCTGGGTGTTTCTTGACCCATCTATCCATCCCGATCATGTTGCTCTTTCTGCTATGACCTAACTGATGGCCTCAAGAGGCTGCCTAATATCAAACGTAAATATAGGTCGTAATAAGTTAAATACAAAGAGTGAATGAGAAGCCTGTATTTTGACAGCAAAAAAACCCAGCTCTTCACTTGCCCTTGACATCGCTCTTCACGTGAGCACTTTTCTCTAAAAGCATGTTTTTATTGTGACTTCCTCTTCCGTTATTTTCTCACCCTCTGTTCTGCCCTTCCTTTTCTTCTGGGCTACCTTGTTATTGGTATTCAAGAAGTGGTCTACCACAATCAATAGGATTCAGGACTTCACAGAGGGATAAAGCGTTCAGGTTAATAACCTAAAAACCGCACTTTGCAATTAAGATTGATTTATATGCTGCACATAGACTTCTCTTTGAATGATTTCCATTATTTGCCAATTTCAATTATGAAGGAATAATAAAAACGTCCTTGTCTGTTCCTATTCATTTTCTTCTCTTTTTTTTTTTACAAGCTAATTATAGAACGACTTGTCCTCTAAATTAACAGTGACGCGATTTCCCACTTTAACCTTTAGTTCTCTGCAGGAGCAGGAGACGTTATGTGCCACCTTGTCATTTTATTCACTAATACTTTCCGGGCATATCACAAACGCCAGTGTTACAAGTGTTGATCAGTTAGAAGTGTGACTGCTCTACAGAAAAAAACGTGTGAAGCACATGTAGTTGCAGCATGCTTTTATGTTCTCAATTACAGAAAAGGTAAAGATGAACAAACCCAATAGTGACACAGAATGGAAAAGAAAAGCTTGCTTAGAAAAAAAGGACATTGACATGATATACATGATGACATGAAGGACATGATATATTCACTGACGCGTGACCTTTTTCTGTATAGCCTCTTTGCCTACTTCAACCACAACTAAAGGCAGTGATTATCTGCCGGAAATGCTTCTTACAATGTAGTGTCTGTCTCGTGGCCATTTCACTCTCACGTGTGCCCATTTAAAATGCATTTCTTCCATTATTCACATCTTCCGCATCAAATTTGTTTGTGTTTTTGGTCAGGATTCATCAAATTAAAATGTATCATGCACTCATTTGCTCAGATGAATGCAGCGTTTATGATAAGTCACAATATACTGGAGGATAAAAAGATGAAAGTATAACACTTAGAATAAAAAGAATAAAAGATACAAAAGTAAATATTACTATTTATATATGGTATATATCCACATACTGAAATAAATACTGCTATGCACACAATAAACAAACAAATGTCGACATGTGGAGCCAATAGAGCAGCATATTTTTAATTTATTCCACTTTGATTCTACAGAGAGATGACAATAAAGGGACGCTGGAATAATGTGTTTTTATTTTATATAAATTCTCTTTAATTCCAGTGAACATGTTGTTTATAGTGCATTTCTGTGGCATGCTCTGGTGTTTCAATTATAACAATCAATTAATGAAATTAGCTGCAGCATTTTTGATAATCAATATATTGTTTAAGTCCCTTTACAAGCATAATGATTAAAACCTTTTGATTCCAGCGCTTGTTTTGTTTTCTATGAACATTATCAGAATATCATTGGGTTTTGGACTGTTGGGCAGGTTAAAAAAGCAATTTCAATATTTCATCTTCGGAAACTTGTTATGGCATGTGGAGTGCACAATGTATGTATTTAGTATTAAAAACGACTTGTGTATAAAAGGTCTTTTAAAGGTCGTCAATATCATTCACAGCTAGAATGGCAGCCAAGGTCTACAGAGCATTCATGTGCTCTAAGGAAGGGCCATTTCCTGAGATGGGAAGTTGTTCTTTTGACATTGGTGTTGTCATAAGCCCTTATCCATTATGTGTACGAGTGTGAGTGAGTGTCTAAACAGCATGTTTATAGCTGTTTCCACTATTTGTGTGACAACAAAGAGTGAAGGTAACAAATCAGGCCAGCCATGAAATATGTTCTTTTTATACTGTGAAATTAGAGGAGAAGCCATTTGATAAAAAGATATATAGATATTTTTAATAAAAATAGGAAAATAAATTGGGGTTTGAGTGATAATGAATAAATAATAAATAAGTTACAAAACTTGGTATTGCAGTAGAATGAGGTAGATGGATTCACAGCCAAGTGAAGTGGATGTATTGCACATTAACCAGGACTGTAGTAATCAGTGGATAAAGTGCAGATGTGAGTGAGCAAGCACAATGAGTGTGCAATGCAGTTTCATGTATTTTACCAGAGAAAAAGGAATAAAGAATAATTTATATTATTATGTGTTCCTTTATTGAAATTATAATTGACCTTCATTTCCATCAAGAAACTGACTCACTGATTACATCACGTTTGAACCATTGTACCCTACAGAATACATACATTGTACATTCAGTGATTAATGAGACAAAATTATCGAATAGAATCAAGTTGTATGTTTTTTATTCATTTATATTTATTTTATCAGATGAACCTGTTGCTCACACAAACCGTATAATCAGTTCATTAACCTGGTCAAAAACTACAAAGTCAACAACTTGCTAAGACTGCATAACGTAAAGCAAATGCAACAACACAAGACATAACGATTAGCCAATATTACTCACGAGTCTAACAGAGAAAGTCTGCAGCCTTTTATTACGCAAAACTCTAAAAGCAATAGCTAATGAAGATTGAGTCGGGGGCCTCTTGCTCAGTCGATCCATCTTTTTTCTCTTATTTCAACAAGATCTCCAACCTAAACAACAGAATAGGATGTTTGTCAATACCACCCGTAACGACCCATTTAACCATTTGTGAAAATGACCCATATGATCGATATGATGTTCGTGGTACAGAGCGTAGTGGAGGTCATGATGTCAACAATTCTACTATTCCACTGCCTGCAATCATCTCTCTCTTAATGACTTCTCTTCACTTGCCCTATTTCTCACCCTCTTTTCTGCCCTCCTTTCCTTCTGGGCTACCTTGTAATTGGTATCAACTGCAATCAACTTGACTAGGCAGCTGTAGCAGTGATGTAGTTGGTGATTCAGTCTCCAGCTCCTCCTGCCCATATGTAGAAGTGTCTTTGTTGTAGACACTAAACTCCAAGTTATTACCGATGAGCAAGCCGTCACCATTGGTGTACAAACGTGTACGTGTGTGAATGAGAGGAAAATTGTAAAATGCTTTGTCTGGGAACATACAAAGGAGCTATATGAATGCAGCACATTTACCAATGTCCATTCAGACAGAAAATGTGTTTTTTGTTCAATGCAATCCATGTACTGCATATCTACATTATTTATCTTTATGGGTAACAACAAAAGCCTCACGTGGATAATATAAATAAAACAGCCCATTGCGAAGGAATACACAAATTAAACAACATGTAGTGCAGAGCCACAGCACGACACAGCACAAAATAGTGATTCCTACTTCCGTGACATTGTGCGTCATTTGTTTTAAATCATTGATATTTGCAAGAAGGAACATTTTCCATTACAGTTGATGGGGAAAAAAAAGTGTTAGACATAGTCCAAAGACAATGCACATGTCAGAAAATGTTAACTGTAATTCAGGAACCAGCATTTTTTTTGATGAAAGTAGACTCTGTCCATTTGGTAGGAAGGATCTGAATTACATCATAAAGATGGAAGAAAAATGTATCATTCCTCTTACTGTCAATTAAAACCTTGTCCAATTCCATGCACATACTTTCACCCAGTGACTATGATTACCTCTGGATATGTTCTAAGATGTATGAAACTGCTCTGTTTTGAATGATAATTTGTATTGGAAATGGTCTTTCTCTAGAAATATTATTTTACTTTAAATTCCTAAAATTAAATCTTTCCCTTTCCCTCGCTGAAAATTCCAAGCTTTTAATATGCAAATATTTTACAAGTCCAAGAATTTAACTGCTGGACAAAGATGTCTCCTACTACTTCACTGAATTCATGTTCATATAATAACCTAGAGTAGATGACGTGACATCCATGTTTTCTCTCTTTAGAGCTGTCAGACTTAAAAAGTCTCAATTTTACTTGCAGGACGAGTTGCCCGCCTGCTTCCTATTAGTTTAGATTCACAAAGGTCACAGAACAACTGAAGCAAGCGAACTGATCAATGCAGCAGTAGATCAGCAACTCTGCAGCTGTTTTTGTGAAGTAAAATTACTGATTTTGTCAACGGAGTCGTGTGGCTTTGAAGAGAACACCGATAACCGCTTCAGTTCCCCGGAATAAGAGCCGTCTGTCAGCAAAGTAAAGCAGTAAAAATATTCTGAATAAAGTGTACACCTTATCTGATAATGATTTTTTTTTTTATTAGGTGGCTTAAATATGTTTTAGGCAGCGGAGAGGGACCTGCAACATTATTAAACAGTTTCTTTCTTTTACATCCTTTTTGCGAGCCTTCTCAGTCCAGACAATGTTTTCATCAGGAGATTTAACCTCCCTTGGGTCCTGAGGTTGTATGCTTAGGTGTATGTTCCTCTCTATTTTCTGCAGTGGTATGCCAGCCCGGACTACAATCTTTTTGGTCCTTATATGGAGCACCGCAAGCTCAATCCTGGCCAGCCCTTCTACATCCTTCACCCGAGCTACGTGTGGCGTCTCTGGGATGTAATTCAGGGCAACACTCAGGAGAATATACAGCCCAATCCTCCCTCATCTGGCTTTATAGGTGAGTACTCACACGTACATATATACAACTGGTATGCATGCAGCATGCGTCTGTTCCTTTGTAGTTGCCTCTGTACACTTATCTTTCTATTTCATGCCTTCTCCTGGAGAAGATATGGTAGCAAATACACACACTCACACCAAGACATGATGAAATTTTTATCTTCAGTATGCACAGTTACGTTATCAGCATGCAGCGTGGCTATGCAATGCACTCCAAAGCAGCACATCTGTGCAGGGGGTAGCAGGAATATGACCACTGTATGCTCATCTTAGACACTCTCCAGAATGTCAATATCCGCTTCGTGATGTTCTCTTCCACTATAATATTCAGACATTTCAATACGCTTTCTCCCTCACACAGCCGTATGTAAGATAAAACATCCAATTATACAAGCAACATTTGTTAACTCTGAAAACAACAGGCCATAATTTGGAGAACCATTTCTCACTGCCTCGGATCAACATTTCACCATGATTCTTGTTGACAACCTGACAATATTGTCAAGTTTGGATAGAGTGCAGGAAATTAAGTAAACCAGTTTTGTGACAATGTAAAGAGTTGTCATTGTGAACATAGATAACAATGTATTATGTAGAAAACAAACCACCTACTGTGTCTAAAAGAGATATATTTTAGGATTTAATAGGATATTATTTAGCTATAAGATAGCCACAGTTAACTACTTTTATGTATCACATCAATTAAGCTTTAAAGCATCATTATGTCAAGTTTTTCTTTATGTGATATAACACCCTACACTTTCATTCAGTTAAGTTGTCATAAATATGAACAGCCTTAAACAGCCTTTTTTAATTTTTATTTAAGATTAAAAAAAATATATCAAATTGCCAACTTTGTTAACAGCCACAGCAAGCAAGTGCAGAACACAAGACCTAGCAAGCAAGCTAATATTACTTACTAGTGCAGCTTTTTATTTCACGCCACTCTCTAAAAGCCTGACTGAGGTTTACTCTTGTCCAGTGGCATCTTGCTGGGTCACTCTCTTCTTTTCTTTATCTGTGAAATTCTCTTCGGTCCGTAAAGGCTGCTGAACCAGGGACTGCGCTCACCCGGCTCCAATTTTGCCACAACACCACTGGCGCTCCCAGCAAGCATTCACCACCACAATCCAAAGCTCTTTTGTTAGTGGTGAAAACACTAAAGGCTTTTCTCAAAGCTGCGTTCTTGTCTGTTCTTGTGGTCTCCTGTTCTCATATATAGGTAATAACTATATCGACTTATCGTTTGATATATAAAAATGTACAGAAAGTTTGGTGAAATAAAAGGAATTAGTGCCAAATCACAAATGATATATAGTCTGGAGGCCACCTATTTTTTTTCCGTATAGGAGGCATGGTTTTTCGATCGTCTTGGCATTTATTGGGCGCTATGAATGTCTATCATAAGCGTACGTAGCTCTTAGCCAATTGTATCAGTTATACCAGATGACGTATGTAGAGACGACAACGACCGGGGTCACGCTAAACCCCATTAGCTGTTGTGCTATTCAAGTAATACTGCAAATGTTTGACAGGCAGTAGGACTTGCCAACAAATCCCAGAAACAGCTTTTAAAATATAATATTTATCTCAGTGCAATTTCTGTTAACAGAGCCAGAGAGTCTATTTTATTTGTTTTGATTGTAGTTTATTTATTTATGTTTTATTTATCGAGGATGTTTTAATATTTATTTTCCCCATTTCAATTCCAATGTTTAATATTCTTGAGATTTAAAATATAATGTATCGTCCTAAGAAATTTGTTATCCTGACAGGCCTAGTGATACATCGTCTTTTTGTGGCCCAAGTATTTAATTTACCAAGAAAATCATTCCTGGAAGTGTTGTTGACATGCCAGTTTTACCGAGAGTGCATCAGTAGTTCCAGCATTCATTCTGGCAATCAAGGAAGGAGCAGGAGGCTGCCGAACGGAAAGGCAAATTGCAAATTAGAGTAAATAAGCTACAAAATCGCCGGTGGTGGTAGCTCGCCTGCCAGACAGCAAGTCAAGGTAAATATAGCACAAAATGCCTTTAATAAACTTCTGCTTCATAGTTTTAACACTTTTCTTTTACTTTACTTGTAGACAGTCATCACAAACGGCATGTTTTTTTAAATTAAAATAGTTGGTGATTGATTGAATTTAAAGAGAGGCATTTTTTCTGTTTTCATTACCAGAATTACCACAGGTCATACTTTGATCTTTTGTTGGAACAGAATCAGACGCTCATCAAACGCAGTCAACCAGTCCTGCTGTTCATGCAGACAGCAGGACTGCACTGGTTCTCACCCACAGTGGGGTTGGATTTCTTTCCCGATCGCACTTACTGACCTTTGTTCTCAAATGAGACGGCTTTCCGATAAATTCTGCTGACTGTGATTACTCCTATTCAGATGCTGTGGAAGGGTTTTGGGGTTCTATGTAATTTTGGGTCCTTTTGAAAAAATAGTCATTATGGCTACAGGGAGCATGCCGTGGTGCCATGGTGTAAATCGGTGGCACATTCTATTTTTATGTTTGGAATCATTTATGCAAATGTGCAGATTAAAAAGCGGTTATGGATAATGAATGAATGAACTGTCATTTAAAACTTTTTTTTTTTTTTTTTTTTTTTTAATCCTATTTTCCAATTTGTAGGTCAGGACATCTTGCAGCACCACAATACCCAATTCAGAATGTTATTTTGACACATTTTGTCTTTTGATTTTTGTGCAAATCTATGACTCTAAGCTCAAGGACCTCTCATGGTCACTGTGCAAAAGCTTTTTCCGGCCAAAGGCTCAGCTATAAAAATGTGCCTTATCTGGGCTGTGGCAGGCAACATTTTAGTCTTTTTCATGGCTCAAAAACGGACCTCCATAGAAAAGTGTGGTCTCATTTTGAACCAGAACATTTGCAGAATAATTCCATATCTGATATGTTCTGTTGTACAAAACTTGCTTTTTCATTGTCTTCAATGCTAACTTGACTACTGATGTGCATTGTTCTCAGTAAGTGACAATGATTTACAACACAACTTTTACTGTCTAAACTAAGTAAAAAATTAAATTTATGATGAAATGAAACAAATAAGACCCTAACATGCATTATTAATTTACATTTTTCTCAAAGTTGCTTTTGTACCACTTCAATGAGAACCTCCAGACACTTTTACCATACAGCAACACAATGATTCTCTTCAACAGCAATAATATTTATTAAAATAATTTAAAACAACAATAAAATACAATAAAATGAGTCCTTGTCCCTTCGAATCACTTAGGGTTACCAACCGAAAGTCAGATTGTCAGAGTACTCATCATCAACCTGCAGTGAAAAGGTCAGAGCGAAGAAACGGCATCTTCCGTATCAAACTGTACTTGGTATCTGTTTCACTCAGGGTCATTAAACCTCATCAGTTTGTGTATTCCACTTCCTCTGATGTTGCATCCTTTTTGTCCATTGTGAGACCCTTTAAAACCACATGTCAACATGTGTTTCATCACTGATGCATGCTCAGGTTTGTACTGTCCCCATCAGCCATCACATTTGTCTTCTTGGCACACCATTCCTCCTACTGGTCATACTGTATCTCAAACTCTCCCTCCTGTAGTGGAAAACTAAAAGCAGGTAAAATATGAGACATTTGGCATCCCATACCCCCACCCCCCGTGCCCCACCACTTGTTTACTGGGTGGAACTCTTTGATACAATACAGGTGTAAGAAACTTTTGGTCTCTCCATGATTTCTGATCGCTTTAGAATTTAATACACAAAGAAACATGCAACAAAATCATTCAAAAACACAAAGCAGCAATATCAAAAGAGGGATCAACGACACAGAAATTAAAATAAATGAATCACCTACCATGCAGATCTAAACTATTAAGTATTTACAGGTTTCACTGCAGATATTCAAGATCTGCAATATGTGCAGTCACAGCACAGCAAAGGCTGCAGTAAACGGGAGGAAAGGATGGAAGTTAAATCATGAAGACATCAATCCACTTTAGACACTAATTGAAGAAGCACATCTCTGACTGACTTGCCTTGACATTTACAGCAGCACAATGACAAACTGACTTAAAAGCACCAGAGGATAGGCATTTCGATTTTTGTTGTGTAGAAAAGATGGTTGGGGTGGAAAAAATGGGTTGGAAATCTTTAAGAAACAAGAGTTTGACAACCATAAAATACTTTATGCAGTTTTTCGCGATTCCAGTGTAATCGAGAGAAAATGCGCTTCATAGATGGTAACACTGACCGGTGACTTCATTGAAACCATGTAGGCTACATCCTTTAAACCTTTTAAAAATATGAACTATTATATTTTGGAATTGATGGAACAATAACTATTTGAAAGACATATAGACGGATAAAACAAGGTTAAGTACGCTACATGGCCAAAAGTAGATGTCCACATATTGCGTTGTAATTTTGGTCTTTTTTTTGCAATGCTCCTCAGTTCCAATTAAGGAAATTTCCTATGCTTTAAAACACAATGATATTTTTGACAATAGGATCCCCTGTGCACAAAGAAAGAGAATAAATAGTTTTCATAGCTTGGTGCAGGGAGCATCGACCTAGGCCAGGGCAATTTATAAATCTATTTTCCATTGTGCTCTTGGCTTTCAGCTAATATGAAATCAAGATAATCCAGATAAAACAATCATTGCACCACATTCTGTTTCACAATGTTTTGTCTTAATCAAAATAATACTGATTTATAATTTTGCTATACTGCTACCCTGATCTAAATCCCTAAAAAAACGACCTCGCACTTTGGCTGAATGGGCGCAAAATCTTGTTACTTGGAAAAGTAAAGGCTGTTACAACAGCATAGTCATGTTCTCAACAATCACATATTAGGTGTAATGGTCAGGTATCTGCAATCTTTTGGCCATATAGTGTTTATTATACATGTATGTCTCCAGACATTTGGTACTTTTTTTTTTTACAATTGTCCATGTCAAGGACAGACACAAGCTCACACATAAAGAACATTTACTCTCTAAATGCATCATACTGTAGTTCACATTCCCGGCAGTTCATGTTATAAGTGTGGCTGTCAAATTGAGTTTTTGCTGCTTCATCACTGTGTTTCCTGTGTCAATGGTCAGGCTCAGGTTGTGACCTCGGGGGGGTTTGTGTTCTTGGTGGCCGAGATGCTGCCACACTTGTTGGGAGTGTCAGTGGACATCTGGGCGGTGCAGGCCACCGTGTTGCTGTAGACTCTGCGGTTGAGCGCGATTACTGTGGTCTTGGAGGGCATCGAGTTGTTGCCATTTTCTGCTGACCAGTGATCGCAGTGAAACAGAGTCAGGAAACACCTGTAGAACTGAGATGGAGACAGGAAGACCGATAATGTGAACACAACATTCCAGCTCAAACTGAGTGTTCTTAGAAACGTCAGAAAATGAAATGAACTTGGTTTCAACCTCTCGGAGAGACTCAGTGTACAGGTCTGTTCAGGGTTTAATTAGGCAGAAATCATGCTTTAGTGCACTTCCATGTCCTCACAGTCTGCCAGTTGCCACTTGATAGGTGAAAATGATCCCCTGATGTCTTATTACTCTGGAGTGGTGGCCATGTATGTTTGAGCTTCATTCAATTCAGTAATTGGAAAGGTCTGAGAGCTGCTAGCTGAAATATACGTGCTTGCTCTGTATATCCCAAAAATTTCAAGGGACTGAGTCATGGAGTGAGCCTTTCTTTCTCTTTCCTTATCATTCTTGTGCTTGGAAATAAATAAATTTGTACAATTCAAGAGAGGTGTTTGTTTACACTCATTGCTCGGACATTAATGTGACAAGAGACACAAGAAAAATATGATGGGAAAATATAAACTATGTATCTTTTGTTATGCATTTGCCTGATTCTAGTGGCTTTTTGCATGTGCAATTGTGAAAAGATGTATAAAATAAAAATAGTAGGTCGGACATGTTAGACAAACTAACTTCTGAATTAGTTAATTTAATTGAAATAGCACCAACTGGCTTACGAACACGCTATAGATACATTTACATTCTATATATTTTGCCCAGTTATTTGTGGTGATTGTGATCATGCTGGAGAGCAACAGAAGGTGGAGAGTTGAGAGCAGAATAACAATCATCAGATAGAAAATGGTAAAGAACAGAAACCAGCTGCGATGTTCAAAGAAAGGTGGAATTAAAATAAACAACAAAGGGTAGCGAAATGTACATGGGAGCCAACAGCTCCGACAGCAGCATGTCATGTGTATGAAAGATAACATGCAGAGCATGCTGAGGCAGGCAAACTCGCCATCTTCATATATTATGTATTCAGTTCTATTTTTATCTATATCTACAGAAGGGTTTTGCTGAGCATGCATGCTCTTTTTCAGCACAACCTAACTCAGAACTTTTTTCTGCAGAACTATGTAGATCCAACAGAGATTATATGATGAATGATTTTGCCAAAGGAAAAGTGTTTAGCAGATGCTGATGAATACTAAAACACTTTTCACCTGGTCAGATGTGCATTTTAAAGTTGTTTTTTTTATTAGAGGGGAGGGGGGGGTAGAACAGCTAAAGACGGAAAGAAAATGCGTGCGAGAGAGCAGGGATGACGTGCAGCAAAGGGATGTGACACTTAGCTTCAGTAGCCTTGGCACACGCTGTACCAGGTGAGCTACCACGGCTCCCTGCTGATGTACATTTTAGTATTTGTGCATTTTAAGAAAAGCCTGTATAAGGACTAGAACGGTAGGCAATTTTTGAAAGGTGGTTAAACTTCTTGTCAGTATACTGAGCCTACTGCTGAAAGAGGGATGGTGGCCCAAAGGTTTTCTTGTTCGATCTCTTGAACAAATTAAAACTCATTCCCACCAAAGTGACCTTAAAGAAATTGGGCAACAATTTAGTTGTTGGATGAGTAAGAGAGTTGGAATGGAATATCAATACCACTCTTATGTCTGTCTGTTAAATACAACAATACAGCCAGCAGTCATTTGGTTTAACTTGGATAGAGACTTGGAACTCTTACTGAAGGTAACAAAGTTATGCATACCAGCTCTTAAGTTAAAAAAATATGACATTTAGATGATATTTGGCTTTCAACATGTAATGTTTACTGATGCTAAAAGGCTCAGCATTGTACTTTTTTTTCCGACCCTAAACTGGTTTCAATTTCGCAGGTTTTGAATTAAGTCAGTAAATATGTTTCATATAAAAACCCTAACTTCTATTTCGTTTTTGTTGCCATTGCAGGCATCCTCCTGATGATGGCGCTGTGTGAGCAGGTGCATGTGTACGAGTACATTCCCTCCATGAGGCAGACGGACCTGTGCCACTACCACGAGCGTTACTATGATGCTGCCTGTACACTGGGTGCCTACCATCCCCTCCTGTATGAGAAGAGCCTGATCCAGCGGATCAACACGGGCCCAGAGAGTGACCTCAGGAGGAAGGGACGCGTCACTCTTCCGGGCTTCAGCACCGTCAACTGTGATATCTGAGATATGAAACCTGACCCTCTGAGCCCGAACATACACACACTCCAGCCTTTATCCGGCTGACTAAGGGAGAGGTGCAATAAAGCCGCTGGAGACAAGGAGGCTGGAGCCTACACGTTTCAAATTAGACCTATGAAGAACATAAGCCATAGCCCTCCAGGGAGGGAAACATATGGAAGCTTCTGGAAATGCCTGTCTTCATTAAGATGGTTTACTTGACCAGAGTCTGGCAGAAAGTGTCTCCAAGATGGAGCTGAAAAAAGACGTTTCTCTCTGCTTTAGCTGAGCCACGTTAGCTGTGGAGCTGACTAGGGTAGCAACAGATCATTGTTTTTAGATAGACAAGGGAATTTTTAATAACTGAGTGTGTTTTAATGGTGTAAACTCTGTGTTTTTAAATAGTATGGGTGGTTCTCCACTTAAAGGAAATGCCACTGTTTGTTTTTTTTAATTTCCTTTTTTACTGGTCCTAAGGGTTGTGAATAAGCAAAGAAGTCATCCACGCTGAATGTCATAAATGCAACACAAATACACACATTTACACTTAACGTAGAGCAGCAACACATGAAGTAGAAGAATGAGCAGTGTTGAAGGCAGTTTCAGTGTCTCCACAGAGGCGAAGTCAAGCAGTCATATTACTGTACATTACATTGCTCTGCAGCAGGTGTTCCTGTTCAACATTCCTCTGATATCTACTTGTGAAATCAGTGTTTCATGTCATTGCAAGGGGTTTAGTTCACACTTGATTTAAAATTACTCTCCTTTGCATGCCAACTTGCCAGCTCGCTACCACCAGTCTGTCGCACCTCGTTCACACCAAGGGTGATTCCTCATTCAGAGTAAAAAGCCTGTCTCTCCGTTAGTAGCCCACAGGAAGCACGGCACTGGTAATCCTACCTATAGTAACATTTTTTACTAATAAAAGTCAAATAAATGGGGCCAAAATGGATCTTCAGAACAAACTGGTGCTCAGAACAGCCGTAACCCTGTGCCTAGTGGTCAACTGAACACTTTCCTCGGGTTGCCTTGTGACTGTTCAGGTACATACATGCAGTATATACTGTGGCAGGACTGCAGTAACATGGAATTTAATTGTGAGCAGCGTGGAGCAATTGATGTTGCTGCAAAAAGCTGCATCAGGGGATTTTCAGCTCTGCTTCGGCAATCACCAGCCCCTGTTTTTGACCTTCAGTTCACTCTATATTGAATGTAATTTTACCACTGCGTGTAATGGCCAAACCCTCCCTGGAGCTCGCCACTGCAGAACAACAGGGTCTGCGTATGTGCAGGGTTATTTCTTTGTCATGTAACAGCACAAAGCTCATTTCCTACAACTCTTAACGTCTCGTATTTCCTGGATCCCCTAATATTGAATCCCTGCAGCTCAGATTATAAAAGAGGAATTGGAACCGGTAGTATCAGCCAATGTGATTTGTCTCCAGCTCGGATGATTTTTATGTTTACAGTCAGTGAGTGCCACATCTGCAGCAAGCTCTATAGGTATTAGTTCAGCATGGAGAGGGGGGTGGTTGCAGTTTTCTTCTGCAGACAGTCAGAAAAATCTTGCCTATAACAGAGATTTTTATTGTTACGTGTGCTATTCTACAAAATGTTCTTGTGCCATTGGTTGTGGTTTGATATAAGATGTGAAAACTTGTCTCGGAGATGTTGCCTTGAATCGTCTGATGTATGTTGAATTAGATGGCTCTGTAGTTGTAGTATGTAGATGATTCTGGGGCTCTTAGTTACTTGTTGTTGAGTCGGGCTGGGTATCATTCAGAATGTATCAGTACTTGAAACTGAACAGAACTCTGCTGAAACCCAAATTTTTATTGTATTTAACTGTACCCCATCATTTTTATAACTCAGGCAAAACCTGATTAAAGTAAGAAAACGAACACCTGAATAAGTATTTGGTGCCCATTTCCAACTGTTGGCCGTTGCTGTGGGCAATGAGTATTAAAATCTTTTATTCGGTATTTTATATTGCAACATTGATATGCTGTATAGTGTTATATAGTACATTTTCTGGAAATTCTTTTGAGAAACTACACTCAGTTGCCAGTTCATAAGGTACACTTTGCTTAAACGAAGTCTAGTAAATACATTTAAATAAATTTAAATACATGGGAGTTGATAAAATATTAGGAACACTTCTCTGATACATCACTAAAAAGACCATACAACTGATTCAGCATCTTTCTGAACAGTTGCATCAAAAGCAGATTATAACCTTCATGAACATGGATTTACTGCAGAGCTGTTGCATTTGAACATTTTTTAACTTGCACTATTTAACGTCTTAGAGTCTCATTTTATCTTTTAATTGTGTGATTTTATTTTTTGATACACATTTTATTAGAATTGTTGGAGGAAGCCTGAGTCACACGATTTTCAATGGCAAAAACTGCCTCTGATATTGTTGTGCATCTGATTAAAAATAACTTGAAAACTTTAAGCTAGGTGGACCTTAACTGGAAACTGAGTGTTGGTATAGATAAAATAACCAGATAGGAAAACGAATTCAGTGAATTACATACATGGCAAAGATATTTCATCACATTGATGCAAAATTTAGTAAATCTAAAATTGCCACAAAGCAGTGAAGTTGGAATTGTATGGAAATATCTCTGACAGTTGGCAAACGGTCTCATGTTGAATATACTGTGTGGTCATATCGCCCCGCCCTACTCAACAGCTATGGACACGTTTTGCGAACAGTAATGTGGTTTGATACCTAGCCCCAGTTTCAGGCGGATAGTTTGGCATGCCATTAGAAGTCTTTTAGAAACAAGGAACCCTGTAAAGTAAGCAGCTGTTAAAGGATTGTACCGAAGGTTTAAAAACAGACTGTAGAAACAGTTTTTCAAGCTTGGAGTTTTATCATTCATTTTGAACCATGCAGGTTTTAAGCTCTGCTGTAGGATTTACATTTCTCCGTTGAGATTATTGATCAAATGTTTTATTGCTTGTGATTGTAACACACTGAAGGTGCAAAAACCCTGAACATATTGTACATGTATATTTCTAATAACTTTGATTACTTTCCAATGCACAGAGCATGCAAATCAGGATCAGGGCTAAGAGTCTTAAACTGTCTGTGCTGTACTGTGCTGCAAGTAGACACCATTGTCATTAATGTTGTGAGAGGCCACCGTGCTATAAGATTTTTTTTTTCTTAAGTGGTGTTTTGCAGATTTTAGTGCATGCTTGTGAACAGGGAAGTCACATCCAGCTGCGGTGCAGCTATTTGTTCCCCTTGGACCACTTGTTTCAGTGCAATGCATTTTGGCAACTTCATCTTCACATTTTACTATTGTGCCAAATTCCATTTTTAATTCTGTCTTAGCTGGTTGGGCTGAGGATGCAGAGTAATAGCAGGACTTCTAAGGTGCTATTGCTCCTCTCTGGGACGCTTGAGGTGTCATTTAATTGTTTTTTTTTTTAGGTGGACTAAATTGGAATTTTAATCCTCCTCAAGACAACAATTTAATTGCCAGAATTTAATACAAGACATTATGCTGAAACATGTGAGTGGTGGTATGAGGAAACATATTTGCAGACACTGTTCATTACGTTCAGCCTCTTTCTCTCCACTCTTTACTCTCGAGGCCTATTTTTCATGTCATGTTTTTTACTCAGAATTGTGGAAGTTTCTTTACCACACTGCCTCTAAAGGATTGTTCAACATGTATGTTGTTTTTTTTGTACATTTCCCTCCTGCAGCTTCCTGCAGTACTTCTGAAATGAGGAAGAGAAAAAGAAACATCCATGACTGGACATAATAAGAGTAAAGTCCCGTTTCACTCCCAACAGCCTTAGGGTGTTCTTCTAGACTTTGATTTGTCAGTGAAGTCTCTTCTTACACTTGAATTGATATTTAAATAGACCATTTGTATGATTTCAGCTGTTGTAATTTGTCTTTTTTTTACCATGTAAATAAAGCTGTTGTACATGTCAGTGACTCACCTGTTTATTCATGAGTATATAGATAAGAGGGTTGATGACGGTGCTGCTCTTGGCCAGTAGTGAGGGCACCACGCTGGCCACGGGACTTATGATGTTGGGTGGGCCAAATGTTGCCATCATGGCCACGACACCGTAAGGCATCCAGCACAACATATAGCAGGCAGCTGTAGTCAGAACCATAAACAGTATGTGGTACTCTCTCCTCCGTGCCGCAGTCTTTCGGATCTTACCCACCTGTAGATGAGAATTAGAGAGGATGGATGAATCAAGCAAAACAACCACGATAATTTCTTTTGACAGTTCTTGAAGTGCAACCTTCACTGACTTTCACATTGCCAACTCTTATTATTGTTCAACTTGCTTGGCAGCTGCTGATTCTTATTTCACTGCAGTGCGAGTCTAAAAGACCTACAGACTTCAATGTTAAACTCTCATTTTATGACGACCAATTTTCACTGATTGCACAAGCTACGTGGCTAATTTTTAAGTAAAAAAAAGTTGTAATTAATTTTAATTTTCAGGAATAGCATCAGTTATAAACTGCTAATCAGCCCCTGCTTTTTATTCAACAATTGGACAAATGATGAAAAAAAGGCACTGACTTTTTCATTATTGTGATAGTAGTGTTCAAAATAATTGCAGTCCAATGTGACTAACCAGATTAATCCAAGTTTTTATTGCTACATGGCAAAAGCTACCAGTAGGTGCAGTAGATTCTCAGAAAACCAACAAGACCCAGCATTCATGATATGCACACTCTTAAGGCTGTGCAATTGGGCAATTAGTTGAAAGGGGTGTGTTCAAAAATATAACAGTGTCTGTTGTTGACTTTACAAACTCAAAACTATTTTTTACAAACTTTTTTTGTTTCTAGGATTTAGCAATCCTGTGATCACTAAACTAATATTTAGTTGTATGACCACAATTTTTTTTATAACTGCTTCACATCTGTATGAAGCAGTTAAGATTCTTTAACAACATTCCACAATTCATTTATATTTCTTGGTTTTGCTTCAGAAACAGCATTTTTGATGTCACCCCACAAGCATAAGGCAACATGACCTCTTCAAGTATTTTGACATATGCAAACTGATCCATGATCCCTGGTATGCGATAAATAGGCCCAACACCATAGTAGGAGAAACATGCCCATATCATGATGCTAGCACCACCATGCTACACTGTCTTCACTGTGTACTGTGGCTTGAATTCAGAGTTTGTGGCTCATCTCACAAACTGTGTGCGGCCCTTGGACCCAAAAAGAACAATTTTAATCTCATCAGTCCACAAAATGTTCCTCCATTTCTCTTTAGGCCAGTTGATGTGTTCTTTGGCAAATTGTAACCTCTTCTGCACATGCCTTTTTTTTAAACAGAGGGACTTTACGGGGGATTCTTGTAAATAGATTAGCTTCACACAGACGTCTTCTAACTGTCACAGCACTTACAGGTAACTCCAGACTGTCTTTGATCCTCCTGGAGCTGATCATTGGCTGAGCCTTTCCCATTCTGGTTATTCTTCCATCCATTTTGATGATTGTCTCCCGTTTTCTGCGACATGTTTCTAGTTTTGCTCTTAATTTTAAAGCATTGGAGATAATTTTAGCTGAATAGCCTATAATTGTTTGCACCTCTTTGTAAGTTTTCCCCTCTCCAATCAACTTTTAAATCAAAGTACGCTGTTCTTCTGAACAATGTCTTGAACGACCCATTTTCCTCAGGCTTTCAAAGAGAAATGCATGTTCAACAAGTGCTGGCTTCATCCTTAAATAGAGGCCACCTGATTCACACCTGTTTTTTCACAAAATTGATGACCTCACTGATTGAATGCCACACTGCTATTTTTTTGAACAAACCCCTTTCAACTAATTGCCCAATTGCATAGCCTTAAGAGCATGCATATCACGAATGCTGGTTCTTGTTGGTTTTCTGAGAATCTACTGCACCTACTGGTACCTTTTTTCTTTTTTGCCATTTAGCATAATAAATATACTACAAACCTGGATTAATCTGGTTAGTCACATTGGACTGCTATAATTTTGAACACTACTGTAGTTTTCTCAAACTAATAGAAGCTACAATGGTGAAAATTAAATGCACTTGCTGCCTAGATGGTAGAAAATCAGTTTAAAAATTGAATTACTCAATTTTCATTGGGAGCCTAATGTCACCTCTGGGTTTCCTATTAAACGGACAGTTAATTCCCAGAATAATTTAGAATTTCTTCCAATTGTGTTTATCAATCTAGATTTTTTAGGTGTTGGATATAGCATCGGTACTGAAGCCTATCTTCACTCATGTAATGGAGCTTTATTGCACTTTACTTCTACTAACTCAACATCAATGCGACGGAGCAGGTGCAACCAATTATCTCTAGCCAGACAGCAGTTATTTTCAAAATTATTTTACTAATGGCTCTGATTAAAACGGTCTGGACTCATTGATGTGGACTGTCAGAGTTGACTGAATTAAGACTTTACCTAAGTAGGATTGTACTAAGATATGATTTTATTTATCCTGCAGTGGGGAAATTTAGTCTTCACAGCAGCTTAAGATACAGAAGTTACAAAGATATAGCAATAAAGAAAATTACACATTATATACACAATATATTTATTTACATGGCTGCTATTGAGCATTATTGTTAATATTGCACATAGGGTTTCTTTCAGAGAGTAAAAAAATATATTAAAAAAATGATATAGGGTACTTTGTGTAAAAAAACAAAACTAAACAGATTATGATGGTGCTTGTCGTATGTCATCATGTGACACGTCTCGTTTACGTCACCCTTATGGCGGGAAGTATCAGAAAAAAAGAAAAAATGTCGCCAGCCACTAGACGTCACTGCACAACTTTAGGTCAACGGAAATTTAACGTGTCTTTGGAGAGTCAACAAAAGCTTGGAGGGGTTTTAATGGAAAAATTCTGGATTTGTGGATCATATTCAGCTTTGGAGCCGCCAGGAGAAGGGTAAGTGTCGCTTCAGTGACCGTTAGCGTGAGCAACGGTCTGTGTTATGTAATGTATATGTCTGCTAACTTGCATGTAGCTATAGCATTAGCTTACAGTTAGCTCGTCGGTATCTTCGATAGTTATCTACATCATTACTGTCTGAAAGGCAGTTATACTTTAATTTAGAGTTATTTTAAACTTTTATTGCAGGTGAATCATTTTCAAAGATAAGTTATAGCTACATAACTACAGTTGAAGCCATGAGTGGTTATGAGCAGAGCCATTGATTAAGATTATTATTAGGTATTATTAATAAGATTATTTCTTAATCAAAGGCTCTGGTTATGAGGGGGTTTTGTTACCAAAATAAAAATCCTTTAAATAAATGAATAAGATAAGTTTGAGCGGTTTGAGCACAGGCTCTACAGTACTTATTATTATTATTATTATTATTATAGGTAATTATTATAACCATGTCATATTTAATATAGTCATTTCAGTGTTAATTTGTAATCACCAGTTTAGATTTTATATTAAAAATGTTACTGCATTTTATTTTCAATCTTTGATTTTTCAATATTCTTTTGTGCTTTTGCTGTACTATTTGTTTGTGCAATGTTTCAGTGTATATTCTGTATAAGCTACTGGACACCTGAATTGCCATCTGGATAGATAAAGTTATCTATCTATCTATCTACCTATCTATCTATCTATCTATCTAGTAAGCGTTATATTGTGTACCTGATATAAAGCGGTCACTACGCAATATAAATTCATTGTTTGTGAGGTCCCGTTGCTTAGTTTTCTTCTGTTTATTTTTCCGTCTCTCAGGATCTTTAGGAATCTGATAAAATGCTTTCCATTTCACTTGTCAATGATTGTTCTGGCATCACATGCACAGCAGCTATCTGCCTTGTTTACTCTGCACTGTATGAATACAGCAGGTTTAGAAACTGGCTGCTGGTAGTTTTGATTTAGATTTTGTTGCCCAGAAACATATATCTAACTCTGGTGGGTGGGTACTACTATGTGAGATATATCAGCGCTCATGGAGAAGCTGTTGTCAAAATCGCAAGAAAGTCCCAAGTCATTTTGTTTTGGGCAGGTCAAGTCAATGATAGATTCACAGTCCGACGTCTACCACAAAAAGCACTTTTATTTGTAAAATAAGCATAGAGCATACATTTACATAACCTTAGCATCAATTGAGATCAGTTTAGTGGAGCTGATGGAGAAGCAACTGAAGAAGTTCATGACCTTTCTGTTTAAGGTAGATGTTGACAGAGGGGTCCTTGGAAGATGCGAACAAAAATCACCCAATAATGCTGGACCTGCCCATGTTGATATTTGAATTTAGTGGTGTAAATTCCATAACAAATGTGTAATTAATACAATTATCAAAACCAATATACAGGCAGTAAACCTGGAGCACTTGAGGCTCTAAGACCCCCTGAGTGTGCCATAAAGGAGATCACAATTTAAAAAATATTGTCTTTACACATTCTTCTTCATCAGTGAACCACTACTTGTCTTTTATATTTTAAAAGGATTCATCTGGTTGTGTCATTATCCTAATCCAATTAAATTGATCTTAACGTCAGTCTCTGGATCTCTTCACACACAGATGGCTTTACTTTATTCTTAGCCCTTTCTTCACCCTTCTGTCATATGTATGGAGCTGGAAAGAAGCAGGGGGCTTTTCTCAGCTCACTTCATGACCCAGTGAGCCCAGTAATGTCTCACAACTTTATTTGAGACTCCCACTCACTTAATGCTAATGATCCTCCGTTTTGACGACCACCGGGAATTTGAGTTGGCTAGTGCCAGCTGGAGCTCAGCTCCGCTCATGAATGTGATTACTTCAAAAGGAGAAGATAGTTACTCATGCAGGGAAAGTCCAATTATCTTCTATTTAAGAGAAAAGTTCAACATGTATTTCAAAACTTCTACCATGTAGCATGAATGTTCACCCATATTTTTTTCACTTCTACATCTAATGATTGACGTTGATCAGTTGGGATAAGAGGGTATTAGAAGGAGCCTGTTGTGTAGTGAGTATTGCCTGCATTCAATGGATATACTGGAAACTGCACTCTAAAATGGTGCACTAGGCCTAAAATTATTGTGTATCAAAGATAGTTTGTAGATTCTGGGTTTACTTCCTTGTAGTGCGATACGCTGCACATTCACATTAGTGTTTCTCCCACTGGCTCCCTGCCTGCTGTCTTTCACTTTATAGACTTGACGTTTGGGTGATGTAGCACACTTTAAAAATCTTTTCTAGACTCTCTTACCTCTTGTGCTTCTATCGGGACATTTTTGTCTTTTTAATTATTTTATGTTTTTCATTTTGACTGTGTGTGAGTGCGTGAGGTTTCCTTTTAATTTTGGAAGTTCAACATCACCTCCTGTAACAAGGCTTTAATAAATTCTTCAGCCAAAATCCAGACAGTCCCTATTGAAAACCATTAAAACCACAGGTTTTAAAACACATTTTACTTAATAAGATAATGATCAGGCCTTCAGTCTAGAGCCCTGACTTCAAAATCATGATGATGTTTTGACAATTTTCAACAGATTGAGACATCTTTTTGTGTTTGACCTGTGGGTGAAATACATACTATTTTCCTGGTTTCTACTTAAGTTACTGCTGCTTTATTTTGAAGCATATTGCTGTTTATTGACATATCCCAAAATCAGTATCAATATTAATTTAAAATTAATTAATTTAGAGAAAACTATTAAATGTTAAATGTTAGTGTTATTTTCTTTCTTTACAAACTTTCTATGCACCACTTCTCCCAGAAAATTGTTGCAATTGCAAATGCTTTGGTATTCACATGTTTATTGCTTTTGTTTGCATTGGAACAACACAAAAAAAGCAGAGAAAAGAAAGCCAAATCTGATCATTCCACACAGAACTCCAAAAATGAGCTGGACAAAATTATTGGCACCCTCAACTTAATATTTGGTAGCACACCCTTTGGAAAAAATAACTGAAATCAATCGCTTCCTGTAACCATCAATCAGTTTCTTACACCTCTCTACTGGAATTTTGGACCACTCTTCTTTTGCCAACTGCTCCAGGTCTCAGATTTGAAGGGTGCCTTCTCCCAACTGCTGTTTTGAGATCTCTCCACAGGTGTTCTATGGGATTTAGATCTGGACTCTTTGCTGGCCACTTCAGAACTCTCCAGCGCTTTGTCTTAAACCATTTCTCTGTGCTTTTTGAAGTGTGCTTTGGGTCATTGTCCTGCTGGAAGACCCATGACCTCTGATGGAGACCCATCTTTCTGACACTGGGCCCTACATTGCGCCCCAAAATTCTTTGGTAGTCTTCAGATTTCATGATGCCATGCACACAGTGAAGACATCCAATGCCAGAAGCAGCAACGCAACCCCAAAACATCAGTGAACCGCCACCATGTTTGACCATAGGGACCATGTTCTTTTCTTTGAAGGCCTCATTTCATTTTCTGTAAACAGTACAATGATGTGCTTTACCAAAAACCTTTACTTTGGTCTTATCTGTCCACAGGACGTTCTCCCAGAAGGACAGACAAAAGCAATAAACATGTGAATACCAAAGCATTTGTAATTGCAACAATTGTCTGGGAGAAGTGGTGCATTATCTGGCATAAGTGCAGGGGTCCCAATATTTTTGACATATATATATTGTGTATATATATATATATGTGTGTGTGTGTGTGTGTGTTTGTATATATATATTCTTTTTAATCTGACACGACACAAAAAATGAAAATAATTTGATATTTATTAGTTATGATAAGGACTAAAGTTTGCTAAAATGTTTACTTCAGTAAGTGTGGGAAATAAAAATATATAATCTTAAATCTCAGTGGCTCTAGCCACATATCTTCTTACAGTTGTAATATTTTGCTTGCAGTAGCTGATTACCGTTGACTAGCTGCCTGTTAAATAACGCCCAATCATATTCACACATTTGAACGCAGCAGCATTTATAATCTGACTCATCTCACTATGACTCTGGATACTTTCAGGCTTTTTTACCTCCCTCCACCACACCCACCTCCTCTGTATGTGCTGAGCTTCTGATGTTGGCTCTATAGTTAGGATTTGCCCCCCCATGTTATCATATTAATGTTGCTCAAAAAAAGGGATCTTTTTGTGGCCAGTACAGACAGGGAAAACAACATTCTCCACAGGAGTATTATTTTTAGACAAACTTGAAAGAATGTGAATATATCCTTTCACAAAGATTTAAAGCTCTGTACTAGAACAGATAGTCCTACATTATAAAAACACAATAAGCTGGGGGCCAGCTTCATGGCTAGACTGGATCTTTCTGGCCGAAATAAATCCAGATAATACTTCCAATATTTCTACAGGAATGCACAGTATGACATATCTACTATGGAATACATCATGATATTAAATCTGGTGTTTGTGCATGTGCTGAATTGTTGTAATCATCTGGACTTGGTTAGGATATGACCTTCACATGTGATATATATTTTTTTTAAATCTTATATGAAGATTGGGTCTGTACAGTTTGAATGGACAGCTGCTCAGATAGGGCTGCCCTTGACGTAATCAGAGAATTAAACATTTTCTAAATCAACAGCCTCAAAACACTCTTTAGCATGTGCCTGTTGGTTCAAAACAGTGGATGCATTTGGCAAATAGTGCACAGTGCCAGTTTCCTTTTGCTGATTGTCTTGCCTGTTGAGAATATTTGGGTAATTTTAGGTTGATAATTTCTCTCACTGACCTTGAATAGGCCACTGGAGATTTTAAATTGCAGTGCTTTATTGTGTAAAATAGAGTACACACTGTGAACCAATGTGGTGTGAAATTATTGGGTTTGAAGCAAGTGGCATCCTCCGGGGATGAAAAGTGAAGCCAAAGAAAAGGTTTCTTGACTGAAGCGGAGTCTGTCAGGGACCCACATGTAAAAATGCTCAACTTTACAACATAACGTGTATATATATATATATATATATATATATATATATTTAAGGCTTAAAATTATGCATTATTAATGATGTGGCTATTTTGAGTAACAGAGGGATACCATCACAGATGGCAGCTGGGAGTTAGGAGAAATCAGGTACTGTAAAGATTGCAACATTTCTTTTAGGACTGCACAGTTGCTACAAAAAGTGACTGAACAAACCTAACTGAAACCTATTCAACTAATGGGACCCACATAGAGGTAATTATAGGTCAAGGGCACTTTGTTGATACTAGAAGGTTGTTACAAACAGATAACACAGTTCATTTTGGAAAGAGCCTCCCCGCAGCCAGAGAATAAGACAGTAATTGGAGTAACATCTCTGGAACAAGAGACGTGCTGATTAGAGCCCATCAGCAGTTCCTTCTCCTGTTTGTGCACTGTACAAAACTGCTTATAATCTTTTTTTGTGTTACGTTTTAAAAACTGAAGTCCAAAGTGCTTTATAAAAATATTTCATCAAAAAGACAAAAGAAACAAGTCTTACTGACTTTATGCTTAGTCAGTGCAGCTATCTGTCTGAGGTGTAATGCTGTGATAATCCTCTCTCTGACCTGCTAAGCTCTCAGGAACAAACATTCTAAATCCCTTCAGTGCACAGGATTTAACTTGCATAAAGCAAATCAGCCTCTCTCCAGGAGTTTGGTTCCAGAGCCCACTCTATGCGTGGAGGTGAGCCCAACTATTTGTAGTCGGTAACGCTCCACCTCCCGCTCAAGCTCGGGCTCCTTCCCCGCCAGCGAGTTGACGTTCCACATCCCCAGAGCTAGCCGCTGGAGCCTGGGGTTAGCACGCCCAGGTCCCTGCCTTTGCCTGCAGCTCGACTCACTATGCACCCGACCCTTAAGCATAACTCTGCGGGTGGTGGGCCCACAGGTCGGCGGGTCCATGTGATTTCTTGGGGCTAAGCCTGGCCGTGCCATGTGGACGAAGGCCCAGCCACCAGACGCTCGCCTGCTCCCCCCCCCCTTCCGGGTCTGGGTCCAGGAGGGGGCCCCGGTTTACCTGTGCCGGGCGAGGTACTCAATCTTTCGTTTTCCTGCTTCATAAGGGTCTCATAGTGGCTCTGGCTGTCGCTGAAGCAAAAACTTGGGTATGGGAGGAATTCAGGGAGGCCAAGGAGGAGGATTTTCGGTCGACCTCAAAGAGATTCTGGAAAACCGTCGGGCAACTCAGGAAGGGAAAGTAGGGCTTGGCCCAAGCTGTGTTCAGCGGGGGAGGAGACCTGCTGACCCAACCTGGGGATCTCCTCAGATGGTGGAAAGGGCACTTTGAGGAACTCCTTAATCCAGCCAAAACGTCCACCGTAGAGGAGGCAGAGTCTGAAGACTCAGGGTAAGATTCATCAGTATCCCTGGCACAAGTTGCCGAGGTAGTTAAAAAGCTGCCCGGCAGCAAGGTTCCAGGGTTGGATGAGATTTGCCCTGAGATGCTGAAGGCTTTGGACACTGTTGGGCTGTCATGGTTGGCACGCCTCTTCAGTGTCGCGTGGAGGTCTGGGACAGTGCCAGTGGATTGGCAGACCGGGATGGTGGTTCCCATTTTCAAAAAGGGGAGCAGAGGGTGTGTTCCAATTACCGTGGAATCACACTTCTCAGCCCCCCTGGGAAAGCCTTCTCCAGAGTGCTGGAAAGGAGGCTCCAGCTGATTGTCGAACCTCCAATTCAGGAGGAACAATGGGGCTTCCGTCTTGGCTGTGGAACAACGGACCAGCTCTTTCCCCTTGCGAGACTTCTGGAGGGGTCATGGGAGTTTACTCATCCAGTCTACATATGTATTGTGGATTTGGAGAAGGCTTACGACCGTGTCCCTCGGGGAGTCTTGTGGGGGGTACTGCGGGAATATGGGGTACCGTGCTCGTTGCTATGAGCTATCCGGTCCCTATATAACCAAAGTGAGAGCTGTGTCTGCATACTCGGCACAACGTCAAACACGCTCCCAGTTGGTGTTGGCCTCCGCCAGGGTTGCCCCTTGTCCCCGATTCTGTTTGTGGTTTTCATGGACAGGATCTCAAGGTGCAGCCGGGGGGAAGAAGGGATTCGGTTTGGTGACCTTAGAATTGCATCTCTGCTTTTGCAGATGATGTGGTTCTTTTGGCTTCATCGGACCGGGACCTCCAGCACTCACTGGGGCGGTTTGCAGCCAAGTGCGAAGTGGTTGGGATGGGAGTTAGCACCTCCAAGTCTGAGGCCATGGTTCTCTGCCGGAAAATGGTTGATTGACCCCTCTGGATGGGGAGAGAGGTACTGCCTCAATTGAAGGAGTTCAAGTATCTCTGGGTCTTGTTCACGAGTGAGGGTAGAACGGAACATGAGATGGACAGGCGGTTTGGTGCGGCGTCAGCAGTAATGCGGGCGTTGTGCTGGACCGTCGTGGTGATGAAGGAGCTGAGCTGCGGCTTTCAAAATAAAAATACAGAATCCACCTCAGAATTTACAAGAAGACTGTCAAAATAAGATGCCTTAAATAAAACAAATAAGAACCCTTATTCTCCTTTGCAACAAATAATTAAAATAGACAATGATTAAGATCAGTGTATATGATCGAATAGCGGCATTAGAATGTGTGAGAAGCACCAAATTTGGGCTTTTATGAAAAAAAATGTCTCTAGTCCACACAGCCTGGCTGCTCCATGTTCTAGTGGAAAGCCCTGTTGACTGTGAAAAATGTTATGTGAGGTGTTTGCTTACATCTAGCTCTCAAAACGGACGAGATTGATCACATTGTACTATAAAATGTACATTTTCTCCCGGGGGCCCCCCGGACCCCCCGGACCCCCTAGATGGTTATTTTTTATTATTTGCTAATACTCAAGAGTCAAGAGTATTTTTTTTGTATTTGGCAACTGTTGAGATTAGCAATTTACACTACATTTAGATTTATGATTGATTTTTATTTTGTTGTACGATTTTTATTTATTTATACAGACTAAAAAATATTTTTCTATATATTTTTCAGGATTTTTTAATATCGTCAAGTATATCGTTATCGCAAAAATACTCTGAAATATTGTGATAATCTTTTAGGGCCATATCGCCCACCCCTACTCCTACTTTCGTTTCATGTATTTGAAAGACTGAAGAATGACGTCATCTACTAACGAGGTGGAAAAAAGGGAAAAACTTGAAGAGGGCAAAACGTGTAGAATAAAAAATGACTTTATTGTCAGACCAATGAATTAATGATTTAATGTGTTATGAAGTCAGCTATGCAGCCAGGCTGAAAAGATGAAATAAATCCTACTGTATACCCCGGGGGTGTTGCTTCTATTTTGGGATGTATCACCTTTATTCACTGTGATGCAAGGCATCTCAGGAGGGAGTGGGTACTCCCTCTGGCAAAAAGGGAGGCAAAATTTCTTTAGTCCTAGTAGAGGACTGGGAGACTTAACTTTTTTTTCTGAATATTTCCCGGTCCCTAAGAAGACCAGATATATTACTCACAATTCTTCTCCTGTATTTTCCAACCATAGAAACAGAGCCATGGAGCTATGTAACTATAAAAACTACAGACAACAAAAGACAGAGTTTGATGAAGTCCTCAGCATGAGATCATGGGAGTTTTAGCCACTTGCAGTCAGCTTCTCCTGGTTAGGATTCCTTTAGTTTTCATTATTATGCAGATTTGTACTGGGAGCCAAATTATACGAAATAGGCGATTAAAACCGGTAGAGCTGTTTCCCGATAAAATCACAGTTTTATCAAATGCTGCTCAGCGGACAAAGGGCTAGTCGAGATACTGCTAACTTTTACTTTGCTTGTTTCTCTGATAACTTAGGATCAGACATTCAGGATTTTTTTTAATGGGAGCTGAATTTTCCTGCTGATTGAGCCTGCATTTACGTTTGAAAGGTTGTCAGGGATGTTTTGAAATGTTTTTAAACCTTTCAGCAGCAGAGTCAGTTGTTTTGCATTCAACATCAGACAGCAAAAAATAGCAGAAATGCTCACATACACATTCAATGTCAATGTACCTGTTTGACTGCCAATAACAGCCTGCTGTAGCAGTAGATCATCACCACGATGGGAAGACCCAGGCAGAAAATAAAGAGGCAGATGATGTAAGCGTGCGACTGGGCCGTCTGAACCGTCCAGGACACAGAACAGCTGGTTCCCGCCCCCTCTATGCCATAGCTGCTCCAGCCCAACAGAGGGGGAATTGTCCAAAACAAGGCGTATAGCCAAGAGCACCCGACAGCCAGCAGGGGCTTGTGATAGTCTGGCCCACGTTTGTTGTATACAGTCAGAGTGCTGTAGCGGTCGTAGGAGAGGATTACCAAAGAGATCAGTGACACGATACCTGAAACAGACATAGAGGTGAAGGTGAATATGAATTTGTACCGGAAGTCACATTGAATCAGACACATTGTATTTTCAAACCTTATATTCATTGGCAATACAATTTATGTGTCTTCAAAGCATCAAATGGAAGTATTATTAATATTGGCATATAATTCATTGCATAGTTTCCACATCATTCTTTACTTTTTTCTCTAAATAACAACACGCAACTTTGGATAGAAAAAGAGGTTTCCTTCACATTACTCATTATGGTGGCACTAGAAGAAAAATCTCCAAAATAAAAGGAGGATTTTTCCTTTTGGGGTCATGAATATCAGGACAAAATTCAGTGCCAATCCATTCAGTAGATGCTGGGGCATTTCACTGGATCTAAAACAAACAAACTTTAAAACTGCTGGTGGTGCTAGAAAAAAATTCTGGATCACTTAAGTCATCAGGGTCCATTCTCTGGGGGACACGAATGTCTACAACAATTTAAGGGCAATCTAAAGTAGTGGAGCTTACAATGTCCTTCAGGCCACATTGCCAGTTGTATAATAATAATAATAATCTTTATTTAAAAAATCCACATTACAAAGTGCTTCACAAAGCAGCTAAAACCATTAAATCACAAGGCTTTAAAAGAAAACAGAAATACAAAAAGACATTTGGAGTATAAAAACCAGTACTGTAAAGGATAAGATTAGACTAGAAAAAGAACATTTTTTCAAAAGAATTACAGCAGTTCAGCAGTTCAGTTCAAGCAGTTCAGTTCAAGTAAAGTTCAAACCAAAGTTAAAATGAAAGGCTCACTGATGAAATTATGTTTTAAGAAGGAACTCAAAGAAGATCACTGACTCAGCCAGTCTGAATTCCTCGGGTCTGTCAGAGCCTCGGGGCCCTGACTATATGTAGATGCACCGTCCCCTTTAGTTTTCAGCTGGGCCTTTGGAACAGACAAAAGACCTCTGCCCGAGCATCTCAAAATCAGTGCCAGAGTGTACCTCACTATGAGATCTGAGATATGGCAGAGTAGCAGCCATAAAACCTTTACTCTTCATGTGACTTAGTTTTCAGCATATTTATGTATTTGCCAAAGGCATTATAATGCGCCCCACAGATTCCTAAAGGCTCAACCTGTATAAGTCAAGAATGAAAACTGTCTGCCAGGATGCTCTTAACTTTCATACTTTTCTTGACTGTACATAATTTACTCAGCTTGGTTTGGGGTTTCCCAGCTATTTTCCCATACAAACTAACTGAAGTCCATAGTAAGAGATCTGTGATAGTGATTTTAATTTAAAGTGTCTTAGTAAAACCCGCAGGGAGTTAGGATTAAGATCATACGGTTATCACACTGATGACTGAACAAAGAACCCATTCACATCTCGGCACCTTTTTACTGCTGCTTCACTTCATAATTGACAATTGAGGAATTTATCAAATTTGGCTCATCATTGTCAAATGCATGCAATTTATTGGCTGTGGCATTCTTTTCAAACTTCCTATTCTGTAAAAAAAAAACAAAAAAAACATTTCAAAGAAGTTGGGATGTCCAAGAGTTTCATATTTACAAAACCAAAGTTTCAGTTTGGTCAATAACCACATAAAAAACCCTGCCTGGCTTTTTGAGAAAGGTTACATCTTCTAGTTTCTGCAGCTGTGCTTTTTTATTGTGTAGCTAAAACATAACTGGAACTATATCAGGTTTTCTACTCCTACCCACTCGCTGGCAAGTGGGCTTTGAATGTCTTTTTTACAGTTTTCAATATTTTTAAACAAAGGATTAGCAAATCATGGCTTTCTGTTTGTATGATTTAGACAACGTCCCAACGCCCGGGTTGTAAGTATTTGGAGATAAAAAAGGTACTCTTGTTGTTATAAAGTATTTATGTTCAGTTAAATAAACAGTTTCAATAAAACAACTTGTTACATGTCATATTTGGCTTTAACTTTGACTCAACATTTGCTCTCACTTTGGGATAAAAATATCGATATACATATTGTATATCAATATTCAGCCTAAATATATCAGGATACGACTATTGGTCCATATCGCCCAGCCCTAACAGAAATGACATGCCATCATGTACATAGGATAAATAGCATAAGCTTATTTAGTTTGTTAAATAAAAGGACAAAATATATAGGAAAGGTAACCGTAAATTACTTATGTTGTAATCTGGCGCTCTATAGAAAATAAAATTAACTTCATCGTCAAGGGGGGCAGGTGGTGTCGTTCTACTGTATATATCTACAGACTTGACTATTTTTTTGGTATTGGTGCAGTAGTGAGAAGCAAGCTTGTGCCCAGAAGGTTGCCAGGTTAATCCCCAGACATGCAGGATAAATCTGGATGGGCAAAGTGAATACCCAGAACTTTTCCCCTTAGGCATAAGCTGCCCCGGATCCAAGGCCCTTAACCCCCAACTGCTCCAGCTGAGCACTATATAAGACTGTGGATGTACTGGAAGGCTTCCAGTTTTGAATAATGTAACTGTGTGAATATAAGCACGTTCCCAAATGAGAGAGGTTTCCTCTCAGTAAGCCTTCCCTGAATAAATAAACATTTTTTAAAAATTCTCAATGTACAGACTAACATACCCAGAACAAGAACATAGCTTGATGAAAGGAAGCAAAGAATACACTATTTTGTACACAAGTATGTAGGAAAAGAAGTGTATATATTAATATTAAGCTCAATAAATAAATACTGAAGGGATAAACATTTTCTTATGAATATCATGTATGATATCTAATGAAATGTATTTAATGTTGTGAAATGGTTGCAGTTTTAAACAGATTTGACGTTCTGAAACAAGATGCATTGTGATTGGATCACTCCAACCACTTGCAGAGGTGGTCTCGGACCCATTTGATCACATATATTTTGTAGTGTAAACACTAATGTGTCCTGATGTCTTCCCGACAAGGACGTAAACAGGGAAATGCGTCATCAATGCAGGCCGAGTGGTGGTCGTTTTGATGAGAGAGCGAACAGTTGAAGAAATGGAGAGGAGCAGTTATGTTTGTGGTTGAAGGTAGCAAGTGAAACCAGATGTCTAATCTCGATTTGAGCAGAAGATTCAGTCCAAAGAAAACTTGATGACTCATATTGTAACCAGACTGTTTATTGCTAGCAAGATAGCAACTTGAATTGTTGTTGTTGTTATCTAACCTGATTGTGTGCGGGGCAATTTCACCTTGGAGACATATGATACACTCAGGTGTAAACATCGATGTGTCTTATCTATCCACTTGTAATCCAATTGCCAAAACAAGAATAAAGACGGTCTAGTTAGAATCCGTGTAAATCAGTGCATCGTTCGTTCTTTCCATTTTCAATTGGCAATCAAAAATCAAATAAGGAAAAATTGACTGGTTATTTTGTTTAGGTTTTTTTAATTATAACACAAATAACGAAAAAAAATGCTTGTTTTTTCATATTTCAATATTAGGCTCATATCAAAAATACGGGAAAAAAATGCTTGTTTTTTCATATTTCAATCTTAGCTCAAAAATACGAAATGGATAAACGGGCACCAGGATTTGAATTTGATTTTAATATTTAATTGGTCGGGTGACCTGGAAATACTTCATCTCGTCTCTGCTGGTAATAGTTTTATACAGAAAAAAGTGAGAGAGAATGACAGCAAAGTGTTTATCCTTCATGTCAGCTCGCTCTGAGCAGTTTCAATGAATTTACCATTCATTCATTACCATTAACCGCAATCGGGTCGCTGGAGGGGACTATCCCAGCTGTCATTGGGCGGGGTACACCCCTGGACAGGTCGCCAGACTATCGCAGGGAGACAGACAAACCTAAGTGCATGTTTTTGGACTGTGGGAGGAAGCCGGAGTACCCGGTGAGAACCCACGCTGACACGGGGAGAACATGCAAACTCCACACAGAAGAGCCGCAGGCGGACCCTCTAGCTGTGAGGCGAGAGCGCTAACCAC
Source organism: Centropristis striata (assembly GCF_030273125.1). Classification (NCBI taxonomy): domain Eukaryota; kingdom Metazoa; phylum Chordata; class Actinopteri; order Perciformes; family Serranidae; genus Centropristis; species Centropristis striata. The sequence goes on from NC_081526.1 coordinate 13,805,906, forward strand.
TACACCACCGTGTAGCCCTGAGTTTACCATAAATATCGCAATACAGGCGCACTACATTATGTAGGGGCAGCGGGTTTGACTACGGAGAAGCGAATGACGGGTCACTTGATGCAGTCAAACTTTTGGGTCACGTAAACCCGACCGATTAAATATTAAAATAACATTTAAAATTAAAATTAAAATCAATTTGAAATTAGATTGAAATTAGGGATGGGCATTTGAATAAATCTTTTTGATCGATAATCACGAACATTAACGATCAATTATCGATTTAATCCTAAACATTTCATATTAAAAATGTCCATGATTGAAAATACCAAAGGCAGCCTGTTATTTCTCATTAAAATATTTATTTCAACCTTTTACAACCTTTTGACAAGTTTGCACAACACGGTTTAAATGTGCAGAGGAAATATGCGGCGTCAGGCTGAAACAAAATAAGAGCCAGTGTTTTAACAATAAACAAATGCAATTACGCCTCTTTTAGACATAATAAAAAAATATTATATTAACTAATAATAATTAAACATTTAATCAAATAATCCTCTTGCACAACATAGGCTACAGTTTACATGTGCATGTGTTAATTGAAAAAAAATACGCGGAGGCGTCGGGCATTTCGACTAAAAATAATTTAATAAATACAATAGCCTATTACTCGTGGCTGACTTTTTTTGTTGCCAAAATGTATAACTTCAAACCAAAACGCACCGCGCTGAGAGAAGACGAGAGGGAGATTCAACCTACTGATTTTTGTTAAGAAAAATGAACATGTTCACATGCTCGGGGGTGAGGCGTATGATTTTCTCTGCCAGGCGTGCGTCGCAGCTCCTCCGGGCTAACGCTGAGGTGATGGTGGGTTGAGAGTTGTTGTTAACCACGGTCGGATGAACGTTGTTTAAATGGTACATCATTGGAGTTGTTGTTGTGTTGTACTTATACACCGTATCACAGTGTCTAAAATGAACGGAGTCATTTTTTTAACTCAAAATGATCCCACACCAGAGATCGCCTCGCTCTCTTCATGTTTACCTGATGTTTACCCGCGGCTACGGCAACTCGCAGGCAGGTCAGGATTAGTTTTTTTCTGTTTCTAGGCTATATCGCCCCCCGCTGCTAGGATGTTTTATTACCGCCACATAGTGAAATTCATTACATTGCTCAGAGACACACACAAAACATGAACTCTGTTTTATAACACCTTGAATCGATAAAACAATTATGTGATCGGCAAAATTCTTAATGATCAATTATCGATAATCGATTAATCTTGCCCATCCCTAATTGAAATACAGTTAAACCAGAAAACTGCTTTTATTTTGAAAGCCGTTCTAACACGTGGGTACCGTAACGTCTAGTAAATACATGCATCGCGAAAACAAGTGGTGGCTGGCTTGACTGTATTTTCCAAACTAGGAGGGCTTGACCGCAGTAATATATGGCATATTTTGTCCATGGACATATCGTCCAACCTTGAGTTTACCCTCCTTTTGCCTTTAAAAAGCGTGTATGTGTCCATGTTTGAAATGTAATCAAATGAGAAAGCGTGCCTGTGCTGCTGCGTGTTGCACGGACCTAATGAAAGAGATTGCGGCCACGGGAACCTCGGGATCATAGAATCCTGACAACATGACCACTAAATTGCAAAATATAAATTTTCTAAATCAACATTCGGACCCTTATTCTCATACTTGATATCCTGGTCAGGCATTGTGTTTAAAAAAGAATAAAGTGGGACTTTTGTATAATGTATAATGTAAATGAAATTATTGAAAAAACACTCTTCATTATCCATGTTTTGATTTCCAAATATGGACTGAACGGAAGATACACAGATTAGTTAGGTACAGTGTAGTTGGGTATGTTAAATAGAACATGACATAATTATATGTGGAACAAACTTAAAATAACAACACAAAAATGAGCAATATAAGCCAGCGTTGTTTTACATGAATGATGGTCTCCTGGGTGAATTGTCATTGGAGGCTGTAAACCCAGGATGCAGTGACAGTGCTCCTGCATGGTGGAGATAGTGGAAGGTAAGACAAATACTGCATGAGAATCATGACCTTTTTGGCACATGTTCAGTCTGTTTTCCTCCAGTGTGACATTGTTTTACCACATGACTCTGTTTCTCAGTTTTCATCATCACATAGTTTCTTTGCCTTCTTTATCTGTGGCTGATAAAAACTGCATGTCACTGGTTTCCACACAGTGCACACATATTTTGCAGCAGCAGCCACCACCACAGGGTCCTATCGTCAGCATGTGTTTTATGATTCTGTGGGGTTTGTTGTGCTTTATAAATCACTGAGGAAAAAAAGTATTTAGAGCAGCTACATACAATGATATAGAGTACTAATGCTCCCTCAAATGACCATTTCACTGCTTGAACTTTTCAAATCCAACCCTGTGACCCATCTGCTGCTACCTCTTCTTCTCTGGAGCTCTTGACCTTTTGCATTTTTCCTGTCATCGTCAGACTACCACAGGAGACAATGCATTCACAACTATGTGCACATTTTAGAGTTGATGCCTGACTGACCTGCATGTGCTAAGCATGTCGGACAAACTCCCGCAGAGAACATGCAAACACCACAGAGATCCAATCACCACCTTCTGTTCAAACCTTGTGGATGTGAGCCGCTGGGAATCACACTAACCTACATTTTGAAATAAAATGTTACAGACTTGATTATATGAGATCAAAAGGTGATGGAGATGTGGCGTGTCAGCTGACTCATCCTACTCTTGCAGAGGCTTCAGCACACAGTGTAAACCTCACCACATAGAACATAAAAAGAACATGAAATCCATAAGCAGTGTAATGAGATCAGCTCAGAAACTTTGTAGTTCCTGCTGGTTCGTTTCTTACAGCTCACTAACAAGATGGTTTGTTTATCTGTGGTGGAATTTGACAAGTTGGGGTGTGTGTGTGTGTGCTGATAATCAGTCATGGTGTGGGAGTAACCCACTGTGACAAACTTTTATCTGACAAATCATATCAGATGTCCCTCACACGCCCCTGTCCTTCTACAAACACCTGTGTAAGTGTAATCTGTTTCTACAGCTTAACAACATGTACTAGTGCTGCACGACACTGGCGGACATTGGGATTTTTCTGCAAGATATATATATATTGCGATATGGAAAAAATAGCCTATAGGACTTTTCACTTTCTTGGTTGTCCAGAGGCATGCTGCATTGGAAGAAAGCTTTTTACAGTTTGAAGTGAAATATGTCAATATTGTGTTCTTTAAAAACAAGTACTCTCATTTGGAGTGGACATCCCTGCCCCAACAAGTGAAATCCTCCAGGCAGACTTTGTGGACCCCATCCATAGAAATTTGTGGGCCCACCTAGACTGTAGGTGATGGGAGTACTCATGGAAGATTAGACCAGAGGTTTTACTTTTGTATCAAGCAGCAAAAAAGTTTTACCATGACATCAATTGCTTATCCAAAGTTGGATTGCAGGGGACTGGAGACAATCCCAGCTGACATTGGGTGAGAGGTGGTGGTATCACAGAGACACAGAGACACATAGAGACAGACAATCATTCATGCTCTCATTCACTCCTACAGGCAATTCAGAGTCACCATTTAAACCTAAGATACATGTCTTTGGATTGTGGGAGGAAGCTGGAGAGAACCCTCACTGACACGGGGAGAACATGCAAACTCAACAAAGAAGAGCCAGAAGCTGGATTCGAACCCACGACCCTCTTGTGAGGAGAAAATGCTTACCACTACAGCGTAACATGTTTGAGTCAATTTGCCTTACTTGACATTCCATGTTGTGCGATGTGACTATTGCCCATGCAAACATTTTAATGTCTATGCTGAAACAAATATGGAATATTAAATATTCTGGAGATTCTCACCACTAACAAGCAACAGGGCAACATTTTGTGAAATTGTGTTACATGGACACTGTGGACCTAAAGTGAGGATTATTGTCCATATGTAGGAAAATAGGTTGTTGTTCAGTCTAAAGTGGTAAAGCCTCACCCAGATTGGGTCTGTTTCCCAACCTCAACTAAAGTGCATTGTCCAGCTGTTTCAGGAAATTACTTAATCTTTTCATAAGATGAAAACTATATATTTGTGATCTGTTTTTATTGACTTAAGTCTTCTACAGAGCAGTTACAAACAGGATGGGGGAGCTGTAAAGTAATACAAAGCAGACTACTGCATTGTTGCTTCTGGCCTTCTAATGGGATTTGTTGACTATATGAAAAAAATAATCCTTTAATCGAGGAGCGGCAGAATAGATAATGCTTGCGTATAAGGCCAAAAATACAAAAATATCTGACTGCACTATTGCTGCCAATGTCAGTTTTAAGAGTAGAGTTTTAACTACATTGAAATTGCATTATTCTTCTGGGAGGGGAAACAAAACAAAGCAGGGCTATCGGAGGAAAATAGAGAAACCATATTGGAAGAAAATTATCTGAACAGGACCATCATTTTCAGACTGAAGAAACACCCGTAGTCATTTATAAAATGATTTGGCTATTATAGGATTTTAAATCCATAGCACCATGGCAACTTATTTATTATCTTGATGCGTACTAAGCTTGCAGTGCCAAAACCGGCTTCAGCACCTCATTCACCAGATGGAAACAAGCTATTCCTATACACAGGAGTGATAATCATCAGCAATGATGTGCAGAAATAATCATGAAATTAGTTACACCAGTATAATATCGATTTCATGTGGATCTTAATAAACAACGCTATATATTAACCTTGGGAAATATCAAGATTGAAGGTTTTCACCCGTGGTAAATACACCAATTACAATTAAAATACAACTAGGGAACATTTTGTTATATTATTGCAATGATTTGTTTCATTATGGGTTAATCTCTTAATAGCCATTCTAAACACGTTGCTGCAGTCTGTTCATCGTGAAACCATCTGTCTCTGTGATACATTAAATTAAAAACTTGTTTACTTCCACTCCTCAACTCTTGAGTCTGCTCTCATGTATCATAGATGGCTCTGTGTAGATGGCTGGAAAAGATGAAACTTGGTTATTTGCAGCGACATGGTTGACATATATGTGGTTCTTCTCTGGCCAACACATCAGCTTCTGATGAAAAACCCACACATGATGAATGTTCTGTCACTCTTACTCTCGCCAAGTAAACCCAGCAGACAACCAAGTAATCAATTTTTTTGATGTGACCTGAACCTTCATCACACCCTGTGCAATTTGAAGGTTTCAGCTGCTTAAAAGTGCACCACAGTGCATTCCCTAATATACATATGTTCAAAAATGCAAACACTGCAAAAATAATGACCCCCATAGATCATGTCTCCAACAACTTTTCTAATTAATGTTTTTGAATAATAACTTAAATTCTTTGATTGCATCTAGTTTAAAAAACAACAACTATGAGTCTAAAGTCATGCCTGCGGGGCTGTGAAGGCACAGCAGGATCACCAAAGAGATCCGGTGTGCCTGTACAGCTTGTACTAGGGTGTCCAGGTGTCCCACTTTACGAGGTACTCCTCAGCATTTTTATTCCTTCTCTCTATTATCACCCGCTTATTGAGATGAGGTCCCATATTTTGATATTACTTATCTACTTATAGCCAGTGGAAGATGATTCTCAGGGGGCTTTTTTTTGCGATAAGATGTGTCGATATATAAATGCATCCCTACTGAAACCCAAAGATGATTGGAAGACAGATAAGGTAACAGCAATTGAAATAACTACTTGTAGCGTTTACCAAACTCTGCAGCACTTCACAAGTCGGATGCCTGTGACAGTAAGCTACCACAAGTCACTTTTCCAGACTCGGAGAAGGCAAAAATAAAATTTGCCATGTAGTCATACAAAAGCATCCATAATAAGAAATTAAAATCTAGCTTGGATAAACTATTGGATCGCCTCTCACAGTAATGTGACCCACATTGTCCCACACAAGCTTACTCTATTTCCAACATTTGATTTGTACGTGTGTGCGTGCATGTGTACTCATCTCTGCTCTGCTAAAATGAGAAGATATGTCAAAAACAAACGTTATGATACAAAACATAAAGGTCAGCAGCACATTCTTCTGTGTCCCAACTCTGCTCAGTAGATACTCATTCCTCTCAAAAGAGTTGAAAGTCAAAGGTAACACACAGAACACATGTGTAAAGCTGCAGAAAGGGACATTGATAAATTGATTGAATAAACAAGGTATGAGTCATCCTGCATCATGCTGGTGTTCTGGCATTCTGTTTTACCACCAGAAAACCAGAGGCGCTTTAAATAGACGGCCCAGGGGGCATTGCTATGTCTTCACTGCTCTCTGAAGTCTGAATGTCACCTTCTACAAGCCTTTAAAACTTGATCGCTGCTGAGAACAAGCCTTAGGCAGTGCAAATACAAGTGGTGATCAATCTTGATATTACATATGTGGGTTTGAGCCTGTTTTCTCATCTGAAGGAAAGACAACAGGGTGGGATGGTGGCGGAGGGATTTCCAGATTAAATAAATAATTTAAGTCAGGTAGTAATATGGGTGTTTGCACTGTGCCTTCTTCACACATGTTAAAGTGTATAGCCTTCCATCCGTCGATATGTGAAACTGATTGTGTAGTGTTCTTAGAACACCATTAACGGGGAAAACAAGATGTCCTCGACCATTGCAGTGTGCTTCAAGCTGCGAAACACATAAACACATTAACATATTGTCCACGCTTTATACCAGCAGTTCTTGTGTGAGTGAAGATGCAAAATTGCTTGTGAGTGTTTTTGTTCTGTGTGTTTTCAGTTGGACAATACACACTATAAAGCAGGTTGAATCTCAAAAAAAGATAAATAAATAGAATTACACATGGACAAATTATACAAAGAAGACACACATACAGAGGCATTATTTGTTTTATAATGTCACATTTACTGATTAAATAATGTCTTTTGAATATAAAAAATAATTTTAAAAATATATTTGTATTTGAAGGATAAGAAGTAAAAATGATAGTGAATTATCGCTGCAAAGTACATGTATTGCTAATTAAATGTACAGACACATAAGTGTCTGTGATGGTGACATTATCTATTATTATCTATCCATTATGCACTTCACAATGGTAGAAAAATAAGCAAAAGAATATATAAAAGTCGGCATCAAAATAATAGGTCGAATTAAATTTCTCTTTTTCTCATGTCCTCTTGTATCTGCTTTAGTATTTGTCATACATAAAAGCTAAGGGATGAAAGCTGTTTGTATTCTTATTGCCAATTTTCCAAGGCTTTTACATCTTCTGAATTCAGGCATTTTTGTTATTATTGGCAGACAGACTGAAAGATTCCTCTCATAAAAATGAGAAGTCAACTCCAGATGCACCAAATTTCTTAACTTTCCAAATTTGCTCCTACCCAGGTATGCTGAATGATGAATCCCACTTGAACTGTTCATTAGCATAAATAATGCCCTCTAAACACTACATAAAGGCAGATGTGTATTTGGTGTAGTATTTGCTCTTACAGATGTGCCCTTTTCCCTCCCATTCAGACAGATTCCCACAATAACAAAAATAGACATGACACAACAATTTATCTCATAGGGCAGGCTTCATATGATAACCGGCATCCAGTGTAACTATTGAACCGCAGATCAACCTGTGACGCCAAGTAGCACTGATGAATGAAGAGAGTCTTTACTGCATTTCCTTCCTCAGATGTTTTCAGAAAAATATTTAAGTGACTGTTTTGCTTTTGACTAGGGCACCATTTCTTAATGCTTGAAAACAGAACAAACGAGGCCCTGATTTACCCTGGCATGTGTTGTTCAGCAGTCTCATGCTTTGTTGCTCTGACTGGCTGTAGGTCTATCTAGAGGCATTTTGGTCTGAACTTGATGATAATGCCAAGTTCAATCATCATTAGACCTTTAAATTATATGTGATACATACGCCAAAATAGAGTTTTGAATGCATATGATATCCTAATCAGAAGTTGCTAGTTAGGGAGGGTGGGAGAGGTGGTGGATGGGTCAAACAAACCCTGGACTTTCGCCCAGGTGAACGGTGATAGTGTCCCATGTGAAAACAAAAGTAAATGATTCCATTTGATTTAATTGCATTTACATGCTTTTATTCACTTTTTGTTTTTTTATAAAGCTTAGCCAGGAACTTCACTGCCTTAAACCTAGAGAAGGGGTTTTGTAGCATGAATTAAATAAAACTGCAGCCTTTTTTTGACATCAGCGACCCTTACTATGTCCTGCAACCGGTAGTGTCGCTGTTTTTAGAAATGCTCCTGTTTTTAGAAGTGCTCCTGTATGCATTGCATGTTATTTGAAAGGGTAAAGTAGTGTTATTTGTATGCAGATTGGTGAGACCAGGTTGTGGAAATAGAAAATGGAGTGAGGGATTCAAGACTAATACACAATTGAAAAGTGAGTCAGGCTCTTGAGGCTGCCAACAAAATTGTGTAAGAACTTCAACAGCAGAGACATTGACTTACTGTTTCTGTTAAATTTTGATCATTATATATTTATACGTTGTTTTTTTATGTTCCTTAAATTTGTTTGCTTGCATTTGACAAACAATTTGTGGACTGTACAAATGACCACAAGTAAAAATGCCTCTCACCTAAAAAAAGAGAACACATTGGTTAATCCCAGAATTCAAGGTATGAAAAGAATAAGAGCAAATGTTGGATACAAACAAGAAAAATTAGAAAATGTATTTGTATATATTGCTTCCTGCATGAGGTCCAATGTCTCACCAGTGTGCAGCTGCAGCATTATAGAACAATACCATGCAGGTGTCGTGAACAAGCATTGCATATGTTTACTGGTGTATGGCAACTGACTGACTCACTGGACAGCAGCACTCTATGAGATTAGCACTATCGCCAGCATTCAGCACCATGCTGAGTCAAGTCCTGTCAACAGGCTAAACTGAGCCCAGAGGAGGCCAGGGGGAGACAAAGTCCAAATAACCTGCTGATATGAAAGGCACTGCATGAAATAAACATTTTTTTTCAATACAATGGAAATTTAGCTCATTTAAAATTCCCTTTTTCCCCCTCAGTGAGGAGTAACAGAGCACAGTAGGTGAATAAACAGAAGCAAACCAGACAAATATACATGTATTGAGACAGAGAAGATATTACTGTCAGAGAAGGTAGAAGACAGAAGGAAACAGAGAAAATTATAATAATAGGGAGCAAACAGAAGAATTATTAACAAACGTGAGAGTGGTTCAAATGATCGATTAGCGTTCCTTCAACCCAGAGACAAACATAGTTTTTAACCTTTCAGAAATCAACGGGAGGCAAAATGAAAGCCGCCTGCCGTGTTTGCTGTAATAGCTTTAGGAGTGGAGTCAAATGGACTCGCTCATACTGAGAATGTACAGTGCACCCTTTTCTATGTGTATGAGATGCACCACACTTTCTATTGGCTGTGGCTCAGTTGGTAGAGAGTTCGTCCAGTGATTGGAAGGTTGGTGGTCGATCCCCAACCATGGCAGCCTACATATGGAAGTATCCTTGAGCAAAATACTGAACCCAAAATTTCTGTGTTCATCAGTGTGTGAATGAATTCCCAATGGTGGCAGGTGGCACCCTGGTGCCCTGGTAGCCTCACCCCCCCGTATAAATGTGTGTGTGAATGAGCGTAGTGTGTAGTGTAAATCGCTTTGGATAAAAATATATAAGTGCACTCCATTTACCATTTTACCATTTAATGTAAAACCAATCAGGGCCTTAGTAATATGCAAAACCCATAACTATGAATGCAAAACCAGAAAGACTTGAGACCAACTTAAAACCAGACCAAGCTTGAAAATGCATTAGGCACTAGTAAAATGTATTTTCTGTATTCTGTAACGTTATACAAATCTCTGTTAGTCCCTCTCTCTTACCAGCATCCCTTTCCCATTTGTTTCACCTGATACAGTAAATCTTTAAAAGTGGTCATGTGTTTTGGATAACCATGGAGGTCTATGGCGCAGAGAGAAACACCCCCCCAAGAAGCAATGATACATGAAGGTAAAAGGTTTCTTACATTCTCTCTCTTTGTTTACATTTCCTGGTAAGCAGATTGATCAATAAACACTGAAAAGCCCAGACTTTACTGTGTACTTACAAGTAAGTAAAATTCAGTCAGGTGCAGGCCCACCATTAGAAATGATGGGCAGGAGGACAGAATTTTATATTTGACCTCCCATCCATGACCACACACCTTTGGATGCACCCTTTTAGACCTTGAGCTGGGGTCATCTGTACCCTTTGACCCCCAGTGCCTGATGGCAGACCTGGTCAGGTGTTTAAGTAACATATTAAAATCTTTATGTTTGACACTTCATGTACAAAGGAGGTAACTCACATATGGCATAGTACTCTTTCCCCAGCACGTTCAATTTATGCAGCGAAGCAAAATATCCCCTGTGAGGAGTAATCAGCATTGTGCTGCTTGAGTAGCTTTACTAATCTCACTGAAATCCCTTTTGGATTTTGCTGGATAAGGTCAGACCACAGTGTACATCTTGACTGATAAATTAGCCCGGCCTATAAGTAAAAGGAATTTGCACATCAGAAAAACCAAACTAGGTTTGAGGTAATAAAGAAACAATGTCACAAATACACAATTTGTCCACCAGAGAGCACTGACTAGTGGACTTTTTAACTATAAAATGGCCTGCTCAGTATGAATATTGGTCATAATAAAATAATAATCTCAGGGGTCCATATCAAGTATAAGAGTATTTGTTTATGCTGTGTGTAGTCAAAATAATAAAATCTTTAATGTATAATATAGTAGTTCTAGTAACCAATTTATCTGACACCACATGCCCTTTGTACCTTTTGTACCTTTCCAATAAAAAAAAGCAATTATCTGAAACCATATTATTTCCGCAAATACACACTTGCCACTTAGATTTGTGTGAACTGCCTCAATAAAGTCATTTGCCAGATGCTGTAGAGATGGACTGCCGTGATCTACTGACACATTAACACACCCAATACCCATCAGTCCTGATGGTCCCTGATCTTCTGTTAGTGCCTGCTGTAGGCTTGGTGATATGACAATATGAGGATGGAGGAGATTTTTCATATTCATACTGAGGTAGCTATCTCTTTAATATTTGAGGTTTTATCCACGAAATGTATCTAAAGTAAAAAAATAAATAGCAGACATTTCCACTTACGCTTTCATAAATGCGTTTTCACAATACATAGTAAGATAATATTTTCATATATATTATTTATACTTTTTTAATAGTAGAAATCGCACCTGACATAAAACGCGTCAGTTTGTCAAACATACCAGCTGAAATATGTATGCATCTGCAGAGAAATTTACTGAACTTACCGAAGCAGGAGTTGATGAAGCCGTACCAGCTGCAGCCGCTGCGCCCCAGCAGCCACCTCCCCCGGATACTGGAGGCGAAACTGAGCGTGGTGCCGAACAAACACACCAGCATGTCGCTGACGCTGATGTTCAGCAGCAGCATGTTCACCGGTGTTCGCAGCTTCTTGAATTTGCAAAACAGGAGCAGCACGATAAAGTTGTTGAGGAAGCCGAAAGTCATGATGAAGCCCAGCACCACGGAGAGCACGACGAAGCCCGTCGGGGAGAGCTTCCCTCTGCCCGCCGGCGCGTCCACCAGCTCCCGTTCATCGCTCAGGTTGAAGCTGTAATTCAGACCAGTCTGACCAGAATACATCCTGCTGTCCATTCATCGGAGCTTGTCTTCACTCTGGAGCCGTTTCGGTTGTTAGGGATTCACACGTGGAAAGTTTATGAACAGATGCTTCTTTTTCAAGTCTTTCTGTATGCTGGGTTTCCTCTGGGACACGAAGACCTAAGCGCTTCATGCTTTCCAAAAGCGCATTCCTCCACTACTGTAGCTGCTAACTGTCACCGACACAAAGCCTATAAAACAAACATAGTGTGCCGCCTGTTACATCGAGGCATCCTTTCCGTATTCATTACATTTAGTGGATAAACTTCTTTAATATTTTAGCAAGTATTAGTCACAGTTTTTAACGAGACTTTTCCAACGTGGTGTTTTATTCTGATGGAAATGCATAAAGTCACCACTATTAGAAGAGTTGTAATCCGCGCTCACAGTGAAGACGCACGCTGTTGCGTAAAGTGCTCTCCGCTCCGCTGCCCTGCATCTTTAAAGGCGACTCTTACGTCACGAGACATCGTTGTGACAGGGGGCCATGGGGGTGATGTGTGTGTGTGTGTGTGTGTGTGTGTGTGCGATCGAGAGAGAGAGAGAGACAATGCTTTCCAAGCACCAGGCAAAGTTAAATGATAACACAATGTAAAGAACCTTGGTAACAAGAAACTGAAGGCCAGAGTAGATTAGAGTGTTATCTGTCCCTAAAAAGAAATGATGAATTGGCAGAAATAGGGAACATTTACTTTAACAGGTTCAACCGTGTTAGGTTTCAGCTCTCAAAATTAAAAATGCAGCAGGAGGAAAGAAATATATAGTTCATATATTACATTATTTTAAATATTTATATAATCATTAACATTATATATATATATAATGTATTTATATATTATTTTATACTTTATTATTTATTTTTTCTTTGCCACAAAAAGTACATTACAGTAGTCTACAGTACATTTGCAATATATAATTATATACACTTTTGAGAAATGTAATATTAAAGGTATTGTTCATGCATTTCAGTGGTTATTCATAGTGTTTGTGCACAAGATAAATATTTATGTCTGATTCTTCTTAAATAATTTTCAACAAAATCTTTTCTGCCTCATTCAGCTCTGTTTATTGAAGTTTGGAAAATGAGAAGAAGCAAATCCCACAACCCCCCACACAGTACATGGGATAAAAAGGTTATTTGGAAAGACTTAGAATTAACCAAGACAACATTAAAACGTACATAATATAGTTTAGACCAGGGGTAGACAACCTGTGGCTCTTTAGGACATCTGCAGTGGCTCCCTGTGGCTATGACAAAAAAAGTATTCAAAATGAAACATTCATTTCTTGACATTTTCATTTATCACTGGTGTAGACCCAAAGAAATCTGTATTCTTTATTTGTAAAATGTGTACCTTATATGCGCTATTTAAAAAATATTGGGGTTTCAAACATTTTAGTCAACTGTGCATCATAGTTTACGAATGTCTACGAACGGCTCCTTAACCTCTAAATTTCGAGTTTCCCTAGCTAGGGTAGCTATCGATTCCAAGTCTCCTTAGATATTTCTTCGGTGTTCAGCCTCTCATTTGCATGTGTGTCCTTGCTGCATTCTGAAAAAATCATATTAATAAATGCTCATTATGACCTATTAATAATGTTGGTAGGCTAATTTAGACTTAGTAAAAATCAATTCATCCTAGAGGGTAAATTCAGTTAGTCTGGTAGAATCTCTGGAAGAATGAGACAGCCTGATGGCTGTAGGAGCGAAGGATCTTTTGTAGTCGGCTCTTTTATCTTTATTGTAAGGCTCAAAATAAGGTTTGTGGCTCCATTTTTTCTCTTTATTTGGCCAACAATGGCTCTTTTGTTAGTAATGGTTGCCGACCTCTGGTTAAGACTGTCATGAATAAAAAATATCATCTGTATTAGTGTGAGTGTTGACCTTCAAGTGGGTCACTAGTCTAGGTCTAAGGACCTATTTCTTTCTTTAAACAATATGTTTCGTCCTCAGTCTTTACACAATTCTTTTATTAAAAATTTAACAAGGTCAAACCAGGAGACAGACAACAGCTTGCATTGTGCAGTCATTATTATTAAGGGCAGCATGACAATAAATAGCTTATTTAATTAGTATCTTAGTCACTGCACAATAAGGGAGTTTTATTGTAGTATATAATGAATATACCTTAGTTTAACAATAAAGAGTTTGGGTTTCATAATAGTAAATAATGAGGAAACCTCTCAAGCTCCAACCCTGATTTGACCGATATTCAATTGAATATACTACAAAGACAAGTTGTTTAGTGTTCAAACTGATTAAATTATATTTGTAGATATATATGGGGCGGCTGTGGCTCAGTTGGTAGAGCAGTCACGTACTGATCGGAAGGTTGGTGGTTCGATCCCTGACCATGGCAGCCAACATATCAAAGTATCCTTGGGCAAGATACTGAACCCCAAATTGCCCACCGATGCTGCGTTCATCGGTGAATGGTGACACCCTTGTATGATGGCGTCAATTTACCATATATTCTGAATTATTCACATTTTCTACAGCAAAGCAGCTTCTTCTTGGTTGTAGGATTGGAAAGGTATAAAATACTTTTTAAGCTTTAGCGCTTAAGCAGTAGGTGAGTGACTCCTGGCTGGGTACATTCACTCTCCTCAGTGGTTCAGAACACCAGCAAGCACTTTTACTCTTACCACTTAAAATAAATAGGGCTCTGTGCAATGAATGGTCTCATAACCTGAAGTTTATTTAAGAAAGAGTGTTGAGAAATGTGTGTGCTGCTGATAAGTCCTGCTTCCTGATAATTTAATGTAGGATTAAAAAGAAAAACGATTTTTTTCTCACTTTGATGAAAATCATTCAAAGCAACGATGTGAGGCAATTTAAAGCAGCGGACTGTTCCACAGTGGCTCTAACTGCGAGTGCCACTTTCCTTAACAGCCAGCATCTTTTGATTGCATTTTAAATGTGTAATTTAAATGTGTTGTATTGAGAGCTGCAAGCTAAGCACAACCTAATAGTGCTGCAATGAAACATATAGACTGCTGCAATCACTGAGCCTGAGGCGTCTAGATACATTTGCATGATGGCAAGCTGTGTCCAACATGAAAAACTAAAGACACAATTGATAATTAGCGCCTTTGTGATGTCAGAGCTACAATTTGTAGATAATCTTCGAAGGGCTGCCATACCGTGTTTTTAAGTTTTTACTTGACTGTATTTTTTTTTTTTCAAGATATTTTTTGGGCCATTTTTGGGCTTTATTGATAGGACAGAGTGAAGGGGGAGACAGAGGTGATGACATGCGGGAAAGGGCTCCGAGTCGGAATCAAACCCGGCCCGCCTGCTTACGAGGACAATGGCACTCTACCAGGTGTGCCACCGGGAACGCCCTACTTGACTGTATTTTAGGATCTTAAACATAAACATTCTGGCACATTTTGGTGAGGTAAAGTTGCTCCAAATGACTGATAAATTCATCTTATATAACACTAAATGAGCAGTAGATCGGTGGCTTAGCTGTGTGTATATACTTGGCTCACTGAGGGAATTATATATTTTTTTTGACGAGATGTATTTGGCATGTAATGATTGTAAAACTCAACAAAACAGGATCTTCGCAAATGCGTCCGTAATATTTGTTGTCCTACGGGCCGTCTGTGCATGTTCCCACCATAGACTGTAGGTTCTCACATCGTACCTCTGGTAGAACCTGGTGCATTTAATATGCCTGTATGTACACTGTTGTTCTTTTTTTCACTGTCTTTATACTGCGAAAGTCCTAAAAGCAAAGTCCAATCATGTGAGTTGCTGATGTGTTATTGGCAAGATTAATAATATACTATGTAGATCCTTAACTAGTTCAGTAACAGGATATGTTTTTTTTTAACCCTAAAAGCACCATAAAACTAAAGCATTGGATCTTTTTTATTATTATTATTATTATTAAAATGTTCTCCTATTTGAAATCTCAAAATACTTCCTGTGGAAAGACATACTGGTGTGTTATGTTTATTTTCTCTTACTTGATACAGATCTTGTATTATGTGATGCTTAGTCAGAATGTAGACACGATTACATAATGCATTCAACAGTGTAACTATAGAAGACAACTATTTGTCTTTGGTGAATGCAATACGATGATTAAGTCCACTTATTTGAGACGTTGATATTTCAGTTTACACCCATGTTTAATTAGAGGCATAAAATATATGTAATGAAGCCTTTGAAGAAAGGTTTTGGTTAAATGGAAGATGTCATAACATTCACATTGATTCCAGTGCTGTCTTCTACTAGAGAGATAGAGGCATCTTCAAAGAGCTGTGATATGACTATTGTGTGTATGTGTATAAATTCCATAAAATTGGGTTTTTATTCGCCATATAGCCCTAAATATCAAAAGAAAAACACTAAATTTCCAGCGTTCGTTTGGTAAGAGCATCTTCTATAGGCCTGCAGTCAGTGGAAAAAAATGTTATCCAAGTCTTTGTAAATAAAATAGGAACTTATAAAGTTAATCGAGCGCAGTATATAGAGATATTCTGGGATCTATTAACAAAATGACATTCTTTACATTAAGGCTCTATGCACTGTTACATGCTCTAGATGCATTTTCTTTTCTTGTGAAACCTATTTGCATTTAAGGCTGGTAATTGTCATTAGTGCCAAAACTCACAATGACAATGCTAACATGTTTATGTTTATCAGGTATAAAATCAACCATATTCCCCCTTTTAAACTTGCTGCATCAGCGTACTTAAATTTGCCAATTATCTCTAAACATAAAGTACAGCTGAGGCTGATGGGAATGTAATTTTGTGGTAGATATTTGGTTATTCTGATTTGGTGATCAAGTGTCAGATGAAATGTCAGGGAAAACTTAAAATGTGTACAGTTCTTTAAAAAAAAAAAAAAGATGACAATCGATCAGAAAGTTAAGACATTTCCCTTGAAATAGCAAATGTCAACCTCATGGTGGTGCTACATGGCACAATGGCTTTTCAAATGTTCGGCCATTTATTCAGTAGTTGAGGTGTTTGAGTCCGAACTACAGTGGTGGACTGTCGATAAATGGGTGATGTCCATTTCATTGGACCGTAAGTTTGTGTCTCTCACCCCAGTGTCAGCTCAAGGGTTTACTCTTGATGATGCAGCAGACACAAAAATTACTTAACAGAAGTTCTGTGTTGGCTTTTTTCATGCCAATATTCACTATTAACAGCTGTCAGATGGTCCATTATCTATCTCCTCCCCTGACAGATGGGTTGTTCTGGAAAATCATCTCTGAGGGATTTTATCAGGAAATAACCACATCAGACCATGGCAAAAAAAGAAGACAGACAGACAGACAGACAGACAGACAGACAGACAGACAGACTTATCTTTGATAATAATATGAAGTGTGTCCCTATTCCTCTGACATTTATTTAACATTTAGTAGTTTACTGCTGCTTTTTGATGGAAGCCATTTGCCAGAATTGTAACTTGCAATTACAAAATGTAGACACCAAAATTGCTTCCCTTTATTTCAGTTGGCTTCAGTGAATGTACAAAACCTCCTGATATGAAGTAAGTATAGTGTTTCTAGACGTTTTGTCAATGTTATACTAAAATAGCCTCTCAAATAATCATGCAGTGATCTTCTGACACTTTTCCTTATGGCAATTTGTGAGCATGATTCATGGGATATAAATAGAACTGTCTACCAGAAATATGTGTCTCATCACAAATAATTGTGTCTTCTGCCATTTCAATGGCCTAAAATCGATACTTGCATACCAGGAGAAAAATGAGATGTGCCACTCAAGACATGAAAATGTGGATAATCCCCAGCTGAGTGCTCATACCAGTACTTTCAGAGTGGTCTCAGAGTATCTGCATTTTGCATTATTGAGGTACTTCCACAGTGTATTTATGAAAGACAAGAACAATGTTACTCTGTCCTGTAAAAATACTGGCAGTGTGGTTCCCCCTGGCAGTTAGCTGTCACCACATCACAATTACGGTGAAAATAATTTTATTTATGGTGCATGGAAGACAAAAAAATGTATTTAATTTAATTCAGTTTTAATTTAAGCTTAATTCTACAGCCATGCTGGCAGATATGTGAAGCTGTAAGAAGGCATGGTGCTACAAAAATAGTGGATATAGTTATGGTTTATGGCCAGCGCAGTGTTGTTTTATTGCAACCAGTGCATGCGCCGAACAGATTCAGGAGCAGAATGAACAGCAGTAAATTAAATATAAAATATAAGTTATAAAGATATAAAATATTATATTGTAGAAACATAAAAACAAGCAAAAAGACATCACAGAAAAGACAGTGGAAAATTAGAAATGATGCAATTGCCTGTTAATTCATGTGTTTGTTTAAACTCGCCAAGCTTTGTAGATTATAGCAATGTTTGAACATCATGTCCACCTCATGTACAGTAAATATTCAGGCGATGCGTTATTTGTTTATGTTGGTCGAGTCACCAACTGATGCATCCATAGTGAGGTGGGGGTAAAGCTCGCATAACATTTACACAGTTTGTTGTCAGTCTTTACATTTATTTATTTATCCTTTCCTACATCAGATACAAGGATTAAAGCAAGAAAATATTTGTGAAAAAAATTGCTGTCACCTGAAATCAGGCATGGTGACTAAAATCTGTAGGCCCTGCAGATATTGTGTAGAGCATTGATGTAGTACAATTCCCATAGATTAGAAATATATGGGAATGGTTTTAGATTAAAAGAAAAAGATTAAATTGCAGCACAGGAGACCTGCAACGAAATTATTAATGTATTTACAAAGAAAGAAAACATCAATATTTTGCAATCTATCTGGTTGTACTATAAATAATGGCTGCAGTATAATGACATACAGTCAGTGGTGGAATGCAACTAAATACCTTTACTTAAGTATTTCCATTTCATGTAACTTTATACTTCTACCTCACTATATTTTAGAGGCAAATATTGTACTCCTTAATTCACTACATTTAGCTGTCAGCTTTAGTTACTTTTCAGATAAGATTTAACATAAAAAACTAAAATGAGCCATATGCTGATTACATAAATGCATCTATACAAATAATTGAAATAGGCTAGAATATAAATAACAATCTGAGTGGGTCCATTCTGCATAACGAGTACTTTTAATACTTTAAGTACATTTTGATACTGGTACTTTTGTACTTTTATTTAAGAATATTTTGAATGCAGGTATTTTACTTGTAGTGGAGTAATTTTGCATTGTGGTATTAGTTATTTTACTTAAGTAAGAGATTTGAATACTTTTTCCACCACTGCATACAGTATACATTTAGCAAATGCAAATACATCTTAGCACACAACAAGCTTAAAGCGCCAAAACAGTGTTTTTAATGGGAATATGAACAAGCTGGGCAACAAGGTAAATTTACTGTACTGTGGAAAATTTCCTGTGAAGGAATGAATGAACCATTGTGTCAGTGTTGGAAATAAATAATCCTCAATATTGAAAGCTAGACTTCATAAGGAAATATACATATTTGGAACAATATTATGCTATTATATAAGTCTATAAGAGGCAACTATGTTAGTCTGCCCATCAAAAGTAAGACAAAACGACTATTAACAAGTCAAATGAGCGTCACGCAGTCTCAGGCTGCTAAATCGAGCTACGACTAATCGCTCATCTGACTGCTGCTCCTCGGCCCAGCTGAGGAGAAAACTCCGGGATGTGTTCTTTTTGTGTGCCGTTAAAATGAACAGCCTTTTAATTTTACCGGGACTCACCTGAATATACATGTGGGACAGGATTCGCGTTTGTTGTTTTTTGTTTAGTGGCAGCTATGAGCTGAAGAAAAATACGCTGCTTGCTAGAAGCCAATCGCTAATGTGGTGCTAACGGCTAACCGTTTGGCGTTGCCGCAGTTTGTAAACGTATCTTTAAGACATCCGTTCACGTGAGAAATGATGTGTTGCAGCTCATATAACTGTTGGGGGACAAATGCCGCGAATAAATAAGTTTATATGTACTTGTGAGTATTGCCACTCCACAGTGTAGCTTGCCACCTGGTATTGTTTGCTACCTGTGTGTAACGGTTACCCTGCTAGCCACGTAAACTGCTCCTGCTTGGTGTTGACGTAGCAGGAGCAGCTAGCTCCCCTGTGCTGTCAAAGGTTTGATATGACTTAGGAGCACCAAGACTGCCTGATAAATCAAGACACCCGGAAGACCGAGGTCATGAACAATTGTGACTCAAAATGCTATAGCAGGACTTGAACGTGTGGCTTGTTTGGGTTCCTGGTCCTGTTGCATTTAGCGGATGATGAAGCGAGTCATCTGGCTGTTATCAGGATTAAACAGAAGAATGATGAAGCTCCTTTTTGCCCTCGCTTTGATCGCCTACATTGCCTGTAAGTACACTGATTTGTGCAACTAAATGTATATCGTCACCCTGTTAAAATAATCGCCTAACTATTTTTTTCAAGTTTTGCAGGAAACACAAAAAACTTCACCAAAAGTGTAACATATGACATTTATTTGATCATTTCACTCAAAAGGGATGTAACAAAGGATGGCTATTGGCATAGTAAATTCTGTAACTTAAGAGAAATGAATGACTTAGGCAATTTTTTGAACATGCCTTTGTGATTTAAGCAAGATATGGTAGCACTTTATTTTGAAGGAGTCTACATAAGTCACAGAAGCCTGTCAGAAACATGAGATGACAAGTATCATGATCATTAATGTTACTTCAAAGTGCCATTAATGTTCATGACACATCCCATGTCATGTTTATGACACACTCATGTCATATCTTGCTTAAGTCACAAAGGCATGTTCAAAAAATTGCCTAAGTCACATTTTATTTTGACTTAGGCATAATAAATCCGCTTAAGTCACACACTTGACATAGGCCATTATCTTAAAGGGGTAATATATCACATGATCTGATCAACTGAGGATGTAGGCGATTTTACCATAGGTGGCCAGCGTCATGAGGATATGATTTAGGCAAAAAAAACCAAACAATTTTGACAAAAAATTACTTTGGCGATTATTTTAACAGTGCGGCGATATAACACCTGTTAACCCTTTGGAGTTTGGGGCTATTTTGTCTGTTTTTGACTCCATTCTTCCTTTATAAACCACTTAAAGTGGTCACCATGCCATGTTGGTATCATTGTTTTCAGCACAACCTCACCTATACTTGATTATTATTTTTTTCATTTTGACCTACTGGATCAACATTTTTAACACAAAAAGACACACAAAAGCAAAAACAAAATTTTTTTTTTTTTTTTTTTTTTTTTTTTTTTACAAAAACCCCACTTAAAACACACAAAAATGACAAAAAACACAAACAAAAACAGAAAAAAATCACACAAAAGAGAGATGCACTGTCAAGATGTTCGTGGCCATCCTGAAATACCCAGATTATCCACTACACAAAACCTTTTATGGACCAAAAAAACAGCAGTGGACAGCTCCTCTCTCTCCGTTGCAGGACGGAGCGATATAAAAGATCCTTTGCTCCTAAACTTCTGGAAAAGCCAAAACTTTAGAGAAGAGCTGACAGCATGGCTCCATGCTGCTTCCTTTTATACGTTGCAACGTCGTGAAGAAGTCATGCGCTGGTGCTTCTGTGGACTTCAGAGGGTTAAACTGGCATCATTCTTGTAACGTTATTGTCAACCACACTGTAAAGTTATGTATGTAGTTTAACAGACTGGTGGCCAAGCCCCCCTACAATGTACCTTGCAAAACTTGAAGGGCATAAAGACAACAATAATTAAATAAATAAAAGTTTCAGATGAGTGCTTAAGCAGTCAGGCTCAACATGACTTGCTTTGTATTTTAATATGGTTTCTGGAATTGGATTTTGAAGTTGGGTGAGATGTAGGCTATCATCTAATTTTCAAGGAAGAACTAGCTTTGTTTTCATTACAGAGAGAGACAGATTTATGTGAAGAAGTGGTAGAAGGATTTTTTAAGGTAACTACTTAAATCAATTTGTGTTCAGACAATTAAGTTAATTAATCAAATGTCAGAAAATAATCCCCCACAATTTTTTTTGAGTTACTTTTTAAGAAATAACACTGATGATGGTGATGCACTGTAAGTACAGTGCTGCTTATTGAAGTATTCCCAAAACTCTACTTTTTCTCAAATATTGTGCAAACTGTATTAACCCTAAGGCAGAAATTATAGTTTGGTCTGCTTTGTTGAACAGACTGGTTATTTTTAATATTGTTCTGCATGAGGGACATGGTGTCTTTAAAACAAAAGATCTATTGTGACAATTAGGCAACATGGCGTCACAATACATTTCTACCCTGTTGACATACTTATAAAAATAGTTTAATTGATTGAATATGGCAACAATGGCAGATATAAGAAACTAAGCTCATGTTTATTTTGTTTCATTGTCATCATTGGTGATAACTATTAAGGAATGCTTTGTAAGGTTGAACTGACATGTTAACTCTGGCTGACAAGTAAAAGGGAGAAGTTGTCTTCATTAGGGCTTTAGTTAACAATATGTCAAGGACAAATCCAGAGACCAAGCAAAGGGAAGTGTGAATTAAAACAAACAGACTTGAGACAGATTCAAGACTGATGCTGAAAAACTGGTTACTATCCCTTCGGGGTCACATGATATATCATCAGAATACTTAAATCACAATACGATGTAGTTGTGACATTTTGCAAGATGTATTCTGACGACATATTTTGATATATTTCAATTTATTCCTTTTCTCAACTATGGGTGTAATGGTTAAAGAAATGGTTCTGTTCATATCACGTTTTTTTCGGTTCAGTTTGGTGCAGGTGTAGGCATGTTTTTCATTTATGTATTTATTTGGCCAAAAGGTAACAACGATTTGCTTTATCACAGTCTAGCGAAGAACATTTACACTTCATTGTTAAATTGTGCAGTCTATGGACACACCGGCATAATGTCTTCGTAAATCATATGTGGAGGTATAGCCGTTAGCATAAGCCACACATGCTGAACAGTGCTAGCACACAGTCATCGTTTTATCCACAACTTTTTTCCCCGGTGTAGGTAACACTAAATCCATTAATGGTCCCATATAGACTGACAGACAGATCAGCTACACTCAAGTTGTTTTTTTATCTGCCCAACCCTTTTTCACCAAAATCTGAGGCTAAAATGAGTCTTACAAAACATGCATGCACTGGAACCATGAATAGCAAACAGAACGGGACAAATCTTTTAATAGAACTGTTTTCTACTATCCCACCCCCTATTTTAACTGTATTTCATGTACCCCAAAGCAAAACTTTGTCAACATCTGTTTTATACAATAAGACACAGTTTCCTGTCTGTTCATGTCACTTCAACCATTTTTATTACAGCAAAACAGGATTGTCAAGCAGGCAACAGTGTGACAACAGCGTCATAAAAACCTGTCATAAATGTTGCATGCATCTTGTAACTGCGATTTAAATGCCATCCATTCAGTCATTTATGTTTATTTACCTTTAATTTAACCTCATGACTTATTGATAACAATCTCCCGGATTTAAACTCACATTATCAGAAAATCATCAGCAGTGTGTTCTAATCTTGGAAGACTATAACATGTAGTTTGGTAATGTAGGTCACTGTGGTGACGCTGCTTCAAATTCAGTTGATTACACAAATGGGAATTCTGTAAGAAATAAACCAGTTTCACCTCTGCTGAACTGAAGATATTCACTTCACCAACATTCTTTTACAAATTTTCTTTCAAATTTTCACTCAGAAACAAGATGCTGCCTGCTGATAAATGCATCTATTTTCATTCATAAGTGTGTTTTTTGTTGTTGTTGAACAAGTTTAAGATAATGTGGACTATATATATATATATACACACACACACACACACACACACACACACACACACACACACAGATAATAGAGACTCCATCTGCTAAAACATCTGGTTAAATCATGTTTTTTTGTGTAAGCCTGGGAATAATTGTAAAGTGCACTCAATCAAACTGTTGTTGTAATGAACTCTTCATAGGCCTTTAGATGACGAGACTGATGCTCCCCTGTTTTTAAAGTCGTTCAATTTATGTTTCATGTGAAGGCTAAATTGAATAAACTTAGGAGGTTAAAGGAAATAAATAAGAAATACCCAGATTTAAAACAGGATACAATAGACAGTTGTTGTTTTTTTGGATGAGTATGAACATTTTAAATATTTACAGCTCAGTGATTTACACATGTCGGACTTGGAGGAGCGAAGAGAAAAGATAATTGCTGGAGCTCCTTTTCCTCTCATCACTCATTGGCATTTCTTCTCGTTGGCTTTGTTAAACAGACAGATATCGCTGAATGTGATGCGTCACCATACATGCACTTTGTATTCATACGTTTTCTCTTTTTCTCTTCCAGCTGTCTGGGGAACATATACGAACATGAGGTACAGTAATTAATTTCTCTCTCTCTCTCCTACTTAATGGCTTTTAAATGAATTATAATTAGATTTTCTATAATATAATGTCATAATGCATGGTTCTGGGAAACAATTTACCTAATACCAAATCAAAGGAACTTCTGTAATAGACAGAAATTAATAAAGTAATGGGATAATCAAATATACTGTTATACTATCATTAATTCGTAATTTATCCTTAAGCTTATAAAGGATTTGGAATCTGCAAGTTGTTATGGTGGAGAGTCACCAAGTCTGTTGATATTATGTGAAATCTGCATGATGGATACGACACAGCGAATTGACTGACTGATGGCCATTTCTCAATTTGCATAAACACGGCTCCGCTTCAACTTCATGCAAATGAGGTCTGTCCAGCTCAACGCTCCAGGCTTGCAAAGCTCATATCAAACTGCCAAGTAAGGTAGTGCTGGTTGAATAGGAATCAAGATTGTGTTCTGTTCTCCCCTCAAATGTTTTCAGAAACATTAAGTGTACTATTTACCTGTGAAATAGGAGTTTGAAATCGCTTAAACCTAAACCCATGCTCAACCCATCACAAAACGGACTGTCTTGGGTTCTATCATGTCTCTGCATTGTTTTTTATTTTCCGGACTTGGTGGATTTCCACCACAACAAAACCACACATTTTCACATTCTTTGAAAGGC
Source organism: Centropristis striata (assembly GCF_030273125.1). NCBI lineage: Eukaryota > Metazoa > Chordata > Actinopteri > Perciformes > Serranidae > Centropristis > Centropristis striata. The sequence goes on from NC_081526.1 coordinate 13,830,653, forward strand.
TAACAATCAAAGCACAAAAATCCCTAATCAGAATTCAGAGTCCCTGGGATAACTGACCTCTGTGAAGTCAAATTTTGTGAGAGGAGTGGGTACTCTAACGGGGTTATTTCCATGATGAGTTTGCTCCTGAGCATGAGCCATTCTACACCTTGATGTTGTGTAGTTTGACCTGCTTAATCGACCATTCCCGATGAGAAGAGTGAGAGTGTGTGATGTTGGATATTCTTCATCATGACAGATGCTTTCCACTGGGGAAAAAATCGACTTATTAATGTTCTATTATATTGTCAAGTCAATAACATAGGATATTAAAAGGTTATTTCACTCTCAATTATTGAAAATGTTTGAGAGCAATGTTGTAGCATACGTGTATATAATTAAACAATGTCATCTAAGTGGGTTACAGAAAATTGCAGCTTCTCCCTCAGTGATAGCAAAGTTGAGGTTAAGATGGTGTAGTAGCAGGGTTTCCCATTATTTACATAGACTCTGGCAGCCCGCTAGACGATAATCTGTCCTGCCAGAGTCTCGTGTGCTGTGCAAACATCACATTTCAAGCTACTGAAAGTATTTTTACACGATTCATAATATAAAGTTATTTTGCGTTGTCTTGCATTTGCTCAGCAGAGTGTCTGTCACCTGTCAGTCACTCATTCCCCTGACCCGCACCTCCCAGCCCTCCTCCGAGTCTTGCGCGCGCATTCACACAGTTACATGCGCACTGAATTTACCGAGCTGCCCACCTCACTTCTTCCTTTCAAAACCAGCATGATAGAGAAACGTGCCTACCTGTCTGTATCAGCCCCGCATGAGCCAAGCTAAATACTAGCAACCTGTACAGGCGGTCAGAGGTCCTAACACACTGTTACATACGCTGTTCATCAGCCTCGAGCTAACATTAGCTTAGAATTAAAGTTGTTTTAATCACAAAAAGCTAATCTCTGACAAATTACTTCCTGTCGCTGAACACATGCAGCTTTCAAAATAAGAGCACAGTGTGTTAACAGAATCCACCACAGCATTATCAAGAAGACTGTCAAAATAAAATGCCTTAAATAAAATATACAATAACTCTTATTCTTGTATAATAATTCTTAAAATATGCAATTAATATCAGTGTATATGATGGAGTAGTGGCATCAGAATGTGTGAGAGGCCAACAAATTGGGCTTTTATGAAAAAAAAAATTCTCCAGGGGGGCATGCCCCCAGTTCGACCTAGCCAGCTATTTTTACACTGGCTGGCAACTGCATGTCCTAGTAGAAAGCTGTCAGCAATTAAAAATGTCACAGTAGGATAACGATAAAGATTCTATAATACAGTGTCTCCCGACTGAGAGCTAAATGAGAGCAAACACCCCACATAACATATTTCACAAAGTGCACAAGATTGATGCATTTTACTTATAAATGGACAATATTTTAAAGATGAAAGCTGCACTGAATTAATTAATGTATTTAAGGTTCAAAATAACAAAGTGTTTAAGCTCTATCTTTTCTCTTTGCTGTGAAATGCTGTGATGATTCACGCAATGATTATGCTGATTGTGTGTATGTTAATGATGTGAGACAAAACTAATTTGTCAGCTGAGAAAGACCTCAAGTCTCATTCCATGGTAGCTCTCTGGTTGTATTTAATTATTGGCTGTGTTGCAACTGAGCAGAACTACTTTACAGCAGTATCAGGGTTTTTGATTTAAGCACTATTGTGATGAATTACCCCGATTTCACAGATATTTACTTAAATTATCCAAATACACACAACTGGTATGTTTAACCCAGAAACGGTTAACAGAAACAACCATATCAAGATAAACTTCACAGAAAGTTGATGTTTGGATGGTGGTGGGTTATGATGTGTTTCTAAGTGACGGCATGCTTCCAGTCAAGAGCCTCTGGTTGTGATGAATGTCGCCATAATTGCATCCTCAGTCTACCTGTCTTTGTCTTTCTCTCGTCTTAGATCAATACAAGAACACGGAGAAATGAAGATTGAGCAGAGAATTGATGAAGTGAGTTCAACATGATATCAAACACATGTTGTATGTTATCAGCTGGTATCTCTTTTTATGCACATATTATTACACATTTACTGGAATAAACCCTTACAAAGCCATGAATGTGAGGGCAAGCAGTTGATATGCATTCAATCGCAACCTCTTCATGCTTTGGCCTAACCGGGATTTCCGATTAGGCCCAAAAAATCCGGTCCACCTTAACTATCGCATCTATTTATAACAGGGGTGTCAAACTCCTCTAAGTTCAGGGGCCACATACAGCAGAATTAGATGTCACATGGGCTGGATGAGTAAAATCATTGCAAAATTACCTATAGATGACAATAAGTCCATGTTTTCCCCTTTGTTTTAGTGCAAAGAAGTACAAATACATTAGGAAAATCTAATTTACTATAATGGAACACATATGGAATTACCTACTAAACAAAAAGTGGTACACAAGCCAGAATGTTTTTTAGATTATAGATCCTTCATCCTTGCTTTGATGGTCTCAAACACATTCAGAAGGTCAGAAATTCCACAAATAATCCCTCTTGACAATGTGCGGCTGCTAACTGAAAACCATCCAGGTGAGCTCCTTAATGAATCTGAGAGAGTAACAGAAGTGTGCAAAGCTGTATTCAAAGTAAAGGCTGGCTAGAATCTAAAATCTATTCTGGTTTGTTTAACACTTTTTTTTTAACTAAATAATTCCATTTGTGTTCTTTAATAGTTGTGATGTATTCAGTATTAGTCTACAATGTTCAAAATAAAAATAAATAAATAAATAAAAACCATTGAATGAAAAGGTGTGTCCAAGCTTTTGACCAGTTCTGTATGTTTTACAAAACATCATGAACAAGCTCAGATTTCTTAAAACAAACGTGCAATCTGCTCCTGTTTATCATTTAAATCTGTGCATTAAAACTGATCACAGTGATTGTACAAAGGCACAAAGCTTTAAATCACAGGTATTTGGAACAGAAAAATATAGTATTGCACTTTAAGATCAAATAATAATTTAGGATTGCATTTATCAAAAAATTATAGTGTGTCTTTTATGCATTTTTTTAACTTTCAAATTCATCCTGTGACAGTTGTGGGCTGTATGTCTGACACCACTGATTTGAACCTTCAATTTTCAAACTGCTAACACATATTTGACAAAGCGAATTTCAGCTTACTGCTGAAAGTAATGTCAGTTGTTCCATGAACCTTTCCCTTTTTTGAAAACAAAGTCAGTATTCCTGAATTTGGATTTTTGTCTTAATGTTGAAAAATTGCACCACTGTATTAAAATTGACTTTGATGCATTAAAATTTTTTTAGACAGCAGCTCTATAACCAACAAGAAGTAAAAGAGACATTTGATATAAAAAAAATACACAAAGAGCATATATTTTATAATAATATTTATACTTTATGAATACAATCCTCCAGTTATATACAGACTTGATTCCAAAAAGTTGTGATGTTGTGTTAAGCCTAAATAAAATAGAATAGGGTACTCCCTTTTGGAAAAAGAAAATATATTTAATGTTTTATCCCTTCAACTTAATGGATTTTTGTAAATGTATATAAATTCAGAATTTGATGCCAGCAGCACATTTCAGAAAAGTTGGGACAGGGCCAACAAAACACTGCAAATGTTGTGGAACGTTCCACAGGTAACAGATTATCGAAATTGTGTGGTGCATTATGAAGTTTCAAATGGGACATGGAGAGCCTGAACTTAACACAAACATACTGGTGTTGTAAGACACACTGTAAGTTAAAAAAACTAAGTGTTGACATGTGCTCTGCTCACGCCTCACAGTTGTGTCACTTCTTATCTCACTTTAGGCTGTGGCTCCTCTCAGAGAGAAGATTCGCGATCTGGAACAAAGGTGTGTATCCCTTTTTATGCACAAATGTATTCATACCTACAGCCGCTAAAAGTAAAGCGTTTATTAGAGCCTATCCTTTATGGAATTTTTAAAAGGGGGAAAATTTACCCAATAACCGATATAGTGGCCGATATAGTCATTATTGGAGTTGGAATGAAAATAGACCTTTTAATGTGGATTGTTTACAGATTTTTCATCAAGGTACCCAGACAGCTTCATAATGATGACTATTAAAAAAAATAATAATACGAATACGAAAACTTTATTATCCACTGAGTGGAAATTCCTCTTTGGTTTCACCAAATTTCCACCCATTTATCCTTGAAAGAAAATTATGGGGGATATACCACAGACCAAGTGGACCACATTTATTAAGGGTTTTTTTTTTAAATACTACCCCTAAATGTCAAAGATCTGTGATGTGACATATATGTCACATTGGGCGCTTGGTATTCATTTTTATGATATTTCTTATTTCAATATAAATAAACTTGACACATTTTCTGCTTACAGAAAAACAAATTTGCCTTTTTCTCTGCATCTCCACAACATATATTAAAATTGTGACATTAATAGTGCTGTTTAAAACAAATTATTTTTCAGATTTGTTTTTAAGTAACAAAATAATAATAAATCAATAATAAATAAAAACAAATAAACCCTAATACGGTTAAATGCAATAAACGACACCCTATTAACAGATTACAATTGTTAAATGGGTTTAAACTTAGCCTAGTGACAAAAAATAAGCATTTTGAAATGAGCTACTTTTTTTACATTTCTGTTTCCAGTCACACTTTTGGAGAAGTCACTTCTTGTCAAAGTCACATGACCACCACACCAGGGTGTTGAGTATACATCGCTTAGGGACTTAATGAGTTAAGTTGAAGCATAAAGCTGTATATGGGAGATTCAAGAACATTTAGAGTGTTTGTTACAGCCGTGTCACTGTAGGTTCTTATGGGTTAATAATGTAACATATCAGACAGTATATACACAGATACAAGTACCGGCCAATATTGCTATATATAGAAACACCAACTCAATGCTCAGTGAAAGGTCAATGCACTATAAACGTTAAGACCCATTTCGTGACTACATTGAGCCTTTTTTTGACTAGTTTAAAGTCTATGGAAGAACAGCAAGCTGTGGTGATCTGCATACCTCCTCTCCCCAGTTACCAGAAAGTTGATATTTAGAAGATTAGAAGTCACATACCACAAAGCGGGCTATACACAAATGAAGCCAATATTGGCTGTTCATTGCAGCAACTGTTCGCATATACATTCTGCTCCTACAGGTTAATTATTTGTGTCACCTTCTGTGCCTTCAATGCTAATGAGACAGAAATAGAAAGCCACTTGTTTAGATTGCATCCATTGCCCCCTTGTCCCTTCTGTGTGCTGCTTTTCTGCAATATGCCACAGGATTACAAGACCCTTTTAAAAGGAGCATAACATATTTCTATGTGATTCTCCTGAGAAGCCCGTGAATGAGGGCTGCAGGTGGATTGTGTTGACACAGGCTTATCGGTGAATGAAGCCCTGGATATTTGGTTCTGCTGCACCTCCTGGTGATGCACAAAAAGGTTTCTCGAGACTTGTTTGACACCTTGAATTCTAATGAGGCATAAACATGTTTATGCTGTTGGTTATTTTATTCTATTCTGTCGGGTAATAACATTGTAGTCACCAACATTACTGAGATCTAAATCATCAATGAATTTAAATCCTCAATCTATACTTTGAGTAGTTTAAACAAAGTTGACATATCTTAATGTTAAAGGAAGGTAAAGGAAGGAAACTACACCATATTGCATTAGTACCTTTCTATATAAATACTAGTTTTTCAGGCGAAGCAATGATGTGAAAGCCCATTTATTTATTGAAAAATCACAAGAAATCTCTCTTTTAAACTCTAAATTCTCTTTTTTAATTTAATGGCATAGTCATGTTGGACCTAAAAAGAAACTCTGACGTGTTTTGGGATTTTTTTTCTCCTGATGAAGACTTGAGTTTGTTTTTAGGTCTAACATGACTGTTCCATTACAATAAAGGCATTTCAATTGTTTAAAGGAAAATGCCTTAGAGCTGTCTTGTGATTTTTGGCTCCATGTATCCTTATCCAAAGAGCTCCTGAAACAAGCTTGATTTGAGTCCAGGAAACACTCCTTCTCAAACTAAATTTTCTGAACCCATTTATTTGTTTATTGATGATTTCCATTAGTAATTGAGATTGTTCTGTTCTGCTTCCTTCTCATGGAGTTTTTTCTTTTTGTCCTCTCTCTCTAGTTTTTCTCAGAAATACCCACCTGTGAAATTCCTCTCTGAAAAGGATCGGAAGAGAATTTTGGTATGCAACAAACACAATTTCTTCTATTAAAAGATTTCTCTTTTTTTTTTATTTTTTTTTACCTTTTACTGTGAGAGCGTTATGACATGCAACAAAACTCCCATGGCTGGAATGAAACCAGTGACATTGTGATTACATGGTTTGTGTTCTGGCCATTCAACTACAAAGTTGCTGATATATCTAGCGCTACAAGAGATGGTCAGTTAATGGAAAGAAAGTCCTTCAGATGTTCTTCAAACATCCCCTCCACTCAAATGTATTTTGCTTATGTCTCCTAAAATGTTTGGTCTTGACTATCCTCAAATGATTGTCAGTAGAGAGGTTTTTTCACATTCCTATACTGAAGTGGTTGTGAGTGCATTTCCCCGGGCTATAACAGATTTGGTATGTCACTACTTTGCCAGTTAAAAGCCAGAAAAGAAAAGCAGACTAGACAGTACAGAGGATGGAAACATAGCGTAACATTACACTTTATCCATTTTTTCATTCCCTCATACCATCCTGACATTTTGCGATGGTGTATATGAAGGGGTTTGTGTTTGTGTGTGTTTTGATTTGAATATTGATACAGTTATTCTTAAAAAGTCGTTTGCGTGTGTGTTATCCTTCCACCTGAGGGAAGAAAATGATAAATGTGGGACAAAGATCCACCAGTTCCCTGACTGTGACTCTGATGGGGACGAGGACACTAAAGAAAAATCAAACGCATTACTTGCCAGCAAACTATATATGATAACTTTCTAACATCAAAAATAATTTTAACACAGAGACAGATGGTTTATTGAGGCCCATTTCAATTTAACTGTGACCCACTCAAAAACGTACATGTCGTCTACTCTGTTTTTCCGCATGCAGGCTCAGGCATTTCCTGCTTACACACACACATAAACAATTAAAAGTTCATTTCTCAATGCAAGTGTGTACTTGTATTATAATGCTATTACATTATTATTCTATCAGTGGCATAAAATGGTCTAATTTGACACTATGGCAATTATTTCTGGGACAATATATTGTACTGATAAAAGTTGTGATTGTGACAGGGCTACTTTTATTAAATCCATTATCAGAAGAACTAAATAACATTTACTGGTGCTATTACACTTGTGTATTGTTTTACTAGATCACTGGTGGAGCTGGTTTTGTTGGGTCTCACCTGACTGATAAGCTGATGATGGATGGCCATGAGGTGACTGTGGTGGACAACTTCTTCACAGGAAGGAAAAGGAATGTGGAGCACTGGATCGGCCACGAAAACTTTGAGCTCATCAATCATGATGTAGTGGAGCCTCTTTATATTGAAGGTGAGCAAGATGGTTAAATATATGCGACAAGCTGTTAACATATGATCACATTCAGTTCATTACATTACATTACATGTCATTTAGCAGACGCTTTTGTCCAAAGCGACTTACAATAAGTGCATTCAACCTGATGGTACTAGACATAGACCATAGGAATCAAGTAAGTACATAACTTTAAGACCTAACTGTCATCGCTAAAGGAGTGCTATATGTTAAAGAAGAAAAGAAGAGAAAAGAATAAGAGCTTTTTTTTTTTTTTTTTTTTTAATATATATGTTAAGTGACCATGACCGAGATATTGTTGGAAGAGATAGGTCTTCAGCCTGCGGCGGAAGATGTACAGGCTGTTTGAGGTCCTGATGTCAGTAGGGAGCTCGTTCCACCATTTGGGAGCAAAGACAGAGAAAAGTGTGGAAGTGGTTTTGAGGCGAGTTGACCCACGCAGGGTGGGAGTCGCCAGCTGTTTGGCTGATGCAGAGCGTAGAGGACGGGCAGGGGTGTAGAGTTTGACAAGGTCCTGGATGTAAGTAGGACCTGAACTGTTAGCAGCAGGACGCCAGAGCTAGAGTCTTGAAGCGTATCCGCGCAGCCACCGGTAGCCAGTGGAGGGAGCGGAGGAGGGGTGTTGTGTGTGAAAATTTGGGAAGATTGAAGACCAATCGAGCAGCTGCATTCTGGATGAGTTGTAGAGGTCGGATGGTTTTGGCAGTCAGACCTGCCATGAGGGAGTTGCAGTAGTCCAGGCGTGAGATGACCAGTGCCTGGACCAGGACCTGAGCTGCCTTCTGAGTGAGAAACGGGCGGATTCTCCTGATGTTATGCAGCAAGAATCTGCAAGATCTGGTAGTGGCGGTGATGTTTGTTGAGAGGGACAGTTGGTTGTCAAGAGTTACGCCAAGGTTTTTGGCGGTTTCTGTGGAGACAACCACCGTGTTCTGGACAGTGATGTGGAGGTCAGTGGTGGGGGAGCCCTTCCCTGGGAGGTAGAGTAGCTCAGTCTTTCCCAGGTTGAGTTTGAGGTGGTGCGAGGACATCCACTGGGAGATGTCTGCCAGACATGCAGAGATACGTGCTGCTGCATGTGTTTCAGACTGGGGAAATGAGAAGATTAGCTGGGTGTCGTCGGCATAGCTATGATAGGAGAAGCCATGCGATGAGGGAGCCAAGGGAGTTGGTGTATATCGAGAAGAGGAGCGGACCAAGGACAGAGCCTTGAGGGACCCCGGTGGTGAGTAGACAGGGTTCTGAAACAGAACCCCTCCAAATTACACGGAAGGTGCGGTCCTTGAGATAGGATTTGAGCAGAGACAAGGCAGAGCCCGATACTCCCAGGTGGTGAAGGGTGGAGATGAGGATCTGGTGATCCACAGTGTCGAAAGCTGCAGAGTGGTCCAGTAGAACCACCACAGATGAGAGAGAGGCCGCCTTCGCCTTGTGAAGCTGTTCAGTCACAGCGAGAAGGGCAGTCTCTGTTGAGTGGCCCTTCTTGAAACCAGACTGGTGAGGGTCAAGGAAATTGTGCCCATGAAGATAGCAGGATAGTTGATTGAAGATAGCCCGTTCCAGAGTTTTGGAGAGGAACGGCAGGAGAGAGACGGGTCTGTAGTTGTCCACTAAGGATGGGTCGAGGGTGGATTTCTTAGGAGAGGATTCACCCTTGCTTCTTTCAGAGACTTAGGAAAGCAGCCAGTAGTCAAGGAAGTGTTGATAAGATGGGAGAGGAACGGGAGGAGATCCGGAGCAATAGACTGAAACAGGTGGGAGGGAATAGGATCCAGCTGACAAGTAGTAGGACGGGCAGAGGTTACAAGGCTGAGCACTTGAGGAGGAGACAGTGGAGTGAATGCTGAGAGGGAGGGAGACGCTAATGGGGAGGGAGGAGAGGCAGGTTGTAAGACTGGATGGGTAAATGAAGAGCGTATGTCCTCAATCTTTTTCAGGAAGTGGTTGACAAAGTGGGTCGGTAGGAGGGAGGAGGTAGGAGGGGGGGTTGGAGGGACCAGGAGGTTTGTAAAGATGGAGTAGAGCTTCTTGGGGTTGGAGAATGAGGATTGGATCTTGGTCTGATAGAGCTTTTTTCAGCAGAGATCAAAGATGAGAAGGCAGCAAGAAGGTGGTTGCGTAGGTCCTCAGGGTGTTTAGTTTTCTGCCACTTCCGTTCTGATGCCCGTAGGGGAGCTCTGGTGGCACGCACAGAGTCTGACAGCCACGGGGCAGGGGAGGACTTGCGTACTTTCCGAGGAGTGAGAGGACAGAGTGAGTCAAGAGAGGAGGAGAGGGTGGCAAGGAGAGTGTCGGTTGCAGAGTTGGGCTGCAGAAGTGAGAATGAGTCCGATGAAGGGACGGATGAGAGAACAGTTGAGGCCAGAGCAGGAGGAGAGAGAGAGCGAATGTTGCGGCGGACCAGATGCCGTATCTGTCGGTGAGGGCAGACAGTCCGATCGGGAGAGTGGGAGGGAGAAATTGATAAAGTAGTGGTCAGAGACATGAAGTGGGGTTACAGAGAGATTGGTAGTAGAGCAACTCCTGGTGAAAATGAGATCAAGGAGGTTGCCAGCATTGTGAGTAGGAGGTGATGGAGTGAGCAGAAGAGCGAAGGAGGAGAGTAGAAGTAGTAAGTCTGCTGACTTCTCGAGCAGGATGTTGAAGTCCCCGAGAAGGACAAGTGGTGGACCATCTTCAGGGAAGTTTGACAGTAGGACGTCAAGCTCCTCCAGAAATTCTCCAAGGGGACCAGGTGGGCGGTAGAGAACAACAATGGTTACTGATGAGGGAGAGGTTATGGTGACAGCGTGGAATTCAAAGAACCGTGGAGAAAACTGTGGCAGTGGATGGAGGGAGAACTTCCAGTCACGGTTGATAAGAAGACCTGTTCCACTTTAGACAATGTCCCTTGAGCTTTCTTTAATATCTGATACTAGAAAGCTCGTGAAAAGTTCTTATTGCCATAATGGAGACATAGAAATAATTCATGTTGGCACAGAGAACTGCTAAATTAATAATTTTGAGGAATCTGTTCTGACTAGACCATAGTCAGTCCCCTAATTAATTTAGAGCTGCACGTTTCGAGTGCTGCTGTTCAATTAAAACTGCAGTTGAATTTAAAGATCCAACACCAAAACTGACAAAATACTAGAAGTGCACTCGTTGCCTGATCTAGCATTATATCTGTATCAGGAAAACTCTACAAAATACTATGGCAACCAACAGAAAATATCAGGAAAGCTCACAGTACTTGAATCATTTAAAAAAAGAGGGTATCACTAGTGACAAACGCTTCAAATGGCAGGAAAAAGACTTGTAACCAAACAAATACAGCCTGTAGCGTAGTCACCTGCGGTGCTCAGTGGCGTCCAGAGTGGTCAAGATGCTGAAACAGTACAATAAAGAATGGATAGAGGTTTAGCTCACAGTTTGAAACTCTGTCTCTATTTCTCTGTTTATCTTCACAGCCTTCTTTTGATATGGTTTCCTCACAGTACAATCACACAAGTGCACACCAATGCTTGTGTGCACCTGAGCTCCCTATAATGCTGGGAATTTTCTGGGCAATTTTTGGGGGATATATATAAAAGCTAATCCATTTCTGATGTTTTGTTTGCTTTCTTTTGACCAGCTGTCAAAACCCCCCTGTTGAGCCTTGTTAGACCCAGAGACTGCAGGTGGTTGTGAGGGGTGGAGCTCGGGCTATTGAAATGCTGAAAGAACAGCATTTTGTGGCAGAGAAAAAAACAAAAATGAGGATTAAATATCTGTTGCAGAAACAATTGTTTTTATGCCTCCATTGCGGCAACACCTGTCCATTTTATGTTCAGAAGACCTTGGATTGCGCCACTGGAATAGTCTTATCCAGTACTAGTGGTGCACCAATGTGTTACAATAGATGGTTATCAGCCAGACAGTCTCATTTGCATCCAATTTAGTCACTGCTGTTATGAAATACTGCATTTCACGTAGTGAGGCATGCCAGCTGCGTAAGGTCTAAGGCAGACTAACTGAAGACGCAGCAGCAGCATTAGATGGTAATTGTGCATGGGATTACACAGGAAACCGAAGACCTGCTGTGAAAATTCACAACTCAATTAAACACAACAGCGTAATATACCTCTTATTCCTGTGTTTGGAAATAGAAATCACTTCAAAAAATGTTTAGTGCTCGTCTTTGCTTGAAAAACTGACAACAGTGTCTCTGTATTTTCAAGAGGAAATTAAGTATTACATAGAATAGAGAATTGCTGATTGCTGAAAAATGGAACACGCTATAAAAAAGTGAAAATATTCAGAGGTCTCGATCAGGAGTCTGAGCCATCACCAGTCAATTACAGTCACCTTGAAAAGGGAAGAGTGGTTTGGAAAATGGGTTAAAAGATGATAAAGATTGCTATAAAATGGGATAAAGATGGATGTGGGAGAGAAAAAAAAACTACCTCGAAGATGGAAATTAGACCTTAGAACACAATGTTCATGTTCCTGGCCCATATTGTTACGCCTAGGCCATTTGCACTTTACATTCTTTCAAATATATTTACAGCTGCAAAAGAAACTATTGGTATTGTAATAAAGAAGTTGCAAAAATTGCAATTTTTTCATCTTTCTGTCATTAACCGTGATGTTGCTTATTTCATGCTTATTGGCAGTAACTTTTTACAGCATTTTTTTGCCCTTGAAACATCAGACCAGAGACACCAGGCTACAAAGAGATGTGCAAAAAACAAAAGCAGCGTAGCATTGAAATGATGATTTAGGTTACGGATGAAACAAATGTGTGTTTCAATGTGAGATAATTTATGCTTTTTCTGCTCTTTACAGTGGACCAGATCTATCACCTGGCATCTCCAGCCTCTCCTCCAAACTACATGTACAATCCCATCAAAACACTCAAGACTAACACCATTGGCACTCTTAACATGCTTGGTGAGTAAATTTAGTGCATCCTACCCTTAAATGACCACTTATAAGGGTCACAAAACAAGGCTTCATATTAAAACTTTCAAGTCTGAATTGAATCTCTTCACATTAACAAAGTGAGCATTAGTTTTAATTAAATGCGCTTGTTACACTGTCTCAAGAGGACTGTTACAAATGTATCATTCATTATTTATATTATAACAAGGAAATTAAATCTGTTAAATAAACCACAAAATACTGTAATGAATCAAGATGTTGGGGAGATTTTTTTTAATGTTTTTTGAGGTTCAGCCTATAAAAATTGTTGTTAACAAGTTTTGTTAACACGTTCTGACCCTTTTTTTTATAGGGAATTAGGGGTTGGGGATGGGATTCTTATGGGGAGATGACATTTATACTGCATGAAAAAAACTGCATGAGAGTATCAAAGTGGGCATATCTGTTAAGGGGACTTGTGGGTATCCATATAACCCATTTTCATTCGATAATTTGAGGTCAGAGGTCAGTTTTTCTCTTGCTAAAAATGAGCATAACTTCTGGATGGTATTTACCCCCTTTCAGAAAAGAATGCATGTCATTGCACCATGGATTCCTTAGATCTTCTAGTTACTAATATTATCTGAAGCTTTAAATGTCACCCCATGAAAGCCTCTGAAGGAAAAATATGGAAAAACAACAAATTAACCCCTTAGCATTCCACGGCCTGCTGGACGTTTTTATTGACTTTGTAGTGTGAATCAAAAGACAAAAAATCTCTCTCATTAAATGTTCAACTTGTATCCATGTCAACTGTTGTCTTGGACAACAAATTAACTCGTTAGTGTTCCACGGCCTGCTTTTTTTGGGGGGGCTGTTTGACCTGCTCTCACTTTGTTGTTTGCCTCCAAGGTTTGGCCAAACGTGTGGGCGCCAGGCTTCTACTGGCTTCTACTTCTGAGGTTTATGGAGGTAAGGAAGATGACTCCCACTCTTTATTTAAATATTCTAGGTATGCTTTCCAATTAATTTATGGACCCCTTTAGGTTAGATACTCAGTGGATGTTTAGTTGCCTCTACAACCGACATCTCTTTTGGTTTCACTTTTGAAACCTTTCACTTCTGGGTTTTGAAAACATTAATTATTAATCTTGAGCTAAACCTCTCTCTTAGTCTTTCTGACACTAAATTTATTCTTTCTATGTTTCATTGCAGTCAGTAAAAATAGACTGCTGCACGATGTTTTCAAGGGTTTCAGTTCAGCAACACAACAATTATGGTGGCAGCATTTATGACCAACAATAACTATCTATACCCGCACTACTGAAGCACAAACTAGACCGTTTGTACTAAGCAATCACAGTCATTATATTTGTCCTGAAAACCAATCATAGTAGCCATCCATTCTGGTGAGACATAAGCTTGTTTCAATCCGTAAAATGGCATGCATGCTTTTCCACGTCCTGTAGTTTTTAAATTGAGTCTTAAATGCCTTATATTTTTGTGTTCCAGATCCAGAGGTACACCCACAGAATGAAGAGTACTGGGGGCATGTGAATCCAATTGGTCCTCGAGCATGCTACGATGAGGGGAAACGTGTTGCAGAGACCATGTGTTATGCCTACATGAAACAGGTATCATTATTTTACTGTATCATTTGAAAAAATAACAGGTTTGAGGGGTGATTTTTTTTTTTACTTGATTGACAGTCACATTAGGCCCTGTGTGACTTCATAAGTCAAATGCTATGAAGCAACACCACAATCCTGCAATTTTAGCCATTAGCCTAAACTCTAAAATAACTGAAATGCATTAAAGACAGGTGGTAAAGCATTTGTCCAGTGATCCGAAGCTCGTGGTTCAATTCCTGGCTACGACAGTCAACATGTCGAGGTTTGTGGCAAGAGGCTTAACACCGAATTGTTCCCATCAGTGTGTGAGAGTGCCTGATGAGCAGGTTGCACCTTGTGTGGTGCACCAGTGTATGTTTCATTTGCACAAATGATCGCTAAATTGATGATTGATGATTGCTAAAATGAAATGACATGATTTATTGTGTTATCAATATGAACAGGTTTTTGTTTTATAAGCATTATAAAATAGGATGTGTAACCTTGAAGGTTATTAATTGAGAAGACTATTTTTGATATATCCATGAATCTCGTATTGATGATCAGGTTTCATGTGTATTTCCAGAAACATCCAGGTAATTTTGAGGCATTTTGATATATATTTTTTTCTGTTGTGACTTGATTGACGCCAGCCTTTGATGATCAGATATGATTGACTTCTTTTGCCTTTCCTCCAGGCAGGTGATATTTATTTATCTGCCTCGTCTCCTGCTCCTCCTCAACTGCTCATTATTTTTTCACACTTAGTGGCAGACTTCTTGGAAATGAACGGCTTTCAATGCCCAAATGTCAGTCGTTTGTGCACAGGGACGAGACTATCACTCATTACATCTATTGCCCAGTTATGTAATTGAAATTCATTAACATTTAAAAACTGATGAGTGTGGGTTATGAAACAGAAAAAGCATGTCTTACCTGCTCCTCAGATGGAAGCAAACCTATAAAGATAGAAAACTGTTTATCAGATGACTGCTGGTTGCCAGTTGATATGATGCATTCAAACTAAATTTGATCATGTATAAGGTAAGGATGCACAGCTGTAATTATAGTTTAACATGACTGATGTCGCTCCTCAATTTTAGAAGAAGTAGCATTATATGAAAAGTGGTGATTTTGACTTTTCTATTTATACCCTTCCATAAATTAATAAAAGGCATATCTGAAACCAATAATTTAAAGGGACTGAAATGTGTTATTAAACACACCAGTGCTTTTTTAGATTTATTTTGAGCCAAGTGATTATGGCATCCTCTTCCTAATTATGATAAATGAAGTTTGCATAGATAGGTGCAGATGTTGCCCCATCATTATACATCGAATCTCAGCTCCAGCATCTACAACGAGCCTTCTGTGGTGAGCGTTGGTCTTTATATACTCTACTTAATTGCCACGCACCAGAAGGGGGTGTGTGTGTGTGTGTGTGTGTGTGTGTGTGTGTGTGTGTGTGTGTGTGTGTGTGTGTGTGTGTGTGTGTGTGTGTGTGTGTGTGTGTGTGTGTGTGTGTGTGTGTGTGTGTGTGTGTGTGTGTGTGTGTGTGTGTGTGTGTGTGTGTGTGTGTGTGTGTGTGTGTGTGTGTGTGTGTGTGTGTGTGTGTGTGTGTGTGTGTGTGTGTGTGTGTGTGTGTGTGTGTGTGTGTGTGTGTGTGTGTGTGTGTGTGTGTGTGTGTGTGTGTGTGTGTGTGTCTATGCAGTACGTGTAAATGTTTGTTTATCTAGTCTGCTGATTGTCTGTGTAGGTAATACAGGGCATGCATGCAGGAAAAATGATAAGCCTTTTCCTCCAGATGGCGATTTAATGTTGAAAGCTGTGACTATGTATGTGCAAATGTAAGTTATTCAGACATGAAACACATCGAATTTGACTGAGCATTTAATGTTAATGGCATAAGTGAAAAAGCAGAAAGTTGTATCATTTGACCGCCAGAAGACCGCTGGACCAACACAGTTAGCTGGCATTAGTATTGGTGTTTTAATTGTTCCTGTTGGTGCTTCTTTCTAAAGATGAATAACTAGTTGTTTTATGGTATGATGTATATATGGCATTTCTTTGACTTAAGGTGGACCTGTCATGTCGTTTTGTGCATCAGAGACGCCTCCCGCCATTCAACATTAAATCAAGTGATGTGAACAGGCTGCACATATTTTCTCATTTGCTAGCCAGTGTTACTCTAAGTAACAACTGTTATGCTCATACATTTTCATTCACTGTGTCACACAAGTAAGGCCGCTCCTCCAAGCATCTTAACGTGTCCATCATAACTATAGTCTACAGCAGCTGAACAGATCCTGGGCAATCCGCTCCACAAAGGTGGTAAATGGTAACACTTAATTACACTTGCATGTTTTCTTTAAAGAGCCCCTGAGCCACAGTTGGAAAAGTTCACATGTTTAATGGAATAACAATAATGCATTTTTTGAACATTCAATATACAATATCCACATAACACAGGGGCAAACTGACTTAACTATTTGCTTTTTTTTGTAGCGTAAAAGTTCAACATTTGAATGTTAAAGTATTTATCTAATTGTTGCAAGTGTAAGGAAGTAAAATGATACGAGCTACTAGTTCCATTGTCTTTTATTTATCTAACAATGTATCTGACGAAGGGAAATTATTTGATTTCAATTCATCCGTAGCATATCATGCTGTTATGAAGCAGACAGGTGGCCGCCACAATTTAATTCTGAACCGAAAATATTTATACACTTGTGAATCTGGGAAGTCTGCCAAGGGATTCAACTCTGAAGGTGCAATTAGAAAGACCAAGATTAGGGTGAGTGGCTTGTACCGGACTGTCCTCAGTGCATCATGTTGGCAATGTCAGATGTCTAGTTATTACGTTTTCTAGGTCTGACTTTTGTGCCCGGTCAACACTGCCAATTATTCATTTATTTATCTTTAAATGGCATTACTATGCATTTGAGTATGTTGACGGGACTGATTCCATGTGGAATAAAACATAAGTGTAACAGAAGCATTCATTCTAAAAGCATATCTTTAGTGTAGTGTTGTGAGCGGCAGAGCAAGCTCTACCAAGATTGCCATTTGCAGTTTATGCTTTATAGACATCCCCTCTCAGTAGGCTATACAGTATCTGCATAACACACTACTAATAACGATGTCTTGTAACTCTCAAGAGCATACGCTCGACACTGCACTGCCTTGGCTCCTCAGCAATGCACTGTAGAGAAAATCGATGGGCTTATGTGCATATAGACTGCCATGGTTAAGTGATACTGGGAAATGAGAGAGTGGGATGCAACATGGGTCCCTCTCCAATTCAAAGCAGGGACATATGTGTATTGATTTTTCTGAAGTGGTTGTGTACCAAAATATAGAAATAACCAGGAAGAAAATATTTCATTTCTATTCTTACTACTTCAAGTTGTACCCAGCCTGTGCACTGTCAGCTGTGATTGGCCCCAGCCAACCTGCCACTTTGAATAGGATAAGCAGTCGGAGATGATATTGATAGGAGGGATGCACATTTCTTTTCCAACATCCATTCAAACGCACATCTTGTGCTTGCCTTCATATGTATGTTTCTGTCTTTTTTTTGTTGTTGTCGCTGTATTCATGCGGATGGGATGTTGGACTCTCAGTAGGGTTCCTATGGACATTAACGAATTTGAAGATGCATAAATAGAGAATTGAATGACCCTAAGGCTATGTGGTTGCCTATTAGGATATGTAACATGCCAGTCATGGATCATTAGATGTGATACCACAGTTGCAAAGGGTTTAAATGACAAAAAACATTTAAACCCCCCTTTCTGGTGTAGTGGCAAGCAGAAGGGTTATAGTTACTGCAAAACATTTATTAATTCAAACTGTTGTCATCAACATACTCCTTCAAGCGGATTTAAGTATTGCTGTAAACCTCCTAAATGAGGTGCGTAGACTGTGATGTATTTAAAAATGAAACATGTCCGGTGTCTGTAGAAGTGTCTGTGCACACACGATCTTTTACATTTACACATAGTTTTCAAGTCCTCTTTATCATATTGTCCTCATTGTGTCCTTGTTCTTCACCTTACTGAATGCATTTATGGGTTGTGACCGTCAAATTCCATGTCTCACTTTTTCAAGGGAACAATCTACATAATTTTCATGTTTTTATTCATGTTCTGTGACCCAAAATGGATTCATATCCTGTCTGAAGTAGCATGTATTGATGCATAAGGCTAACTTAGGAAGGCCATAGATTTTTTTAAAAATGTAGAGTTTCTACATGTGTGGGATGAGTGCCAGTATCCGTGATGTAGTTGCCCTCATTTAATCATTTATTTATTCTTTATTCACACTAGTCTGATACTCATACCCTGCTTTCCATGCAAAGAATATATCTGTTACACTTAGATAACAGAGCATGTGACACAAATTATTCCTGTACTCCTGAAATATGTCACTGCATAGACTCGTTTTATATCTTTAGGTACAGCTGATTTTAAAACGTTATTTAAAAAAATTAGCCAAAAAGGCTAATTTTCATCTATTGTTGCAGTTAAAAAAATGTTAAAAGGCACCATCAAAAGTTGCAAAAGCTTATATTTATAGGCAAATTTCAAAGTGTCATCATCTCGACATGCACATACAAAAAAATTACCAGCATGACTGATGGGGAAATCAAACTTTGAGGTGTTGTTCAATATTGGGCACAAATTGTGAAGGTGATAATTAGAAAATGTACAGGACCCCAAGGGGGACACATGACCTTTCAGCTCTGATGATGTAATTGGCTATTTGAATCTAGTGATTAGATTAGAAAAAAGATTATAATAGATGGTTTTGCCCAGAAGTGGGTAGCAACGAAATGTGTGGTTTAAGGTAAAGGTGTGTGTGTGTGTGTGTGTGTGTGTGTGTGTGTGTGTGTGTGTGTGTGTGTGTGTGTGTGTGTGTGTGTGTGTGTGTGTGTGTGTGTGTGTGTGTGTGTGTGTGTGTGTGTGTGTCTGTGTGTCTGTGTGTGTGTCTGTGTGTCTGTGTGTCTGTGTGTCTACTGAATCCTACAATTTAGTTTGGTTGGAGAAAGCCTCTACTTAAAAAAAAAAAGTAAAACATTTTGCTTGTTTTATTGTCCCCCTGCAGGTGGTAAATATAGTTGCAAGAAAAAGTATGTGAACCCTTTGAAATGACCTAGTTTTCTGCATTAATTTGTCATAAAATATGGTCTGATCTACATCTGAGTTCTGAGTATAGACAAACACAATGGCCGTCATTTATCAAACGAGCGTACAACAAAGTGAGCGTAAAGTGGGCGTAAGATCATTTCTACGCAAGCCTCGGCATTTATCAATTTGGACATGAGGGGAGGGTACGATCAGATCTCACGTCTGCTCTCAGCTCGTGTACGCAAATTTGAGTCAGTGTGAAGTCCACACGTCTGAGTCGGAGAATTGATCTTATCAATGTCTGGAGCTGATAAAACTCTTTGGTGTTTTGATTTTGAATGGTGACATTTACATTTACATTTAGTCATTTAGCAGACGCTTTTATCCAAAGCGACTTTTAGGAAGAATAAAAGCAAACAATCAAGGTATAGTGCAAAAAGAGCTATTCGTGCATCAATAAGTGCTAGTGACAATTCTTTAAGGAGTGGAATTATTGTGTGGTGCTAGGAAAGAAGATGCTCTCTGAAAAGCTGGTTCTAATAATATTGATTATAATAATAATAATATTTCTCCATCTTAATAATAGCAATATTTGGAAATTATATAGATTTTTAGGCTTTATAAATCATGGTGTATGGGGCGTCCTTCGGTGTCATAAACTCTGGAGGCGAGCCATCTGAATGAGGTATATATTAGGGCATGACATTTAAATGACACTCGTTTCGAGCCGCCACGTCTATCAACAGCCGATTATTTTTACGCTGTGATTGGAGAGATACGATCGTTTGACAAATTCCACGTGAACCCTGTCGTAAGAGGAAATATACACTCAGATCTGCGCTGGTTTCTACGCTCGTTTGATAAATGAGGGCCATAGTGCTTAACATAATACTAACAATTATAATATTTCATGTCTTTATTGAATATATCCATGAAACATTCATAATGCTGATAGAAAATGTAAGTGAACCCTTTAGATAATGACTCCATTAAGAGCTAATTGGAGTCACGAGTTAGCAATGAAATGAGATTTGAGTAAGTTGTATTCAACAGTCCAAAGTTCAACAAACTGTCCACAAATAGGGACTTGAAGAAATCCCTGGAACTGGTTAAAATCTCTAGTCATGAGTCTGCCACATACACAAGATTGAACAGGTGTAGTGTCCACGGCAGGACACCATGGAGGAACCCACTGCTTCCCAAAAAAACATCACTGCATGCCTGAAGTTTGCCAAAGAGCTCCTTGACACTCCACAACACTACTTGGAAAATGTTGTGTGGACTGATGAAACTATGGTGGAATTGTTCATGAAGAACACTCAGGACAAGTTTTGTTTAAAAAGGGCCCTGCATTCCAATATGAGAACATCATCCCAACAGTGAAGTATGATGGAGGGAGCATCATGACTTGGGGCTGTTTTGCTGCCTCAGAGCCTGGATGACTTGCTATCATTGAGGGAAAAATGAATTATCATTTTTATCAAGCTATTCTACAGGATAATGTCAGGGTGGCTGTCTGCCATCTGAAGATCAGTAGTTGGCTGATGCAGCAGGACAATGACCTTAAACATCAAAGTAAATCTACTACAGAATGACTTCAAAAAAGAAAATCCACCTTTTGAGTGTGCTAGTCGGAGCCCAGACCCCAATCCAATAATGAGATGTTGTGGAATGACCTTAAGAGAGCCGTTCACACCAGACAACTGGAGAATATGGCTGAGCTGAAGCAGTTCTGCAAGGAGGAATGGTCTAAAATTCCTCATGAACGTTGTTCAGGCCTGATTAGTAGCTATCAGAAGCGTTTGGTTGAGGTTATTGCTGCCAAAGGAGGTTCATCCAGTTAATAAGTCAAGGATTAACTTACTTTTCCACCATCACTATAAATATTCAATGGATGTGTTCAATAAATACATGAAATATTATAGTTGTTTGTGTGAACATTAGGTTAAGCACATTGGCCCTCATTTATCAAACGAGCGTAGAAACAGGCGCAGATCTGAGTGTATATTTCGTCTTACGACAGGGTCCACGTGTGATTTATGAAACGATCGTATGTCGCCAATAACAGCGTAAAAATGATCGGCTGTTGATAAATGTGGCGGCTTGAAACAAGCTCTAATATATACCCGATTCAGATGGCTTGCATTCAGAGTGTACCGTTGTACCGTTACAAATAACAATAGGGGCAATATAGACATATTACAGAAATACGCAGCGACAGAGGTTTATGAAATAAAAGTATTTAAAGGTATAAACTCAAACAAGTTCAGTGAATATTTTACATTTGGAGCACGGACTTAGAAGTTTTCACAGCTTTTTGGTTGAAGGAGGTAAACAATGTTTTAAAGTAAGTTTGAATCAAAAAGAAGATTAATTTCTCAGAGGCAGAAATTGAAACGCTGACGTCCAACAGCTGCAACAGAACAAACAAAGTGAAAAGGAAGGAAATCAGTGGTGCTGTCAGCAGAGTAGCGGACCATTAAACTCCCGGCGAGCTTTGAGTAATTAATTTATACATCGTGATATATATAAAGCCTAATAATCTATATAATATCCGAATATTGCTATTATTATGATGGAGATGTATTATTCACTCTTTACATTTACTAAGAATGATGTCCTAGTCAGAGGAGCGTGTGGCTGATTGGAAATGTTTCTATTCGGGCAGCACCGGCGGTGAAGGAGACGCTGACACTCCGGTGTCAGAGCTGGATAACAGTAAACAGCAGAAGACAACAACATTTAATATCCTTGGCTGGTATTCTGTTTAAAGAATTTCACGATCGCAGGGTGTATTTATTTTTGGATTATGTTTTAATGATAAATTATGTAGTCTAAACATGTTTTGCTTTGTCACCATTAAAAATCAAAACACGAAAGAGTTTTATCAGCTCCAGGCATCGATACAATAGTCTAAGATCAATTCTCAGACTCAGACGTGTGGACTTCACGCTGACTCAAATTTGCGTACACGAGCTGAGAGCAGACGTGAGATCTGATCGTACCCTCCCCTCAAGTCCAAATTGATAAATGCAGAGGCTTGCGTAGAAATTATCTTACGCCCACTTTACGCCCACTTTCTGACGTACGCTCGTTTGATAAATGAGGACCATTGTGTTCTTCTGTACCTGGGACTTAGATGCAGATTTGATCACATTTTATGATGAATTAATGCAGAAAACAAGGTAATTTCAAAGGGTTCACTTTTCGCGCAACTGTATATTCTGTATTAAATTCCACTCCTGCAGTTCTGGCATAGTAATCATCTATTATGTTACATATGCTTCTAAACTAATGAGGCATCTGTAGTCTATGGTATATTCCAGCGGGTATTTCATACATGCTGCTAATATTTGATCATTAAGAGGAAGCACTGCTGTACGCTGTGTTGCTCTGTGGGACTACAGATTAGCATTATGACGCTACTGTCTTCCTATTTTTATGCATGTGAGTTACTAAATCAAGCATGCATAATATTTCAAGGGTACAAATCAGTTATTTATGTATGGGACCTTAACCAGTACCTGCTAGGCTTCATATCCTCTTTAAGGAATTACTTGCCACTGTTCATGCAGATTTCTAATCAGCGGTGATTGTAAATGGAGTTCACTAAAGTAATCAATATCTCTGTCATTATGGTTATGAGTTGCACCCATATATATGATAAAAACATGGAGGCTCTGTCACCCAAACTGGCATGAACCAAGATGTAAATAACTCATGTAGCCAAGAGGCAACTCTTCACAATAACTTACAGTAGTGTGAGAAAAATATTCATTCAGCCGTGCTGTTCTCTGTTGTTTTTGTTCATCATCAGGATTCTAAAGGAGGTCTCCTGCACAACCTCTGTACAACCTTAATGCAGAGTAACCATAGCAACTCACATAAGGGCTCCCTTGGACATGAAATCAGCGACATTATACAACAAAAACCACCTTTGCTCACATTAATTGCAGCAGAATGATTTTGTGGCTGTTGAAATCACGGGCAATTTGAACAAAGTGTTGTCTCCTCTCCGCTGCTAATCTTCTGCAGTGTACTCTTGACTAGAGTAAATACAGCTTAAGCCCGAGTCACCCAAGATACTGGGAAATGTATTGATTGATTGTCAAACTGTATTGTGGTTAAAAGTGAAGCTTGTGGTAACACATGACATACAGGACTTAAAAACAGTAATACAAACACATCAGGAACAGTTTTCAACAGTAGCCTAAGACAAAAAATGGACATCTCATACAGATGCAATTACATTTTTTTTTTTATGTCAGTTATCCAATAGACCTACTGTTGCTAGCCATGCCAGCCAGTTGGCGAGACTGGGGTCATGTAAGTCTGTGTTACGAAGTATAATGGCTGTCAGTGCAAATGAGTGTTATTATTATGTGTTATTATTTCTCAATCATAACCTCCTGCCAAACTGAAATAGCCCTCTATAGTTCCTCCTTACATCCAACTATGTCACGGTCAAGTCAAAAGCTGTTGCTAGATGCAGGAAGAACAACGGGTGTTGCAGCTGGAGAACTCAGTATAGCACACTGAGAAACTGATTGTTTCAGTTAACTAAATACATCAGCACTGACTGGACATTGACATAAAAAATGGCAAATGCAAAATATATATATACAAACAATACAGTATATATACTACAAAAATGCAGAATAACAAGCAATCAAAATGTAAACATTTAAACAAAAAATGTTCATAAATTACTAACAAGTCGTCCAATTTCTTTTCTTTGTTTGCACACAGGAAGGAGTTGAGGTGAGGGTGGCAAGAATCTTCAACACCTTTGGCTCCCGAATGCACATGAACGATGGACGAGTTGTCAGCAACTTCATCCTGCAGGCTCTACAGGGAGAACCTCTCACTGTACGCATGTTAACATTTCTATTCAATTCATTACATGCCTGAGACAAACTTCTATTAGGATTTATTTTTTCAGTGCCAATCAGTGTGAGGACGATCACACTGAATTAGCCTCAGTGAGATGATTGATTACTGTTGTTGTATGCACCTAAATATATATAGAAAAGCAAATCTTCTTTGACTGACCATGATTTTAATTGCTTTTAAAAAGAGTCAGACACCTCAATGTTGCTAATCTGGTCTGTACACACACACGCACACATTGTAAATGCTACCTACTGAATGACATGTTCTACTGAAAATAAGCATAACAATTTTTAGGCAGTATGAGCTTTAAGGTACACTACAGGCCAAAAGCTTTGAAACAAGGATAATACAGTCCAAACAACTTCAATTTTCTTTTTTTAAAAACCAGTAAAAAAAATCTACTTCGTCCAAAGAAAAAGAGACACGAGTGTGCAAAAGCACACAAAAATTGGACCTATGATGACTGTGAACAAGTTCCCTGGACCAACGAAAGAAAATTTGATCTATTTGGTTCAAATCGCAAAGTCTATGTCCGCAGAAAAACTGGTGACCGTCTTAAAGCACCATGCGTAACACCCACAATAAAGCATGGAGGTGGTAGTGTCATGGTATGGGGTAGTTTTGCAGGTAATAGAGTAGGAGATCTGTTTGAAGTAAAGGGTATCATGAAGAAAGAACAGTAACACTCCATCCTCCTGCATCATGCAGTTCCATCTGGACTAAGACTAGTGGGTCGAAAAATGTGTTTTGCAGTAAGATAGTGATCCTAAGATTATTCCAAGCTCTGTCAGGGTTACCTAGACTACAAAGAACAGGAAGGTGTTCTTTGAAAAATGGTTTAGCTCCCCCTCCCGAATTGGATCAATCGGTCATAAAAGGGCGCCCCACGAATCAGCAGTCTCTCACTGATGAACTTAAAGAGCTAAGGAGGTTACTTTGAATAAAGTCTAAGCAAGTAACTGATAATTATAGTTAAAATGTGTTCTGATAAGTGTCTCTTTATATAATAAGCATGTTTATTTTGTTGCAAAATATACAAATGAAACTATAATCTTTTTTTGTACAAATTTGATCTTGCTTCCAAACATTTGGCCTGTAGTGTATGTACATAGTCAATTTGATCCTTTTTGACCCAAGTGGTTTGAACTACCTTTTCTAATTAGCTTTAGTTGACCAAACTAGATTTCTCCAGAAGATTGCTTTACTGTAGTTCAACTTCTTCTAGGGTGAAATGATTTCAAAGTAGCTTTCCCACCACTGATTGTGAAATATTATATATAATATACTATATATATTTTACATATAGTTTAATAGCAAATGATTTTAATGCACACACATAAAAATATGTTTTTGAGAGGGGATATAGTAAAAAAAATAAATGTATAGATAGATTTAGGTAAAAGTAAAAACCCCAAATTGCAATAAAATATTACTATCTAATAATTTGAATATCAATCTTCAAAACTCATGATAAACAATGCTAATTTTCTGAGTCTGCTAATTTAAAATGTATAGTTTTATGCATGGTAACACTGTCATATAATTCAGTGAGCACATCATGCAGAAATGAAAGTAATTTTTCTGTTGTTCTAGGTGTATGGTACTGGTTCCCAAACACGAGCCTTTCAGTATGTGAGGTAAGATTTTGCTCTATTAAACCCGTTTGGTTTTGTAATGCAGCATTCTTTTCTTCAATCACAGAGATTCTCTTGTTGTCTACCCACCAATTAGGAAATAAATTCAACCATACAAATGTGATATAATTCAAAAACAGTAATATAATTTATATAACATTAATAGCAATTAAAAGTTGCCTAAATTAGGAAAATGTGCCAGTAGGGGAGGATGGTGTTGGTTAGCACACTTTTCACTCTCTGCCTTATTTCTCTGGAATAATTTGTTAGACAGGGTTCGTACGGGTGCTCGAAATACTTGAAAATGCTTGAATTTAAAAGTTGTATTTTCGAGGTTTGAAAAGTGCTTGTAAATGCTTGAAATTCTTACTGTATTTATCTTGCAATCTGACTATATCCATCTATAGATAATCACATGTTCAATGTAAAAAAAATAATGAGTAGCCTATCTGAAATGAAGACCGTTCCTCCTAAAAGTGTAATACCATTGCTGTTGGTTTACAACATTTGTAAACAATTTACAATGGGTGTAAGATACTGGAAAAGCTTGAAAGTCCTTGAAAAAGGCTTGGATTTGACCACTGCTAAAGTGTACGAACCCTGGTTAGAATATTCTTACCAGCAGCAAATGATAGAATGAAATTGGATTTATTGTTTTGTTTTTTACTATGGTATCAAATTGAGCATCGAGAATCGACTGCTAAATTCCTGGTGTTGTGTACAGAGTATAGTATAAGAAGCGTGGTTATTATATTTTCTTTGATTAATTACATTTATGACCTCTGTCCACTTAGACAGGTCACGGTAAAACAGAGTAAGTATGTCTCCTCTTGAACAAAGTATACACAGGTATGTGTGACTGCTGAGGCTTCCATGGAAATGTGAAACTGCAATAAGGCAGTGGACGATATTAAATTGGGCTTTGAAGTGTGTTATTAAACACCAGTATATGCATGCGTCTCTGTCTGGGAGCAATATGTGGACGGTTTGAAGAAGAGACATCAGACACACCGAGCATTTGAAGCTCTCCTATCTCTTCAAAGCATTCACCCTGCACCCTGTGCCTTTGCATTGGGTAAGCAGTAGAAAGCCAAGGTCATTGAGTAAACTCTGAAAAAAAGTTAAAATTACTTGGTTATCAACACTTTATGTTCATGCAATCTAACGAAACTAATCCTGCCCTTCCCACAGTCATGTTTGCCCTTTCTCTATCACATTCAGAAGTGTTTTGTTACACTTTTAATGAGGGTTTATCTATGTAATCTTTTAGAGCCCATAAACAGCATTCACTCACACCTGGAACTTAAGATGTAATTAGATTATTTATATTTACTTTTCCTAATGTAATATCTAGAAATCTACAGAAGCCACGGCTTTGTAAAGAAAGTAAAAACAATAAAAGTGGATTTAAATGTCAAAAATATTGAGACAAAATTTATTTTTGTCCGACCAGCATGCTTGCATCATTAATTAGCTTGCTGTTGTGGCCAAATGTATGTATTTCATGAAATCTATGTGCAAATGTTGAAAATTTAATCAGATGTTAAAATATTTAACAACATCGATCAATGTCATCATTACATTCAGTGGGATGTGAATATTCTTGACATCAGGATTTTATCCAGGAAAATGCATAATGAATTGAGTGAACCTGGGCAAAATTAACATTAATCGAAATGCCTTCATAACATATTTTATTCATCCATCACAGATGAAAGCAGGGAGTCAAGGGTAAGATGTGTAAAGCTGAAAGCAAAAGACATCACATTCCTTGTCTTCCTTGTATAACTGCCTTTTTTAATTAAATTGACTTTTCTTGAGTCAGATGTTTTTTATCTCAAACAGTGCATGAAAAAATAGTTTCACAAATAATGAGTGTTTCTTCAAAATGGCAGGTAAAATTTGGACGTCTGGTACTGGTGATAAGGAAAGTAAATATCAGCTTTATTTAATTTTGAAGACAGCTTTATAGTCCAGGTGTGATGAGATGAAGAGATAACAAAAAGGTTGCTTTTGTTGAAATGAATGTTGGGTTAATAACAAAGTACAGATTCTGTTTGATGGATACATAGTGTGTTACATACATAGTTTTAAAGTTCTGTGTTGTCATACAGGATAAAAAAAACGAGTATTTTTTATCCGTCTATACAGAAGTTCAGGTATCTCAAACTTTACGGCCTTCTGGTGCCTTTGTTTGAAGAGATTAATGCCTCTGAAGGTTGTTTCATTCTCATAAACTCCTACATTTCCACTCCGACCAAAAGCTTAGTAGTTCTTCCACTCAGAAAGCTTCCTGTTGCTGCTCTGTAACAGGTTACAAGTACCTGCTGTAGAAATGTTAATGGTTCCTTCACTAAAGCCACTCACCTTGTAACTTAAAGACCATATTGTGGACATAATAAAAGTTAGTGTGACTCATTCATGTCTTTCATGTCATTCAGTTTTGCCCATTTAGACTTTGATACCACTTCTTTTGTGTAGTCACTTAAAGGGAAGGAGTGATAATATGACAGGAAGGGCAATGTTGTCTCAGAAAAAATGTTTTTCACGCTGACCTTCAGGATGTGTCTGCTCTGTGTGTTTGATAATAGTTGACTGGATAGAATAAATGAATGCAGTGTATGTTTACTGTGAATGGTCAATGACAATAAAATCTGAATCTTTTTGAATGGGAAGCAAGGCACAGATGAGGGATCACGTTTTTTTATTTTCTTTGTAAACATGAATGCGTAAGAGAGGACTATGTGGGTGTCTGGATTCACATCCTGCCACTGGTTTCAGAGTCTGCTGTTAATGAACATTGTGTTGAATGAATGTTGAAATGAGCTTTGCAAATGTTTTATGAGAGAAAAAATATGCACTCATTGTATTTCTTAGACAATCTCTGCAATGTGGATGAATTTAGAGCCTACAAAACAGAACCGACTAGATTACAACACAGATCTGACCTTGTGCGACAATCAGAGCAATATTTATGAACACAATATCCATCATTTTAAACTAGATTCCGACCAATATGGGATTTTTGAGACCAATGCTGATACCGATTTTAGAGGGGAAGAATTGATTGATAACAGATATGGTTGAAAACATTTTTTTTAAATAATATTTAGCATTGTTATACATTATTATATAGTATACAAACAATGTATTATTGTATATTATTATTGTACATTTTCAGTCAATTCTATAAATTCAATTTTTAACTATCTCCTTTTTATTACTGTATATAGTTAAAAAATGTAAAAAAAATTCACTTGCACACTGTATTCATGTATGCATTTTAATTCAGCAGCCTTGCGATTAATCAATCCTTCTATAATAAAGATAGTTGTTAAAATCTTTTATAGAAAGGTGTTTGCCCCAATAGTCCGTTTAGAGGCTGTACTCTGTTGAAGTGTGTTGCATGCTGTCAGGTGTTTTTTAAATAATTTACCTCCTCAATGTAAATGGGATGGACAAATTACCTTTCTCAGTATATTATGTATACATGCATGCATGCAAATTTGACATTTGAGAGGGAGTAGAGCTAACAGATGTGGAGATGCTGCAGTGTTGGGGGATTTGATACTTTTAGTAAACCTGCATCTAATATTCGCTGACCTGTGGCAGTTGAGAAAGCCTGTGATATCATTATTTCTGTTTGTATGTGTCTGCTAATGTCAAAGTCTAATCCGTGTTGACTGATTGGACAAATAAATGTGTGTGTGTGTATCTGTGTGTGCAACATGTGGTACAAAGGCTTCTTTCTTTGCTTGGTTTGTAATTACACAGTATATCAGTATTTTATGAAAACATCTGGGTTATATTAATATGTGTTGTCAGTTATACCCATGCTGCCTGGGTATAATATACAAACGATTGATAAAACAAAACCTTTTGACTGTTGTGCCATTTGTGTGTTTCAACACTGAGCAAAGACTTATGAGGTTTGATAATGTTGTGCATGATGAAGGAAATGAGAATTAAAGGGCACAACCTTAATATGCCATTTCTCAGTTTGTTCCAATATAATTGGCTGAATAGAAAAGCACTATTAAAGTAATTGTGAGTGTAGTTCAGCTGAGAATTAATGTGAAATGTATTCCATGTACAATATACATATTGTTCTCATTAGATATCTTCCCATTGAAGGATCATGCTGATGCCAGTTCCCTAATCCAAAGCAAAGCCCCAGAGTGAAATTTTAAAAGAAGGGAATTCATTTTAATGTCTCTGCTTCTGTGTCTAATTTGTTCTCCAGTGATCTGGTGAACGGCCTGGTGTTGTTAATGAACAGTAACATCAGCAGTCCAGTCAATCTGGTGAGTTCATCATGCCCGACTGTCTTTCATAAACTGAATTCAAAATTAATCCAGCATAGGCAGAAAATATACCTGTCAGTTAGTATATGTGTCAGTCTGTCAAAACTGATGTGATTCATCTGTTTGCAGGGAAACCCAGAGGAACACACCATATTGGAGTTTGCTCGACTCATCAAAAGTCTCGTTGGTAAGACATCCAATCAATGAATATAGTTGTCATTCTGTGTGTCTCGTAAAACTCTTGACCCTTCCCATTTCACTCCCCGTCCAGTCAAACTTTGCTTATTGGTCTGCTAATCTCTTAATGCCCTTCACCCTCTTTATTTGTTCTATTGTCTGTTCTGTCTTAAGGTGCTGTTTGCACATTTTAGCAGCCTGTGGCAGCTTTTTGTTGTTTTCAGTGAGTGAAGTGGCTTTTGTGATGCTGAAGACCTTGAGTTATTTGTTGCGCCTTAGCTCAGAAAGGGTAATGCGCTTCCATAAAGATTTTTTTCCCCGTGGTCCAATCAGATGAATTTAGAGAGGAAACTGTCCCTGTTTCGTACTGAAATAAGCCTTAAACCTTCATCTTCATCCTGCCATAGAAACGTATCTCTTTTGTTATTGTTGTAGCAGATGATGTGTTATATATTATCAAGCTGTGTCTTGACTTCATTATACTGTATACACAGTCATTATTTACATTTTCCTATTTGTTGCGATAGAGGCTGACAATGGCTGCAAGGACAAAGTTTATACTCATAATGGCTTTGCTAGATGACTAAATACTAATGTGTTTAGCAGCTCTGCAAATAATTAAAAGGCTCTTTAATCATCTCCTTTTCAATGTGTTTTTACAATGAATAATCCCTACTGACAATGGGAAAAAATGAAGGCGGAAAATAAAACTGAACAATCACAGGGGTGGTGGTCCAGTTTTACCTCTGGCAGAATTACTGCACCGACACATGAAGACACTGTAATGCACATCTGCATTGACTCATTTCTATCCTTCCAAATGTTAAATGATCATCAGCAGTCTGAAAAATGTGAGTAAGGAGATTAATCACAACATGTCCTTTTCTCTGTACACTTTTACTTGTCCTTGAACACACACACACACACACACACACACACACACACACACACACACAGTGAGCCGAAGTCAGATCCAGTTCCTCCCAGAGGCCCAGGACGACCCACAGAGGAGAAGACCTGACATTCGAAAAGCCAAGATGATGCTCGGCTGGGAGCCAGTGGTACGTGTGACAGACTCAGACACTATCATTTCAACCTCCAGTGTTTCTCAAACTGTTTTTCCCTTTAAGTTTAAGTGAATTTGAAGAAAAATTGTGAAATGTTGCATGAAAGAAAATGCAAATTAAGGACATTTCAACTGGTTTAGAGCGAATAAACAAAGGTGCCTAAATGTACTTTTATTAGAAGATGGCAGTGTAATGTATTGCTGTAGGCTAATCCGTCAGTAAACAGTAGAAGTAAAGACTGCACAAGAGAGAAAACGGTAGAAGAACAGCTGATCTGTCATGTGAGTTAAATGTTCGCTACATCAGAACTTATTCGGAAAAAAGCTTTTCCATCTCTCCTTTAGCGCATTAACTAGATTAAAAAAACACCTCAAGCGAGTGTTACAGCATTTATGCACATTTTCAAAAGTTTTATGGAATTTGAATGTTCCCGTCAAGCTTTTCTCATGCAAATCTTCAAAACATGCACAGAAATTCATTGAAAATTAAATTTCTAAATTAAACTTGTCTTCCAAACATATACAGGCTATGTATGTGACTGGCTGATATCTGTCTGCCTGTGTGTTAACAGCAAAGAAAACCTGAATAGAATTAAATTACAAACGTACTATCTCAATACCACAATTTTGTCAACCACAAATTAATCAAATTAATGCTAAAAGTGAGAATTTTTTGTACACGTTTAGTATTTTGGAATGACATTTCTATTAAGATGATGGCAATCAAGTTAACTAAAATACACTGAAATGCATATTGATTACTTAAGGTTAGTCCAGCACGTTAAAACGATAGCTTAGAAACCGTTAAATTATGGGGCAAACTGGGATGTGTGAGGTCTTGAGTAAAAGTGTATTACAGATATTTTATAGCTGTGTAGTCGCGTCAATATCTCATTAGCAGTTGATGACATGACTGCCTGTCGCGTTTACAGCCATCCTCTGACATTTTATTGGTTGATGTCAAAGATAATAATGATTGATCAATATGAACAATCAATATAAAAGCTGAAGCTTGTTAAAGATGTCAACCCCAATTCCCCAAAAAATTAGGACATTGTCTAAAACGTTAATAAAACAGAGTGTGCTCATTGGCTGAATCAATGTATTCAGTTGTAGACTGAATGAAGTGTTTCTTGATGTTGTATGTGTTGTTTTGTGTGTGGACAGGTGCCCCTGGAGGAAGGCTTGAACAAAACCATCCAGTACTTCAGCAGGGAGCTCGAGCACCAGGCCAACAATCAGTACATCCCCAAACCTAAAGCCGCCCGCATGAAGAAAGGAAGACCCAGACACAACTGAGGCCAAGTGTCCCACCACAGACACTCCGAAAACACAGAAGGATGTTAAGACTCCTCAGAGGACTCTTGAAAGCCACTCTCTGAAATACACTGTTGAGTAGAGCACTCTCGGATATGGTGTCTTTTTTTTTTTTTCCTCCTTTTTTTTTGACAAGCAGAGAGGACTCTCTTTAAAAGGTGTTGTGTTGCCTTGTGTTGGAGCTGCAGCTGCACTTTGGGATAAGGGCTTTCCATACAAGAGCTTATGTGTTGAACGAACAAGCTTGAATCAAAAACAGGAATTTGTGGCGAGAAATCTAAAACCAAGCCTACCTTTTTTTTTTATTATTATTAAATTTGTGCTTTTGCTATTTAAATTGCAGACGTGAGAATCTTGCAAACAGCTCGTACAGTGCATCAGTGTTTTGTTTATTTTATCAGCTTCATGATGTTTTGTCTGCAAAGATGAGCTGCCTGACTTTGTTTTTCCACTGGATCTTTTGTCCTCTTATCAGCGGGGTGTCAACACCCTGTTGGCTGCTCATGCAGCGCACTGCAGGACAAATCTTCTAGAGATACTGTTACAGCATCATTATGTGTTTATGAGAACATCATTGTGTTCTACTTTGTGAAATCTCACGTCAGGATGTGCATTATCAATTTCAGATGAAGATGCTATTTTAATAAAATATTTCCAATATTTTGCGTATGATAAAATTAAGGAAGGCCATATTTGTGTGTGTGTACGTGTGCGAGACGTTTCTACAAGTGTTGTTTAGTGGAAGTGAAAAAGCAGGGGACTCCAATAGCAAGCCGCATCTTTATTTACAATAGTAATAAAAGACATCAGATTTTAAAGGCATACTATGCAGGAATTTGTCGCTTACTGTTTGCAAACACGGCATTCAAATTTTACCCCTCCTACTCTCCGGCTCATCGACAACCCCTAAAGAACAGCTCAGTGTATCACCTGCAGCATCACATATGCCCCTGATCGTAAATTGCAAACTCAAGAACTATATTTGTGTTTTTTTCTGCAATTAGTGTGCACTTTTTTTGGAGCGGAGTGTCCGAGGGAGACACCCACAAACATCCCAAACACAGCAAAATGATTTAAAAAGAAAATATAGGCAGTGGGCAGGGTCTCTGCAGATACAGGCACTGCCACGAGTGGGCCATAAGTGATGATTGAGAACGATTACTTGTTTTTATTTTAAAATCCTGCATAGGATTCCTTTAACGGCATTTCATACAAATCAGCTGCCTTAAAATGTTATTTATGAAATGTAAATAGCTCACATGGCTGTCATTGAACACCGCCCTTGCTCTATAAGTAATATATGGGGGTGGTACAGTAAGAGTGGGGTGTTTTGTTTGTTGTATCCATCAAACAATACATCATGGCAGACTGTCACAGTTAATAGTAGTCGTAGTTGACATCAGCTCCGTGTCTGGAAGAACTAGGGTCACGTGGGCCGATGGGAGCGTTTTCATCATAGTGGTGCTGACGCCCCTGGTCATTGGCGCGAGCTTGGTCCATCCAGTACGACAGGTCAGCCTCCAGCCTCTGGTGAGGAAAGAAACAGCACAGATGTGACCCATTAGGGAGCTCAGCAGCCACAAGCTAATAGACACAGAGGCAGCTGATAAGGTGTCCACTGAGTCTGTCAGCAGGCACAGCTGTGGCAAATAAACATGCATAAAAGGCAACCATTGAAAAGGCCAATGCTTTCACAGCTTTGGCCTTTTAAAGAAGCAACAGCAACTGACACATACACATGTACAAGGTGTCATGAATAGGGCTATGTGAGAATTACACTGGCTGAAACGAAAATCCTGTCAGCTGTCAAAAATGTTGCCACTAAGAGGGTAATTTTATGCACTTTGCTCATCTTTTTTCTATCCTTTCCCTCCATTCCTCGCTGTCCCTGGTGAATCCAACATGACAGTCACTGACCTGGAAAAAAAACCTGAAACTGGCTCTGTAAGTAGGATTATATTTGTGTGTATATGTGGAGCTCATGTATTAGGTTCCACTTTTGTATTTATTTATTTATTCAGTCAGTCAGTCGGCAGCATTATGAGGATAACTGTGCCTTTCTAAGATTATCTTATAGACATCGGACTACAGTTTACACCAGCTTTGTCCGAGACCCCTGAGAAAATATAAAGATCCACATTACTAAAGTTTTTTGCCTGTTTTATCTGTCTGTTTTTTTATTTTTGTTGCATGGTGTATTTTTAAACCAGCTTTTTTTTTTTAAAAAAACCTAAGAGTTAAACACTAAAAGACAAATCTGTCTCATAAGATTGTGTGAGTGTGGTTTGATCAGTGTTAACAAAATCTACACTGAACACTGTAACACATTTCATTCATTATCCTTAACTGATTATCCGCACTCGGGTCCGCAGGGGGCTGGAGCTTATCCCAGCTGACATTGGGCGACAGGCGGGGTTCACCCTGTACAGATCACCAGACTATCGCAGGGCTGACATATAGATACAGACAATCACGCTCTCATTCACACCTACGGGCAATTTAGGCACCAATTAAACCTAAGTGCATGTTTTTGCACTGTGGGAGGAAGCCGGAGTACCCGGTGAGAACCCATGCTGACACTGGGAGAACATGCAAACAAAGAAGAGCCGCAGTTAGCGAGAGTGCTAACCACTACACCACCGTGTAGCCACTGCAACACATTTTCACTGCCAAATGATTGTCTATAGCAACCATAACAAAACGAAAATGAAAAATTATTTAAGAAGGTGCTGGATTATTTACACAATATTAACATGACATATTCGTATGTCATGACAACCCTATTTGAAATAAAATAAAAACAAGCTTGATTCCAAAACAGTTGGGAAGTTGACTAAAACATAAATAAAACCGAATGCGGTAATTTGCTAATTCTTTGTGACGTATAGGCAATTGCAAACTGTACAAAGACATTTTTTTTTAAAGTTTAGACTAATAAACCTTTAATGCATTCTGTTTTATTTACATTTTACTCAGCGTCACAACTTTTTTGCAATAAGGGTTGTATCTCAGATTTATTATGCACACAAAAGGCCTATTTTTTCAGTCTGAAAATATCTGCCTCTCCTGCTTTGATTTTGACTAATCTGTCTTCAATATTCACCATGTTTATGGAAGTGTAAAATTCCAAGGTCTTACAAGTTGAATTATGATTTTTTGCAGAAATATTGCTAGTACTTATTATTTGAGTAATGTAAGGTCAGTCTGCTGTTGAATGTAAACTAAACATGAGTTCCTGGTGAGAGAGAATGTGTGCTTCTGTTGAATTTTCTTCCTCAGAACCCGATGCATAGTGATTGTAAATCTTTGAGCTCTTTTGTGATGTGAATCAGTTTCATCTTGCAGAATTACTGTCATGTTGACCGCTCCACTGGAGATTAATGTCTGTTTTATGTGTGTATGAAAGACTAAGGTGATCTGAACTCTCCTGGAAAAGACATAACCCACCTGCTCATCATATCCCATGTACATAAACTGCATAATCCACTGCTGTACATCTGGTCTGCTGCGATCCCAAAGGTTCCTCTTGGTTCTGCTCAGTTTTGCCAGGAACTCTTGAGCCTTGGAAGAGGGGATGGCAACAGAGGACTCTGAGGGGGCAGTACCAGCTCCTGCCACTAGAGGGTAGCACAATCGGGCAAAAGAATGAAAGGGCATTTTCCAAAACATCCTTCACTGGAGTTGATATTTGCATCTGCAGAATAATAGATAAGTAAAATCTCACCATCTCTCTTCCTGAAGATCTTGTGCAAGCTACTGTCACTGGATACATCTGTTAAGGAGAGTTAATGAGCTGCAGTATGAAACACCATTATTCATGTCAGGTAAGTTACACAACACAACAACCACACAACTGAATCAGCTGACATTTACTTCTAAACACACAATGTTTATGTTCAGTTTAACATGTCGGGTTATGTCAGTTATGGATGAGCAGAATACAGGTGAAGTTGATTTTAAATGGCCAGTCTTGAAGAGTTGCTTGTTTAAAGCTACTCTTATCTAGATGGGTTGTCAAACCAATGGCTTTATTTATGTATTTATTTTCAAAAAGCATTAGAAAAGTGTTTCCTTTTTTCATCTGATTATTCTACTGGCACTGCAACAGCTTTTCCTTATTTCACTACACTAAACCAGTTTCATGGATGAGTTTTCATTTTAAGGCAAATGTCCATGGCACTGAGTGTGGTTCAAGTTAAAGTTGCCAACACGGATCCAATTAAAGAAGCTGTGGACCATTTGCATTTGAATATAGTTAAACAACTTCCTTCCTGCTGTTAGTCTTTTCCACTGGAGCTACACTGTGCGTGGTGAATGTTCATACAGATGTGTGCAGTAATGACTTGTACTTGTACCTCACAGCCAGTTCAGTTAGATAACCTTGTACATACAACTGACTCTCAGAGCACAAATCCCTCACTATATATGAGCTGCTTTACTTTAGCCTTGGATGGGTTTAATTAGTTCTTATTATTGTAGAAGTCTGTTCATGATGATTCAGTATGAGTCATTCTTTTCCAAGCTTTTACATTTTCTCAACAGCCATTAAATGTAGTGAACCCCTTAACATATTCAATACTGCAATCAACAGCTTATTGTATTTATTGGTATTGCTTTTTAATTATAGGATTAAACAAATATGGTCTCAAATATGGACGTAGTCTCTGTGACGTCACCCAGAGCTTACTGAAGAGCAAAAATTAAGCTCAATATGGCAGCGCCTCACTCTGCCTAACTTGTGGCTAATCCAATTTAACAGGTGGTTATATATACTCCCTGGAAAGTTGTCACATAACTTTTTTTTTTTTTGCTAGGAAGTAAACATGTTTATTTAAGCTGTCAAAGTACAGCCTCACAGAGCTGCTAGCGTGACTGTAGACTGTTGTAGCCTTTAAGTAGTGCTGGTGTCTTTTGAAGACATTATCTGTTCAAAAATTAAAAAGGAAGAGACTTGGAGCATTTGAAGGCCTCTGTCTGGTCACAGCAATAATTTGAAGTAGACCCCTGTGGCAACCCACTTAGACTGATGATATGTCTTTATTAAAGTTTTGCAAATGTATGTAAAACTAGGCAACAGAAACGTATATATTTAAGCCTACTAATTAAAAATAAAGTGTATAAACTAATAAACTATTGCTATGGCCTTTTAAATCTGCTCTTTTAGTAATAGTATACTTTCTCTGTACCGTTTTTGCATTTCTCTTATCAACGTTTCTTCAGCTGTGTTTTGCTGCTTTTTCTCTTTCAGTATTTCAATAAATGAACATATCTTGCATATATTACCCTTGCACTTTGAAATGCAGTTACTTATCTTTTTAACTGCTAGTGCTGTAAGATGTACCACAACAGTAGCTACAAGGCCAGATGATGCTGTTAGTCTGTTGTTCCTCATCTGACCTTGCTGTTGTGGTAGTGTGGATCTAAACAAAAAGACAAAGCAAGTGAAAGGAGAGAAAAAAAATGAGCTCACCTCTTAGAGCAAAGAGTGTCAGGAGTACAGCCAGCCCCATTAACCTCAAATTGAGCTGCTCGGATGCCATCTTGTACCCGCTCAGAGTCTTAACAGCACCAACTGAGTACAAACTGCTGCACTACCAGAGGGAAGAGTGGGCGGCAACCCAGACTTTCCAAATGGAAACTGGCCTGTGGGGGTGGAATGTCTTTTACCTCCTCGCCTACAGAGACAAGACTGCATCTGGAAGATTTTCCACTCTTAAATGAATTTTCATGTGTGTACCAGATACTTTTCCACCTCTCATATATACAGTGCAAAAGCAGCAGTGTGAGAGAACAAAAAGCAAAGTTCCTGTGTACCTAAATGTTGTTTGTCTTGCAGATTTGCTCTGTAAAAACATTCAGAATTGCAATTTCCGAAGCAGGTTGCTGCAGGACAAAACAAACAACTTCTGCTTTCACTGTAAAAGAAACGCTTGCAATGTCTGAGGTAAATTCCTGGCCACCGTATGAAAACTGCACAGTAAATCAAACACACAAACTGGATTTTTCTGCCTGTTGAAGGTGTCTTTGTAGTATATATTACAGCAGCATGTTCCGACTTTACAGTCAAATAACTGGAGAAGAATCTGAACAGTGGAAAGAGCTACTTAAAATTAATTTCACCAATG
Source organism: Centropristis striata (assembly GCF_030273125.1). Lineage (NCBI taxonomy): Eukaryota > Metazoa > Chordata > Actinopteri > Perciformes > Serranidae > Centropristis > Centropristis striata. Next base: position 13,869,329 of record NC_081526.1, read on the forward strand.
ACCAACAGTGTCATATCACAAGATATCTTTGCTCTTGTGGACAACATCAATCATTCAGTCGACTATATATGAAAGAGATTGAGTGTCTAGAGGAAAGGGGGTCTCATTATCTACCATGAATGTCAAAAAGCCTTTTTTTCAGCAACTAACTGCAGTGAGTTTAAATCGGATACTAGAGATGAAATTAGCTGAACGCAGCACGAATTTAAAATGTTTCGGTGAAATTGTTTTACAAGCTAAACCTCCGCCATGAATTATTAATTCAAAACCTTTATCTCAGGGAGATACCGCTGTTATCCTTTCACCCCGTTGCTTCACTTCGTCTTATATGAAGTGCACTAGATCGTGTCTTTATCATCCTTCAAGCTGGAGTCTTGCAAAGCAAACAAGCATGTTTCCAGTGAAAATGGAGCCCAGTCATTCCTGTCAAGCACTTAATCCCAAAAAATTCTTTTGAGTTTCTGGGTTTGCACATAAATATTGTTTTTGGAGTTTCTGGGGACATTTTAGCATATGAAAGCATTATTTATATTTGAAAGAAAAGAAACCTTGTTCGAAGTTCTGTAGCAAATGTACCTTTTTTAATGGTGTTCTATGGGAAATTTGAGTTTTATGCAAAAAAAAAGTTTTTGTTGCAGTGTTATGAGACAAAATTGCAGCAAGATTAGAATTTGAATATTTTTTGGTTGCCAAGTAAGTTCTCACATACAATGTTCCTTTGCAGCAATACACCGCAATGAATTCAAAGTACTAAATATAGATAGATAGATAGATAGATAGATAGATAGATAGATAGAGGAAACAAGTACTTGAGTCAGAAAACAATGACTTAAATAGAAAATATGAAGAATAGAAAAAGTCAACATGCCACCAAAATAAAAAAAAAACAAAAAAAATATCTGGATGCATTTTTATCAGGCTCTCTTATTCCATTCGTGCACAATATTTATCTAAAAAACTATAATTAGCCACTGCAAGCTACTAGTCTGTATCCACTAATACATCCATGGTTTTCTTTCCTATTTCCTATTCTTTCTTATCCAAAGTGTCACTGTTTATCATTGTTGTCATTGGATGCCTACAAAGCAGCTGTACATACAGTAATCACAGCTTTTCTGATACCAGATGATATGATAACCTGTTTATAGAGGTTTCATTCAGAAATACTCACTCGCTGGGCTTAAACTTCTACTACGAATGAATGTGTGTGTGTCGGCGTTTACTTTGGACCTACAAACAGTCTCTCTGTCTTTCACAGGCTGAGCTGGAATGCAGGAAACCCAGGTGCTGGCAGACGATTGCATTACTTTTTATGATGGATTTGGAACTGAAGGTGAAGTGAGCGACAACACAAAAGACAGAAAAAGATGTGAGGCCAAAGAATACAGATGAAGAATAGAGAAAGGGTGAAGAGGTTTGTTCACTCCTACTTTCCTCATTTCATTTTTCAGTCTCTTAACAACAGTGTCTACATCCTCTTTGTGAAGCCTTCATGTCCTCCGCCATTACACATAAATTCAGCTGCACACAAGGCACTGAAAAGAAAAGAGGTCAGCTCATTCTAAGGTGGAGTGAACTGAACTAATGATCGGTGTGCTGTAAAGCTTGGTGAAAGGCACAAGCCTCTGCTCACAGTGCAGACATGCCTATAGATATGATTTCCCCTGTGTTTTTATTCATCAGATGCCTCTGAGGAGTCCCTGGCTGCTCAGCTATTCAAAGGCTCATTGTCCTCAGGCACATATTTCCATTGCAGATGGAAAATACTAAAGAGAAATCAGATGTCTTTGGATTTACGAGCAGAGTTTGGGGTTGCAATAATCTTTACTTGAAAGCCTAAAGACATCATGCATCATCTGACATGCAGTTTGATCTAACCCATCCACATGTACAGTCACAATGAGCTGAAAAGATGTACAATAACTCAAATGTAGGTACAAAGCTTTTTTGTTTGTTCAAAAACCCGTGAAATGAGCATCACTGCATCAGAGCATTCTTGGACAAACATGAAGCGCAATGAGTTAATCCGCTTGTATAAGCCAGTGTGTTTGCTGTCCTGGAAAATAGGAGTCGAAACTCTGAAAGATCAAGAATATACATTAAACTTTGCTTCAAAACACAATTTTCTTCTTTTGTCGCTTCACTCCTGTCCAACCCTTCATCTTCGCTTCCATCCCCTGGAATGATGGAAATCTGAGTTGTAATTCGAGTCTGATTTATTTTAGTATCTGACACGTTTGCACACAAAGTTCACAGAAACACTCCTCGCTTAAAACACAGCTGCTACAGTCAATTGCAGAGAACTTGAACCCTCGCTCTCAATAAAACACACTGATCAATGTGCATCAACTTGACATTTCTCTTTGCTTTATTCTATGAGCATTGCTTATAATAAGATTTTGAACTGATAACATGTAAAATCTGCTACGGGAGACCTATCGGAGACCTCCATTTGGACCCTTGTGTTAAATTGCCAATACAACAATATTAAAATACTTTATTACAGGAAGAAAGTGTAATCTTTTTTCACAAAGGGAATACAGTGATGGAAAAAATTATTAAACCACCCTCTTTCTTTAATTTCTTGTTCATTTTAATGCCTGGTACAACAAAAGGTACATTTGTTTGGACAAATGTAATGATAACAAATAGATTAATTGAAAAAAAAACAAGCTGTGGTCTAATATTTTTTTCCTGTATGTGATAGAAAAAAATGGGAAAAAATTAACAAGACACGCGTTGAAACTATAATTTATTTCTCTAACTGTAAATATCTTAAACACGTGTTAGAGTTGGCTTGTAGACTCTTAAATCTCATCTTCACTCTGTCTCTGCTCTGCCTCACTCCTCAGGTTGAGGGTCAGACTCCGGACTATCGTAACCCAGCTGGCTGCTGATGGGGAAGTGAGCCCAGAAGGTACGAGCCAGGTCCTGCATCCCATCGTGAGCGGCCTGAGTTCGCAGCTCCTCCAACCACCCAAAAAAGTCTGAGGACCACATGCCCCAGTAGGGTGGGCTTCGTTTCTCCCTCTCCCCTCTGCTGCTGGCAGCATCGCTCTCCTCTGCTCCTGTCAGAAAAGACAGCGACAGAAAAGGGTGCGACCATTGTTTCACACCTTTATTTCTGAGTTGCTGTAAATGTTAATGTCAGGTCTATTCTTGCCTAATGGCAAAGAGGTCTAGACATACCTATAGGAGGCAGGAGACCGAGGAGAAGAAAATAGAACAGCACGGACAGGTACAAAGCGTGCATGCTTTCAGGAACCAATGGACAGAACACAAAAGGCTTGAGCTGCAAAAAAGTAATTTGTTCTGTAGTCTGCAAGAAACGTATATGTATATGTGATTAGAAATGCATATAGAAAACAAAATATGCAAAATATGAAGTAATGCTGAGATGTAACAGCATGCTCTTAAAAAACTGCAGGCTAAAGCATAACTGAATGTTCCTATAATGAAGGAAATCCATGTGTCAAGAACATCTTCTGTTCATCAAATATCATCTTCTGTCTCGTCTTACCGGATCAGCAGGAGATTACGCTTGTTGTCCCCTCCGTCGTCCTTCTTCCTCTGACTGATCTCAGGATGACGACTGCATCTGGAATAGAAGTAGACAGCGAGGTGGACATGTTTGTTCTTCACATATTGCCTCTTTACACTTCCCCGTCTCCAAAGCACGTCAGAGAGCCTCATTCACACCTCTCCATGTGTCCATCGCTTTGTATAGAGGAATATGACCTCATTTTCTCGCCTCAAAGTGCAAAATGTCCTAATGTGTTGTTAAGATGTGTTTTTAGGTTTTAAAATGAGAAGATACATCTGGAGCCAGCCGCTGGCCCTAAAACTCCCTAATTGGTTCGATATATATTTAACTAAGCTGTTGTCACAACCGTCAGGAGCTCAGTGTGAGATTTATGTGCCTTGGGCCGTATTTAATAATATGGATTTTGTTAAAAGAGGAAAGAAAAGTGGAAACGTGGATGAAAAGAAGGACCTGTCAGACAGTTTTCACACCTACTGTTCAGACAGACTGTACCAACGTTCAGCCACAGGGCAAAGTGAGTTGTAGTGGGGGTTTTTTCTTTTTCTGTTCTTAGGATGTTTGTTTCTCTCTGAAGTCATCAGCAGAGATGGCGGGCTCCATGCTGTGCCATCCTGTTGTGGGTCAGAGGAGGAGTTTTGAAACCTGGTTACCGTCGGCTTCCTCACAGTGAAGATATAATTTAAGTATGTGATTTAAATTTTACTGAAGTAATAAACATTTAATAAGAGGCTCACAAATAGTTTCACATATTCCTGCAGAATACATTTTCAGAGACGAGGCAGAAGATGGATGATGAATGATTTAAATTCACAGAGGGAGACAACATTTGGCAATTTAGATATTGCAGGCAGATGGAGCAGCCTACATAAATGTTATTTTACTTGATCTAGTTGTAGAATTGAGAATTGGGAATTGTTACATTTTTTTTTTTTTTAAAGAGTCCTGATGAGTAAAAAGAGCTGTTTATGTCTCTTCTGAATATAATATTTTCAGAGATGAGGTGGATGATGAATGATGAATGATTTGAAATGAGACATTTTGCTGAATTGATAAGGAAACACCTGTTCGTTGAAGGTTTCAGGCAGAGGGAGCAGCCATAGGCCATGAAAAAAAACATTGGTTTGGAGATTTGTGTTTTTTGGACCTTTTTGGTCTCCACCTTGCTTTAATTCTGTTGCCATATTGTTTTTTTGCAACTGGAAGAGGCACAGGGAGAGAAATAATGCTACATCATCGGCTAACACATACTTGGTTAGCAGGATCATTCTTCTAAATGTACAGCTGACTCCTTAGGTCACTTTCACATATATAGTCTGATGGACTCGTTCTCACCTGCTGTGAACTGAACTCTGGTGCACTTTGAAGCAAACCGAGAACCCTGTTTTTTAGAGGACCAGAGTTTGGTTCTTTGGTTTGCACCAGAGTTCGTCTGAGCATTCACAACAGCAAAAACCAAACAGGCTATCTGAAAAAAACAAATTGTCTCTTAGAATGAAAAGTGAAAACAGACAGTCCACTTTGATAGCAACCTGTGAATCATAAGGTAGTCCCACCTTCTATTTTCCTGTAAATGGGACCATAATTTACAAAACGAACATCTTGTTGTATTGAAGAAGACTTTAAACTAACAACTAAGACCATAAAGTCATTTTGAGAATGTTTACTGAGGTAATAAATCAAGCAAGAAGTAGAGTCATATTCCTATGGACATTCAAACGTACTTCTTTTTGTATCACTGGTGATACTTTGTGGTGTCGCCCCCTGCTGACCTCTAGTAAGAATGCAGGTTAAAGGCACTTGGCATTGGCTTCACTGTTCAGGCCTGGAGGTTGACAGACCACTTCAGAACTGTTGGAAACTGTTTATAAAAATGTTTCTTGAATAGTGAAAAGAGTTGTTCACATATTTCTGCTTTTAACGGCTTTACTGTATAGATATGTGTGTGCAGTGATGTATAAGAGGCTTACTATTTATTTGCTGCTCAGGAAATACTTATTAGGATAAATTCATTAATGGTTTGGATGTTTTCATAAAACAGAAAAAGTACAGAACATCTCCTGCCTTCAAAAGGGGCCGCTGTGTTTGAGAGAACGTGTATAAACATTAAGAAAGATGACATAAAAGCATTTCCATTAGGGTAAAGGGTACATAGGAGCATGTCATGCAGCTACGGGTCCAGTAAGATAAGATGGTAAAAGGGACTGAAGTGAATAGTGAAGTGAATTGACAAAGCATGACAGAGTGGCCATTATCTTGTCAGTTTGTCACTGTCAAAGTTTACAGTAATGGTAAATGGATTGCACATATAGCGCTGTTATCCAAAGCGCTTTACACTACAGACTGCACTCATTCGCCCGTTCACACACACACATTCATACTGGTGGCCGAGGCTACCAGGGCACACTGGTGCCACCTGCTACCATTGGGAATTAATTCACACACCGATGAACGCAGCATCAATGGGCCTTTTTCAGCATCTTGCCCAAGGATACTTCGACATGTAGGCTGCCATGGTCAGGGACAACCATCCAATCTGTATGCAACCACTCTACCAACCGGGCCACAGCTGCCCCATGCGCTGTGTTTATGAGGCTTTATGGATTTGTCTCTCATACTCGATTCACGTTTTAATCTGACTGTCATTTGAGTTTTTCTTTGCATTGCTGTCTCTTTGCCTTTTGTCTGCTCAAACGCCACACAAGCACACGTCCACACATCATGAACACCACTGACAAACAGTGTTTCTCAGACACTTTGGTACATTGGTACATCCTTGGTTTTTCTCTCAAAAGTAAATATTCATGTTGATAAATATGTCTGACATCAGACAAGAAGTCCACTCACCGGCACAATGCTCAGCTGTGCTGTCAAGATATCAGTTTACAGTGTTTTCTGACCCGACCTCTAACTGCCATAATCTTGCCCATGACAATTAATTAAATTATTTTCCGTCCAATCGGCGACATGGAAGCAACATGGAGGAGAACTCAAAACTCAAAAAAGCAACATGATCTCACAGAAATCCGTGAAATAGCCACGGATTTTGAGTGAAGCGAAATCCGTGGCTATTTCACGGATTTCTGTGAGATCATGTTGCTTTTTGGTGTCATCTTCCCTAAAGCCAAAATGTGTCCAAACAACGGACATGGCATTTTTCTTGGCTACAAGCTGCTCGAGTTGCTCAGTTGGCTCAGGGTTTGAGTTCTCCTCCATGTTGCTTCCATGTCGCCGATTGGACGGAAAATAATTTAATTCATTGTCATGGGCAAGATTATGGCAGTTAGAGGTCGGGTCAGAAAACACTGTAAACTGATATCTTGACAGCACAGCTGAGCATTGTGCCGGTGAGTGGACTTCTTGTCTGATGTCAGACATATTTATCAACATGAATATTTACTTTTGAGAGAAAAACCAAGGATGTACCAATGTACCAAAGTGTCTGAGAAACACTGTTTGTCAGTGTTGTTCACGATGTGTGGACAATAGCCACGGAATCGCTCAAATTTCCGTGAAACTGACACGGATTTCGCTACAATGCAAGTTAATGACATAGTCATATCCCGTGGCTATTCCAACATACAAAGTGATTATGTACATTCACTGAGTGAATATTTAGAAAATAAAACATATATTTCTCGCTAGAAATGTGATCAAAATCCATTTTTATGCAGAAACTAAGTCAAAATATTGATTTTTCACTAAAAATGAGAGAACTGTCCGCCATGTTTTTTGTTCTGACCGCTGGGACCTTGAAAGTCACGTGACTTGGAACAAACCAATAGCCACGGGATATGACTGTCATTAACTGGCATTGTAGCGAAATCTGTGTCAGTTTCAAGGAAATTTGAGCGATTCCGTGGCTATTCCACGGATTTTGAGTTAAGCGAAATCCGTGGCTATTTCACGGATTTCTGTGAGACCAGTTTGCCAAAAAGAAATGCAATTTATTTATTTTCTACTGTTTTAGAGAAGTTGATTTCTACTTCAAAACTAAAATGATAAAAAAAAAAAATTATTTCACGTGATGCATGAATTTGAAATCTGTGTCTTTTTAATTTCATTAATTTCTTTAAAATCCCAAAGCTGTGCACTCTTTCATTAGAAAAAATAACCCAGCTTTAATAGTTGAGCATATTTACAGTAAATATGAGGGCAGAAACAAGAACAAAACAATTATTATTTGGAGATTAAAATAAAGAGATTAAATAAATCGTGATACTAATTTAAGGTCATATTGCCCAGCCCTAGCTGAGCGTAGGAAATAAGGCTGCACTTATATCAATTTCAACAGTACATACTACTGTAAGTGGGAGACTCAATTTACATTTACATCCTTACTGTTTGTAATGTAATTTGTTCACACAACATGAAACAGAAAATTATTTTTGCTGCACTGTAAAATAAAATGTATTTATAGGAAACATACAGCATTGTATGAGGAGTTTGAGTCTTTCTACTCCTCCTGGTGTTTCTGTCTGTCGGGCCACAGATTCTCATCCACATCACAAACAGATGCAGGGTTACTCCTCCTCTTCTCCTCTTCTCCTCCTCAGCTCTTGACCCTGGTCATTTCCTTGTTTTTCTTCCTTTGTCAGATATTATAACACCGTGTTGCCTGTTAAAGGTTCATGAGATTCACCTCTGAGTTATTTTAGCGTGTGAATACAATTATTCACACATTTCTCTTCATTAGTGACATTTGAGACTCGAGAGCAAGTCATCAACTCTGGACATTTATTTAAAAAAAGTCTAATAGAAAATAATATAAAAGCTGCTGGATCAGATTATGAGTCCTGGTTTAATCATTTTGCAGGCTATTCAACAGAGAAACTGTATGACACTTGCATAATCATACACAATCATTTGAGCATTTGCAATATATTTTAAATAATGTGAATTTGCGTTTTTTGAAAATTTAATTTCTGATTAGAGTAATGTTTTAACGACTGAGAAAGACTGTGATGGTGATCTTTCCTGGTTTAGTTGGTGCAGCTGCTACCTCTTGTGGCAAAATGAAGACTTGTCCCTTTATTTTCTGCATCATTTTATACAGAATTTGGGGGGCAGTGGATTTTAGGGTGAGATCAACAGTAGATGCCACATAGAAATGGTGTTTATCACCTGAAAGCTGAGTCTGAAGATTAATATGAGATCCAGCTCAGCACTGTGTGTCGAGTTGTTCTATCTGCAGTAAAGATTGATTAATAAAAATAAGTAAAGTGTATGCTGGTTTAGCACATTAATTACAAAATTAAACTTTCTTCATTACAATCCAAACTCGACAAAATATATGAAAGAAAAGCCAGAGGGGCGTTTATCAGGTCAAGGTCTAAGTGGATCGAAGAAGGGGAAAAGAACTCTGCGTATTTCTGTAGACTGGAGAAAATAACGACAGGAGAGGAATTCTATTAAAACTCTTACAATTAATGATGTAGACTGCACAGACCCGAAACTTATTGCAAGAGAAATAAGTATGTTCTATCAACATTTATTTCGCTCATCCTTCTCCATAACAGATTGTGACTTCTTCCTGAATAATATTAAGGATTTTATTCCACAAATCGACAGTGGCTTTAAAGAAGAATGTGAGAAGGTTCTTAGAAGAGCTAGATAAAGCTGTTATGTGTCTAAAATTAGATAAATCTCCTGGCCCTGACGGTCTAACAGCTAACTTTTACAGACACTTCTGGAGTATGCTTAGAAATGTTCTTTTTGAAGTCTTTAGAGAAGCTACAACTCATTTTTCACTACCAGTCACTATGGAACAAGGAATCATTACACTTATATCAAAACCAGGAAAAGATAGTAAATTATTAGATTATTATTCTCCAATTTCATTACTAAACTATGATTATAAATTACTAACATACATTTACACTAACAGATTAAAATGAGGCCTGGATCAAATAATTAGTGAAACACAAACAGGATTTGTAAAAGACAGATCTATACATAATAATATAAGACTTGTGCAAGACCTTTTAGATTATCGCCATCTGATAGAGGATGAAGGATTTATTTTATTCCTTGATTTCTACAAAGCATTTGAAATGTTAGAGCATCAATTTCTGTTCAAAGTCTTACATATGTATGGATTTGGCCCTAATTTTTGTAACATGTAACAAGGATAACTAGAATCCTTTTATAATGATATAACCAGTTCAGTAGCACTCCCACATAGCACATCCCCTAGATTCAACATTAACCGAGGAGTTAAACAAGTTTGCAGTATTTCCCCATTCTTATTTATTAAGGCAGCAGAAATGCTTGCAATTTATATTAAACATTCAGATGTTCCCAAACTAGATGTTTTTGATGAACAGATTATTATAAGTCAACTAGCTGATGACACCATCATCTTTGTAAAAAACTCAGAACTAAGCCCCAAAATCTTTGAACTACTTGATACTTTTTCTAAAGCATCAGGCTTAACACTTATTCGCCATGAATGTGAATTAATGGCCATACATGACTACAACCTTACAAATGCTTATAACATTCCCATCAGATCCTCTGTGAAATATCTTGGTGTTCAAATAACCAAAGATGGGAAAAAAAACGTGAATCATTAAATTTACAAGACAAAATTACAGAATGTAAATCCAAACTCAGCATGTGGTTACAAAGGGACCTGACTGTCTTTTGTAGAACATACTTTACTAAAATAGACTCCTTAGCTCGATGTATTTACCCTGCATACTCTATGCCCATATCTAATAAATTCATTAAAACTATTAACCAATTGAACATCAATTTTATTTGGAAAAAACAGGTACATTACATTAAAAAGTCAGAAATGGTCCAAGATTATGAAGATGGTGGTCTGAAAGCTATTGATTTTGAGTGTTTAAATGCTGTATTAAAATTAAAGAGGCTAAAATCTTTCCTGATGAGCAAAAACTGTATTTGGTATTGTCTCCCCATTTTTTTTATTTTAAAAAAAAATGGTGGTATGGAGTTTGTCCTTAAATGTGATTTTCAGGTTGAAAAATTGCCAACCAAACTGTCCTCATTTCACAAACAGGTTTTATTATGTTGGAGACTCATGTTCACACACAATTTTACTCCTCATCAAACCCCAATATGGAATAACAGATATGTCACGAGCAATAGCAAATCTCTCTTTTTGCACAACTGGATGGATAAAAATATCTGGTCCATAACTCATCTAATTAAAGACCATTAACATTGGCTCTCTTACACAGATATTTGCTTAAAATATGATTTAACCTGCACACAAGCCCAGTTTAATAAAGTAATTAAAGCAATCCCTGAAGCAGTTAGAAGGCTAGTCCAAAACATAGATACGCACTCTGGCGTGATAAATCTTCCTGCACTTAATTTCTATGGCCTTGACTTTCTGGCTAGAGAGTGTTCAAACTTAGCAATCACCTAACCAAAATTATTTTCCCAATACAATCAAACAGAAATTCCATTATCCAACTATTTCCTAAATCAGACATTAACAAGTTGAGAGCCAAATATCTTCGTATCCTGTAAGCCCCAAAACAAAAGAAGTTCACTTCAAAATCATGAATAATATTTATCCATCCAGTGAGCTGCTAAGATTGAGATTTGATATTGATCAGAACAACTGTGCTTTCTGTGTTACTGAAATTGAAACTACTGATCACTTGTTTTTCCACTACATACACTCTGGGACCTTTTGGGAGGATCTGCAGGACCGGCTATCAACCAAAATCCAACTTACTCATCTCACAAGAGAAAATGTTGTGTTTGGTATTATTTTGAAAGACACCAAATGTGATTTGATTGTAAATAACCTGATTATTCTGGCAAAATTCTTCATCCACACATCCAAATGAAAAAAAAACAAAACAACTTTTTGTGTTTTTAAAAAGAATCTTGTGGACAATCACCTCAGTGCCTTGAAACTAATGAAACACAAACGTGCACTGTCTCTACTTGCAGCGTATGATGATCTTAAAATATTCATAGACCCTCAATTGGTATATGATGTATTGACCTTTTTTTTTCTTCTAAAAAAAATATTTTTAATTTTTTAATTTTTTTTAAATCTCTATTTTATTTAAGCTTCTGTATTTTTTTCTCTTCTCTGTATTATTTGAAATATATTATTTATTATGTGCCCTGCTGAGAGGTGTTACTTGTTGTTAATATGCCATGACATTTTGTACATGATTCTTTGTCAATAAAATGAAAAACAAAACAAAAACTGTCTTACTCCATAGATTGCTGTATTTATGTTTCACCATTTTACGTTTAAAGGGACTGAATAGCTCATCTGACACATATTTACTCAAACTAAAATAAAAAATGTAGTATTTTATTTTATCCACTGCTTTCAACAGCTGCTGTAACTACAACCACAACATATGCATTCGGCGTTAAATCGCCAATTAACAGGGTCACATTTTACTCCATAACACCCTGCAGCCTCTGGAGGTCTCCAGTGAATTAAAGTTACATTCTCAAATATCTGTTTTGTTCTAACTGGCTGAGCTTGCTATCAGCAGTAATTGCAGTGTTCGTTGGAAGATGTTAAGGCTTGAAACCAGGCTGTTGAATTTATTTATATCAGCTCGTTTATAGAGCCCTGCAGCTGGTGTGTGTCTGTGTGAGTGTGTTAGAGCAAACTGTGAAAATGCAGTGGTTTACATCAGATACCCATCAGCTCTGTCGCCATTGCATTACAAAGTCATTTAAAAGAACGTCTTTCAGACATCAGTGTATGTCTAGAGACTGTGGGTTGAGTTTGATGAGTTTGTTTCCCTCGGGGCGAGGTGACAGTTAGGTGAAGGCCAAAGAGACACATACCAACCAGGAAGTGACTCAAAGTCATCACAAAGAAACATACAATTACTACAAAGAGATTAAAACAGCCACAAAGACACACAAAAGAGACACAACACAACTACAAAAAGGGATAAAAGAACCCCAGACAAAAGAAAAACTACCCAAAGGACCCAGCAATTACAAAGAGAAATAAATAAATAAATACATTAAGTTATGACTTTTGTGTGGTCTTCCTTCCTTGTAAGTTTTATGAATTTCAAACACAACACAAATTCAATTACATAATTTTGATTCAATAAACCAAACATGTTTAATTGTAAAATGTACAAATTAAAATCACATTATAGTTTTATAAATTTGCAACACGTGTGCCTTGCCGACAATTTCTTTTGTTTGGTGGTTGTTTCCTCGCTGAGCTCATTGGAAATAATTCTACTCAAACAGCAGGAAGACTTACAGGGGGAAAAATCACTTAACTGACAAAAGCACATAATATGCTCTTAATGTGGATATTGAACATCTGATAAGCTGTTGGGGGACAACAGCCTGATACTGCCACCATGTGGAAATGTAAAGGTACTGCAAATTTTCTGCAATTTTTACAAGGGTAAAATATTTTCTTTTCTGTTGTTGAATATATCTTTTCAACTGCCCAAATATATAAGTTATCCTATATGATTGTTCCTGTGACAGCTGGACATCCCCTGTAAATTAGTAGTCACTGAATATAGAAGATGAACCACCATACTAATAGTGTTTCAATCAATGCTCTCACATAGCGATCCCAAGTGTTTGGAGGCAGATGGTGGTTTGATTGTTACTGACGTGGACACAAACACTTCTCTCAGGTGACTCAGATGTCAGACACACTGGTTACACCAGCTGACGGATAGAGTGTAGAGGAGATAACAGCAGAGAAGGCACTTTAATGGCTGACAGAGTGGCTGTATATTGGTTTAACCAACTCTCAGATCATCCCCTGAACTAAAAACTACCATTTTAAAACAGAAGAAGAACTCACAGAAAGTTTCAGGCTACTAAATGAAAAGTAATCAACATTTTTACTGTGTAATAACTTAATGTTTTATCTTCTTCAGGCCACATTAAGTCAACTTCATGTTTTCAGCCATTTGACACAGAAAAAGTACAAATACAAGCACTTAATCATAACTCCACCGTACTTGAACAACCTGGGTATCAATTATACAATATCAAGTCATTTTGAGCCTAAATTAAACCTGAATTAATTGGCTAATGATCAATTTGTGTTCATTTAATTTGCTCGCAATTCAAATTGTAACCCATAGGGTTTGTATTGTAAAAGTCAAGCACTTTCAAGGCATCTAAACCAAACATTTCCAGACTCCAAAAACCTTTTTATCATCACATCTAAATTGCAATTGAAAAAAAGGTTAAAGAATTCCTTCATACCTATAGCAAATAATGTATGACAATTTGTTTATTTGACAAATTGTTTATTGTTTCCAGCTGTTCATATGAATTTTTGATTGTTTTTATTATGATTGTTTGATGTTTGCTCTTTTCCAGAGAAAGGTGTTAATAGAGGACTTCTTGAGCTATGAAAGACAAGAAAGTTAGAAATCATTAAAAAAAGTTTACATAAAACAGCGAGTACAGCAATATCTGAATCTGTTCAAACAACAAAAAATTAAGAAAAAATTAAGAAAATTATCTTTGAAAAGGTTTAGACAGGGATTACTGATAACATTTTTTTGATTATGTCTTTAAAATGTATCAATTTTACAAGGTTCCCATAATTTGCATTTTTATTTATGGATAATGGAGGTTTTAATTCCTGTTGATGTTAAGATAGTAAATTATCATTTTAAGTAGGTGCTTCTCATTAATTTAAACAGGAAAGTCCTCCATGTGACCCTTGTTTTAAAAAAACAGCAGCAACAAAAACTTAAAACAAAAGAAACAGAAATGTCCAGTTCACCTGCAGGGTGTGCGTGTACTGTTCTGTCAGGGTAACTTAATTAACCAAATGTAAATGCAGAATATGCTAAATTGATTATATTTGCACTGAAAATGTGCAAAATAAGATATTTAAAGAGAAAAGAAGCTGCAGCTGTATACATTTTTTTCATACAAGGCGCATTTAGTGTTCGACTTTAACGTAATCAAATAGTATTTAAATTACAATATATAACAAGCAGTACTGAACGGGCCCTCGCAGTACACACGCGTCGGGGCATGCTGCCGTCGGGGTGTATGCGTTACAGGAGCCAGTCTATACCACCCCTATGAATTTCATTGCCTTAAGTGTTATAGTGTGGCCACGGTACCAAATATGAAATTAGACTGCCACCACAGTGCCACCTAGGGGCCGATCAATAAAACCTTAAAGGGTTATCCTCAGGAGGGCATTGACAATAATTGTACCAAGTTTTGTATAATAATGCACAAACTATCCTTTAATCCTCATACAGTGTCTGAAGGAGGACTCTTAACTGATATGTATAAGTTAGAAGAGGCAGGTAGCAATGGTGGAAAGTAACTATGTACATTTACTCAAGTACTGGACTTAAAGTACAATTTTGAGGTACTTTTATGTACATTATATGTAACTTTATACTTCTACTCCACTACATTTTGAGGCATATATTGTACTTTTTACTCCTCTACATTTAGTTGACAGCTTAAGTTACTTTTCAGGTCAAGATTTAAAATGAAAAACATGATACATTTAAAATTATTACCCATTTTTAAAAATTAAACCACTTAAAAGTTTATTAGGTAGTTTAAATGAGCAGAGTTTCACAGTGTGGTATTAGTACTTTTACTGAAGTAAAGGATCTGAATACTTCTTCCACCACTGTCCTTTTTACTTCTTAACTTCTTTATTTATTTTATAAGTGGTTTAATTTATAAAAATGTAAGCTGTCAACTAAATGTAGTGTAAAATGTAATGGAGTAGAAGTATAAAGTTACATAAAATGTACATAAAAGTACCTCAAAATTGTACTTTAAGTCCAGTACTTGAGTAAATGTACATAGTTACTTTCCACCATTGCTACCTGCCTCTTCTAACTTATACATATCAGTTAAGAGTCCTCCTTCAGAAACTGTATGAGTATTAAAGGGATAGTTTGTGCATTATTATACAAAACTTGGTACAATTATTGTCAATGCCCTCCTGAGGATAACCCTTTCAGGTTTTATTGATGTGGCAGTCGAATTTCATATTTGGTACCGTGGCCACACTATAACACTTGAAATGAAAGTGAAATTCATAGGGGTGGTATAGACTGGCCCCTGTAACGCACACACCCCAACCTCTCATTGAAAAATAAAAACTCTGTCAACCAAATAGTAAAGTGGTCTAGCAGACTGATTGGTGAGCCACAGCTCAACGTGGAGACCTTGAACACAAAACAATTACAGCGCATTACTGGTTCAATTTTAAATGACAGTTCCCATCCATTGCACACAGAGTTTCAGCTCCTCCCCTCTGGGCGTAGGTTTACAATCCCTAGGTGTAGAACAAAAAGACACAAAAACAGTTTTGTTCCTGCTATGCTTTGCACAGGTGTTTATTTATTGTTGCTTTTATGTATGTTTTTACTATTTGTATATATACATTTTAACCTTTATCTACGTTTTTACAGCCTAAACAAGTTTTATTTTATTTTGCTGTTTTATTTTTATGTCTTCTTTTTTTTTTGCTATTTGTATTTTAGTTCACATCAATATCTAAGTATAGTCTGGACCTGTAAGAACTTTTAAGAAATTTTAATTTAATTTTAAATGTTTTTATTTAACTTGCCATTTCTTAACTCCCACTGTCTTAAGTTGAATGATGTGTGATATGTGCCTCTATTGTGTGTGTGTATGAGGACTCTATACTGCAAACAAAATCTACCTCTGGGTACAAATAAAGTAAATAACATAGATAAAGAGATAAAAAACAATGATAATGATAATTAATTTCATTGCCTTAAGTCTTATGGTCTGGGCAAATATTAAATTAGACTGCCACCAGAGCGCCACCTAGGGGCCGATCAATAAAAACCTTCAAGGGTTATCCTCAGGAGGGCATTGACAATAAGTATACCAAGTTTGGTGTTAATCTGACCAACCGATTTGGAGATATAAAATACTTCAATTTAAAGAGCGCCACCTAGTGGTCATCGGCCAAAATTTTGCACAGAGCCTCAGGGGCTCATGGGGAAGTAGCAACCTGAGTTTCATGTCATTCAGACACACCAATGTGGAGATATGCAACACTTTGTGTTTTGTGTTGATAATAGCGCCACCTGCAGGAAGTTGTTATTTAATAACTTGATTATTCTTTGGGTTATCAAAATGCTTTTAATAACTTTTTGTTACGAGGGTCCATAGATGTTGTGTGCAAAGTTTGGTGCAAAACGATGAAATTGCCTAGGAGGAGTTCGAAAAAGTATGTTTTCGAAAAAGTATGTATTTTGCGAATTTGTGAAAAAAAACTCTAGGCGAAAATGGGCGTGAAAACGCACTTTCCTTTATTATAGCGCCACCTAGTGGTGGAAATTCAGGATGACAATAGATTATAAAATATTTCGCCAGGTGTGACTTATATTTAAAGTTTCATGAGTTTTTGGGTATGTTCAGGCAGTGAAAAATGCGATCATTTGGGAAGAAAAAAAAAACATTCGAAATACAATAGGGACCTCGCAGGTCGTTGCCTGCTCGGGCCCTAAATATATTTTTTTACCATTGACAACAATTACCATGTCAACATGAAAACCACACACTTCAACACGAGTCACTTTAGTATTCTTCAAAAAAATTTATTGAACAAAAGTATTTCAATTCTCATCACGTTGTCGGTGATACAGTACCATAGTTTGATCTTAGCGATTCATATATGCACCTCATCTTATTTTTGAATATATACATACAGTGGAGACAAGAATTAAATAACAATGCTCAATAACATTCAGATAGCCTATATCATATAAAAGCTGAGGACCCCGTGATCAACAACACTTCCATTGGTAAACAAACGCACAACAAACAGAAAACAGACGAGGAAAACGTTTGGTAGGACTAGGATATTTTCTCATTATAGACCAGATGACGGTATATTTGGTTTGTTGACAGTAAAAGATGAACCTTATTATAAACTGACTGTTCGTTAAGCCCCGCCCCACTCAGTCACTGGTGCTACAGCAGAGGTGGAGCAGTGATTTCTGAAACAGATGGAAGCAAATCTCCCAAAATGTGATGAGAAAAAAAAAAGATCCTGCAGGTCATGATGAGAAACTCTTTGAAATAATGTATCTTTAAATAAAAACTATAACTAACTATATCATTATGTTTGGGTGGTAATTATTTTTAAGATATGCCATCTTTTAATGAAGATATCATTCATTTCTAATAATATTGTCATTATTTTGAGTTCTCACTTTGTTGCAATAAGAAGTGATTATTTAGAGATACAAAGTCATTTCGAGAGGTAATTTAGAGTTTTTCATCATTTTAAAATACTCATTTTGACACCATGTCATCATTTTTAGAAAGTCCTAATTATGTTGCAATACCAAGTCATTATGTTCAGGTACTAAGTCATTATTTTTTTGAGATACTTAATCATTTTGAGACATTAAGTCATTATTTTTTTTAGATTTTATGCCATCTTTTAATGAAGTTATCATATTGTTGCAACACTACGTAATTTCTTTCAAGAAAGGCAAGTCATTGAGGTGTGATGCCTCGTCAAAAAAATGAGTTAGTATGTCAAAAATAATGACAAAGTTTGAGTGTGCTCACTATGTTGCAATACCAAATCATTATTTAGATACAAGTCATTATTTTTGCAATATTAAGTCATTATTTTAAGAAACATTCTTATTTTTATAACTTTAAGGATCTTATTTTTTTCAACTCATTTGGTGTAAATTGTCTTCAACAGTTTCTTGATTTTAGCTGAAAAGCAGGCAAAAGCAGGCAAAAGCAAGCGTCTCATTTCTGTTCAGCAACAGTCAATTTACCAGCTTTAACTAACTGGCGAGCTAATTAATGGAGCACTCTTTAGCCGTGGAAGTGAAGCTCAGTTACGACTGCAGGTAGTGAGCTTGTTAGCCTCCTTAAACTTCTAGTCAAGCTTTCGGTTTTGGAAATAAACTTGTCTTAAATGTCTCAAACAGACCTGTTGTGCCTGGTTACTTTTGCTAAGCTGTGATTGGACGGTTGCTCTTTGGGGGAGGGGCTTAGCGAACAGTCATAGCTGTGCCTCGTGAGTTTATAGTTCTTGAATTAGTATTTCCAAATGATTTGTTGATGTATGAATGAAAATTTGTAATTTACAATCAGGGCCATCCCTTAAGTATTTAATCATTGAGGTCTCAGTCAATCACTAAAGTTTGTATTCTGTTGTGTATAGTGACACTTTTCTTACAATTCTCCATAATCACATGGATATACTAAAAGAGGTTCTCTCTCTTATAGCTGTTTTCATTTGTAGGAGCAGATCAAGTGCAGCTACTGGAAAATGTTACCAGAAAGATTTGTTTTATTCTTCTTCAGTCAGTATCCTCACGCAGCTACAGAAACATACTGAGAACAGAACGGGAACATGTTCAATGTGACACGATATAAAGCATCAAGCTATGACTGAATGCAGTACGGTGAGTGCGGTGTAGACCTGGAGCCAGTAGTATTATGGGTACAGGGTGGCACATTTGGTTACATTGATAAACATTCAAACTCTACAGGAAATCAAGAGGTCTCCCCCATTGCAGTAATGCTTCCCCGCTGCCTTTTAGAAATATTACAGGAAGTATTGTATCCAGATTTGTTTTAATGACATCACTACTATTGACTGTGGAGACAGAAACAATTTGAAAAAGTGACAGAAGACAAACAGGGAGAGAAATCATGTAGAGTAATGATGAAAATTAGGAGAAAAAGGCAAGAGAGTGATTCTGGTCACTTTGTGAAGTCATCGTACGAACGAGCAATGAATCAAACCTCCAGGGAGGAATTTAAATTATCTTAAAAAACAAACTCAGGAACAAACATTTCTTTTTAAAACAAATGAACAAAATAAAACAATGGCCAGCAATTTGACAGGTAAGGTCCCTCCGAGGCTCCGCGCCCTCTTTGAACTGTTAAATGTCTGACTTCCTGTGTGGATTAAGAGCAATGGTGTAACCTACGATGTGCGTGGTAGTAAGTGGACATTATGTATGACATCAGGAGGAGAGCGCGACCCCCAACAAGGCCTCGGGCATTCTGTTAGCAGCAGATGTGGTCACTGCACATGTCAGCACATCCAGGAGACAGAGGCTTATTATGCACTGTGCCGTGGGTGAAGGATGGAGACGGGTGGAGAAAGAGTTTCACCTGATCGCCACTGGAGGGCGACAGATAAAACCGGATGTAGCACAGACGCCACAGCAAGCGGGTCCAGAGCTAAGGCTTGAGTTAAGACAGTTAGGGGGCGGCGTTAGTTAGTATTATGTGTGTATAGCATGTATGATGAGTGTGTGTGAGATCCAGTGTAGGTGTGAGGATGTGTGAATCACAGCAGCGCTTTGACCAGGTACAGCTTCTCTCCATGCTCGCTGGTGAAGATGGGCGCTTTCTTGTAGTGCTCCACTAGTTCGTCGATGGAGCTGAACTTGCGCTGGCCGATACAGTACACTCCCTCCGACAGCTGCACTTTAAAGTGCTTATTCTTACCGGCCGCCTTCAGAGACACGGAGAAGTCACTGGGCTGGAAGTAAAGAGGGAGACAGTTGTTAATATGGTGAGAAACATGAGAGAGAAAACAAAGAGGCTGCTTTAGTCCACCAGGTGGCAGTATATTCCCACTGTACAGATCTGGGCACATACTCATCAAACTGCAACATGAGGGACTTTAAGCTTCAAAGATATAAGTAAAAAACTTCATTTCTCCTACACCAAAACCTAAAAAAACAGCTACTTAAAGAAACATTTTCACTTTAAAATACTACATTTAGAGAGCTCCAGGAGTCTCTTCAAGGGGAATTTCAGTATTTTTCAATGCGGACCATTTTCCCCCTTCTTTTTTCATGTTTTGACTCTAAATTACTTTTTAAAGTGGTTCGGTTTTGAGAGTGAGCATTGCAGCCCTGCATTGAGCAGCAGTGTAACCGCACGGGGCTTTTTTACACTGTTTTTGCATTCACTAAAAATGCCTGTTTTTGCCACTGGCTGAATGTCTGACAACATTATGGAAAGAAGGAGAAGTCTCGTTCTGAAAGCTCACGGGAGGTGGCTTGTTGCCAGAAGACACAAACGTGGAAATATTAGTGTGAGTAAGAGAGAGGAGTGCCAGGTTTGTTGTGTTGTATTACAGACAGCTGGTGTTATGTAATTTTCAATAAAGACAATAGTTCTTGTTTGCGCACTGCCAAATTGGGCCAGCAAAATGTAGAGCAACACTTTCATTGACTACCTTTGTTGGATACGAACAGGCTGAAGTTGTGGCTTGTTGTGCCAATAATTGATGCTCTTGCAACTTGATTTGCAGCTGCCAGTTATAGCCCCCTCACTCAATTTAAAATTTGTTTTCCACCCAAAAACAATCTTAAAGTATGTCCAAAAATAATTTAAAAATGTTGAAAAAAAGTTTAAAAATGCCCATAGTGTATTTTGTCCAAAAATGCCAACAAACACTTGAGAATAGCACTTTGATGACTGTAACAGTATAGTAAGTCCAAAAATATATTTTTAAAAAACACAATATTACTATATGTCAAAAAAGTAAAAAAAAAAAAAGTTTCTCCAAAAAAATCCCCCAAAACACCATAGTATACTTTGTTGAAAACATTCTAATAATATCTATATTTTAAAGCTTTGCAGTAATATTAAACATACAACCTGATTATAAAAAAACTTGGGACGAATATAATGTAAATGAAACAAAGTGAATCAAATTCAGAATTCAGTGTATGTTTACAAAAACAAATGTTTATCAGTTTGAACATAAAATGTGTCGTCATTGTCCAGTTTTCAATTGAATGCATGTCTCAAAGGATTAGCAAATTACGGCATTCTGCTTTCTTTACATTTTAGATAAGTCCCAGTTTATCTGGAACTGGGATTTTATACCTTAAATATGCTTATATTTTATATTTGATCATACCAGTGTGATCATTATAGTAAAATAAATTGCATTTAGAGGGAACACAGCTCGTTTACGACATTTTATAGTGCTTTTATTTTGAAATTCCAAATCAGAATGCCCTGATATTGTCTGAGTCATTGTGAAGTTAGACTGGTCTGGTACTAAGTTTGACTTATTATTCACACGTTAATTGCCAGAGGTGAAATTAAGGTTTCATGCAAATAATGTTAAATTAAAAAAATAAACCCAGACTCACCGATGACTCGCTGTCTCGTACCAGGAAGTCGCCCTCCTCTCCTCTCTCGTTGAGTATACACTCTGCCTCGTGTCTGGTGATGTTGCCATAGTACCAATCTCTCCCAGCGAACTTCCCAGAGCGTGCCGGTGCCACAAAGCGGTTTTGCGGGGAGCTGGACATCGTAGAGGGCAGGCCAGGCCGCTCGTCCAGCACCACCACATAGTTTTTAGGCACCAGGCCCACCATGCCACGCGAGTTCTTACACCGCCACCACTCGGGGTCGTTCTCAGGCTTCTCCACCACCTCCATGACCTCTCCCTTCTCAAAGTTCAGCTCCTCCTCCGTCACAGAGCTGAAGGGGTAGAGTGTTTGAACCAGGTGGAGCACTGCAGCACGGCCGCCTGCCCGCCCGTTCGCCAACAAAGTGCCCCCTCCGTGGTAGCCCTGTGGGGGGTCTCCATCCTCTCCGTCATCCGCCCCAACAACTTCCTCCAGGACGTAGTTGGAGGGGAACCACCCCACGCGGCCCGCCTGACTGCCCCGCCACCAGCCGTCACTACACTTCTCCATCACGGTGACCTTGGAGCCCTTGACCAGGGTCAGCTCGTCCTCTCTCTCCGCTGTGTAGGCAAACTTGACCACGGCGGGGATGTTGAGGTCGTAGATCCTTTCGGCTGCCCCTCCACCGCCCCCGCTGCCGTTGGAGGGGTACTCTGTGTCGGAGCTTGGTGTTGGGGAAGCATCACGGGCGCTTGTCTTCCTCTTAGTTTTTCCCAAACCTGCAGCACGAACAGAAACAAACGGGAATGGTGACTCAGATAGAATAAACAGATAATTTCTTCTCTTTTGCTTCAAATGAACTTTCACTGATGTATTGGCCACACAACTGTGAACACAGCATGTGGAAAAAAGGATAAAAGAAACGGTCATAGTGAAGTTTTTCCAAGAATGCCAAGAAACACCATAGTATAGTATGTTGACGAATGTTATAATGTCCAAAATAAAAAATAAAACAAATGTTGAAAAATGTAAAAAAAAAAAAAAAAAAAAAAAGTCACATTGTTATTTGTCCAAAATCCCCTAAGACAGCATAGTAAAGTGTCTAAAAATTCTAAATATATCTCTATATGTTTAAGTTTTGCTGTGATATATAACCATCAACCCTGATTCTAAATAAAACTGAATGCATCAAACTCAGAATTCAGTGTATATTTACAAAAACTAATTTTTTTTTATCAAAACACCGAAAAAAACAAAACTTAATACACTTCATACAAGATCTACCTACATATTAAAAATAAACAAATGGAATAATGTCCTATATTGCAAAACCGAATTTTAAGACTCTAGACCTCCCCCTTTTAGTTAACTAACTAGCAGCTGCTAAAGGAGTAAAATCTAGCATCTTAATGCTCCATCTGTACGCTCTCATCACATTGAGGAAAGCACATAATATTGCCAGATGAGTGTCAACTTTATTTGTCTCATTTATTGCAGCAGAAGGGAGTGAGGCGAGAGAAGGTGTTGTGAGATATTAAGCTATTTTTGCCTAAATCGTGGTCTGTTAACAGCAACAGTTCATCAGAACACAAACCCTTGTTAGGGTATGTAGGTATAATCAACCCCTCTCAAAAGTATTGATCCGATCCATTGCTAATAAATATAAAATGTGGATTAGAACCGCTTTAAACCTGAAATGTACAATCCAGAAGCATCAGGGCAGCAGCGGTGAGAGGCTGCCAGGACTGAAAGCAGGAAAAGGCCTGAGCTCCTCTGGGAGATGAGGCAGTTCAGGTCAGCAGGAAACTAATTGAGGCTGCAAGTTGCCCTCATGGGCCCTCAGAAGAACAAAAACTAGTTTAGAAATAGAGGATATAAGATATCCTATGAGAAAACCTCAGCGGTGAAGGACAGATCGATACTCCTGATAATAGAATTAACACAGGGGTGCACAAATCCACTTGCACCAAGCGCCCCGCGTCCCTCATACACAATGAAATGAGAGCTCGTTATCTCGTTGGTATTCTGTCGGCAACGTCTACGCGCCGTATACACATCTATACTAATCAAAAGGCTGGGAATAGGTGGTGTAGACAGGGAATGAAAAGTGGAGCAGGCACCATGGGCTTGATAATGACAAGCAGATCCAGGATCAAAGTCTGCTCCTGTCTTACCTGTCTCTGACTTTTTCATTTGTGTACTTTCAAAGACGTCTTTAAACACGTGTTTGCACACTTCAGTGAAACCTTAAGTTTCTAAAGCCTCTCAGCTGAACAGAAACCAAGGAGGTCTCCTCTTGACGCTCATGTTAGAATAATAATGATGCACTACGTGGCTGACGATATTTAAACCGCTCACTTGACAGTTGATGCTCATGTGTGCGACTAATAACTGATGTGAGTTTTCTTGACAGCTAATCACCCGGCTTTTTCCCCCCACAGAGCCTGCTGAAATGCCACAGAAATGTCATGGCGGAATACAACATTTACATTGTTTGGAGAACTGCTGGGTTCACACAGAGTAGCATGAAACTTGTTGGCGGAGAGCGAGCGAGAGGGAGAGATGAGGAAGAGGAGGAGAGCTGTGAAGAAAGACGAGGAGTCCCTTGGCAGCTGTTTCTCACACAAACAGTAGACCAAGCACATCAGAGGCCACAGCTGACAAAAACGCAAAGAAGAAGGATGAGACAGGAATAACAAGCAGATCATGTTTATGGATAGCAGTGTACATATCTCAAAGCTGTGTGTGTGTGTATATGTGTGTGTGATTCTCCAAAGACAAAGGTTGACTCTTGGGCCGACTTCAGGTAGTCCCTTAGGAAAAATAAAATAGACTGTTGCTGCTAGCAGGTAAAACGGACACACAAAGAGCCGGTGAACACACACTCACCCGAGCAAAGTGAAAACAATTAAATGCACACACTTGCATACACGCACACACCTTTCTTCTCCACTCATTTCCACTTCAAGGCACTGACCTGCTGGTTAGAGCAGCAGCAGGCTATATGCCCTCCTCCCACACATTCACTCCCAACCTTCACCTACCTCTTCATCTCCTGGAAGGAGACTAGAATTTCAAACCCGGAGGACTTCAACTCATAGGGAAGTGAGTTGATGAAAGCCTCGATGACTGCATGTTGCAGCATATTGCTTCACTATATTGCTTGCAGTGGAGGGCAGTAGTGGAACTTACTGTAATAAATGAGTTCACATAATAACAGGCCACCCACCAGACACATTTAAATGTGTGCAGATATGAAAATAGCACAACCCGGCCCCTTTAATGAAGAATTAGCTCTATGTCAGCAAGTGCTGTGATTTAAAAGTGAATCACAGGTGAGCTGTGTCGCTTAAATAACTAACCCCCCCGTGTTGCTGGTTTTTCAATATTCCACAAGTGCCACAGGATTATAATCAAATGCATTACTGTGTGTGTGAAACCAGTAAAACCTGCAAAAAGGCTCCAGGAGACAAATGAAAAGAAATAGAAACGACAAACATGTGAATGATTTACAGCAGCAGCCTGCATGGCGTGCACAGACAGCATTTCAAAGCAAGGATTATGCAAAGAATAAGAAACGTAAAAGTTGGAATTAATACTTTTTAAATAACGATTATGAAATGTATAACATTGGCTATGCAGAGGAATAAGACTAATGCCTGCTGCATGCTAGCTGTAGCACGTTAGGCCCCGGCCACACTGCATACCTTTACCTGTGCGTGACTGCTGCCTCGCTGATCTGCTGCAGACTGCTGGATTCCAGCCGTAACTTTCTACATAGATTGATAATGGTTATCAATTAAGAAATTAATAAAAGCCTTGTGTTAACAAATCAAAGGGTTCTGCCCACAGGGCTTTTCATTTAAAACGGTAAAATGAATTGTTGAATAAATATTTACACATCTTTTTCCATGTCTGTGATTTACTCTAGAGATTGACACTGTAGTGAAATGTGTAATATTGCTGGTTTGATGTCAATATGACTATTAAAAGTTGATTTTCACTGTTTTTTGCTGCAACTGTGGGCGTCATGTGGAAAAAAAAATAGGCAGCATGTGGAATCTCTACATATGTCGCAGCCATCACACCACGACTGAGCCAGTCTGTGTGGCTGCTCTCACCAACATGGGCACCAAAATAAAAAACAAGTGGTTACACTCACAATCTACCATAGCAAGTTGGAATGCTAATATGTGTTAATATTTCAGCTGTAGTGGATGGGAATGTCTTTAGTTTTGAAGGTTTTTGATAAGACAACAACATATAAAGTTGACCTGATGATTGAGCAGGAGAGAAAGTTTAGGTGAGGGAAATGATCACAGTTCATCCTGGGGAGAACGTGAATGTCTGTACCTAATTTAATGGCAATCCATCCAAAAGTTGTTGAGACATTTCACTCAAAACAACTGTCATGGAACGATGAAGGATTAAGTGGTGGACTGACTGACTCACCAGCGGTATCCTCTCTAAAAACATGAGAAGGGGCTATGCTGGAATTAAACTGGGGTTTTTCTGTGGTACTTTATGTATTAGTGTAACCACAAGACCAGAATAACTCCAAAGATCCTTAACTCTAAACACAAAGTACAAATGGCAACTCAATGACCAAACAAAGTAGCCCTGATGCCTGCCAGGCTCTGTACAGACCATGTATAGTCAGGGGATTTTTCAGTCTCTAGCGGAAATTTAAGCTCCTAATAGAAGCTTTCTAACTGAACTACTGTAGACCACATATCGAGCTTTACACAGCTGCCAATTCCTGCCGCCTTTCACAGCTTGTTCGGGCAGGAAATGGAGCTATTTCGCTCAACACTTACAATAACTATGTTCATTAGAAAGTGCTGAGTAAAATGGACTGCGGGGATGTGATGCTTTCTGACCTGCGGACAGGACAAAGTGCCTTTAAACGCCTCACGTTCACCCACGTACACTCACAGCAACGCCGTGGAAAACTCAAATCAAACTTGCAAGTTTGTCATACTGGTAAGCGCTGGCCCAGTTTCAGCAATGAGTAGGACCTTTGCTGAATTCTTTCACCCATTACTGTGTTTATTTCCTGTGAGAGGAAAGTGGGGCACAAAGCAGCATGGAGCCATTTACAATTCAGTTCTGCCTGGATGAATGTCGATGATACAACCACATTAAAGCTCAGTAAATAAGGAGAGAACAGCAAATCTCACAGACTATCTGCAAGGTTCATTATCACAATGTGGACTAAGTGAAGAGCCAAAAAAAGAGAAAAAGAGTGAGAGACTACAGACGAGATGAAGTAATCATGCTCTCAGCCAATCAGATTCTCCATTCAAGTGTATGAGTATGTTCCATTAGCCCCTGACCTCACCTATTGCTCATCACCTCATCACAGAAATGTTCTCGCCTACCGGATTTGATCAGGCTTTTAACACTAAAGAGCTGCTGGCTGGAAGCAAAACTACTTAGACTGAAATGGAACTAGGCCATAATGTTGTAGTCGATATATAACAAAGTCAGGGACAGAGAGGTAATCTATCATTCCAACACAACCATTAGGCTGCTGATTTCTCCACTAATCAATGTACTGATCATAGAAATCCTACAGTGACAGAGAATGAGGCTGAGGGGAACAGTGTGGAAGTGTGTGTGTGTTGTCACTGCACACAATGAGGATGACAGTGGCAGGCTGTGCCACGCTGGCCCACATAAAGCTGCAGTTTCCCCGAGGGCTGGTATCCACAGAGCCGAGAGGAATCAGCACATTAGACCAGACCCCCGGCATCTCCTCCCCCCCAATCTCTAAATATGTCTGCCTTTCGGGGCCACACAGTTACTATTTTTATTACAATTGAACTTCTTGATCATTCTGTCTTGTTAGAATTTCCACCATGTGTTTCTATTTTCTCCCCCATGTCTCTCTCTCTCTCTCTCTCTACCAGCCTGACAAAAAGTGGAAACTGATGCTAGAAATGTCAAAACAGATGAATCTCTGTGCCACGCTCCAGCCTGCTCTTTTCCTGCTACAAGAAAGTAGAGCAAGCTGATCATTTTTTTCTGCTTAATTCATTCATTTGTGACTTAAACTTTATAGCAACACTTCCCAGTTTAGCACACATCTATAACTGATGCCATCTTATTCTGCCAATGCTTTTGGCATCATATATGTGGCATTTTTAGATGATTGAGGGCTTCAATAATTATACCCTTGATTCAAAATCATACTAATAAATGAGATCATATGCTGTTGCCTTGTGAGATCATTAATCTCACCATCAGTCTGAATAAATTCAACTAATTTCGTGATGTCTGAGTGACATAAACAGACATTTCAAAGCTGTGTGACTGAAGGCTCGGAGGCGACACTTCCTCCAGACAGCTGCACCGAAAAGCCCACCGGAAAATATCAAAATAGAAATGCACAAGATGATAGTGTTGGAAAATGGTTAAAGCCACTACTTGCTGACGTGGGGGGAGATATGTGCGTCACACACATGTACACTATTGAGCTGTAAGCTCTGGTTTTATACACAGCTGATTGGGTATTATGCACAAGCGGGTGTGTGTAAATTATGCATGTAAGTGTGTATTCATATCATCTTTACAATGAAAAAAATGCAAACAGATAATTTTTGTAATACTGAAAACAAAGAACAGCCAGACAACTATTCTAGGTATTTAATTTTTTTTTTTAAACTGATCTAAAAACAGACAAACAGCACTGCTACATACGTTAAAAGCTGGAACTGGAGAATGATTGGTTTAAAGCAATGCCAATAAAGAGTTTATGTAATCAGATTACCTATGGATTATAAAGTAACAGGTATGCATGAACTAAGAATCCAATCAAAACAAAAAAAGGAAAGAAAAAAATGAAAATATCCACTCCTATAT
Organism: Centropristis striata; assembly: GCF_030273125.1. Taxonomy (NCBI): domain Eukaryota; kingdom Metazoa; phylum Chordata; class Actinopteri; order Perciformes; family Serranidae; genus Centropristis; species Centropristis striata. The sequence continues at coordinate 13,897,853 of NC_081526.1, forward strand.
ATCCTCTCTCATAATATGCACCGACAGTCCCTCTTATAAATTGGCAGCTATGGCTACATACACAGTGTAATATATTCCAGTCATGGCTGGAGACTGAGACTGTGTGCTGACAGCTGAGAGCAGCGGCCGACTCAAGAGGATCCCTGGAGTGCTCAGTGACAGCTCCCAGCAGAAACACACTGAGGGAATCATTTTACATCTGAGGAGACTCACATGCATGCACACAGATTGACCACTGTTTATCACCACATCCCGTCTCCTCTAACAGGGAGCGGCGATTATTGAAGAGGAAGTGCAGAGATTTTCCACTTCTACTGAACATAATTGACTCAGAATGAACTTAAACACAGAGGCGACCTTTTAACCGAGAGTGAAACTTTCTTCCTACCCAGTGTGTCTTTGATGTTCTTCACCAGCGAGCCTTTCTTCAGGCTGTTCTTGCGCTCCACGTAGTTCGATGGCACGTAGCCTGTCTGGTTGCCGGCGTTGCGGACACGCCACCAAGTCTTTGAGTCGTCCAGAAGGAAGAGACGCTCGTTTTTACGGATGTCAAGTTCCTGGTCCTGCTGGGCCGTGTAGTCCCACTTGGCTACAACAATCACCTCCTCTGTCATCTTTCATGGAGTCCTCCTGTGGAGAACACAGGGAGAAACAAACTTTATAAAAAAACTTTTCGGGTAAAGATTAAAACAACAAAAACAAGAGACATATCCTGGTTCAAGCATCCACTTGTAGACAGTGCTAAACCTTCAATCACCACAAAGGGGCAGATAGGTTGATCACAGATACTTTGATGAATTAATAATTAATTCATCATGCACAATACTAAAACATGTCAAAAAACAAAATTATAAAATTATAAATCTATATAATTTTTCACGACAAATGTTAACCCTTTTGTTAATATAAAAACAACAAAAACTGAAATATTCTTTCAAAACTAAAATAATGCTGTGTGAAAAGCATAACGTTATGCTGCAATAGCTGTGGGATCAAACTGTGGTTTTAATGAGTTTCAATTGGGACATTTTTGTCCTTAAGGATGTCTGTGTCTGTATTTGGGCTACACAGTTACACTCTTTACTTTAGAGCTGTGGTTGAACTTCCTCAAAAAATTCAACCCAATGTACCCAAAGTATTAAAACAAATCAAGCTGATTAAAAAAAAATCTAATTTGAAAGCTACAAATGTCCTTGGAGTAGCTCAAAGGTTAACTGATGATCAGTTGTGCCAAATTTTGAATAACAGTGGAAATCTACATTGAAACAAGATTGCATAAAATAACTTTTATAATACATCAATTTCACTGTAAATATAATATTTTTTTCTGACGTGCAGGGTAATTTAAAGGTGTGTGTGTAAGGTTCACTTTTGCTTTGACAAGTCATTACAAATTAATCCATATCCATCCAGGCACACAGTTTTTAAACCGCTTATCCCGGCTCACACCGAGCATTAGACAGGATACACCCAGCCCAGGGTGCCAGTCAACCACAAGGCTAAATTACATAACCGAGCCAGATATGAGTCTCATGTTCTGGGTAATATTTAGAACCTAAACTGGCACTAAAACTGATCATTCCCCTTGAAGATTAGGACAAAATCTCTGATTGCTGACCACATCATCATCTCTGCTACAATGTGCAATAATTAAACACATTTAGGAGTCACTTTAAAAACTGCAGAAAGTAAAACCAACTGTTGACATGCATGATAAGGCTGACATGTTTCCGGACAGTCACTCTAAAATGCAACATTCGTGCCAAAAAACAAGCACCTCTGAAAATGCTTCTTATGTCGAGAAAAGCACAAACACACAAAATCAATTTACGTGTTTCCCTCTGCATGCTCTTTCTGACACACACACAAACACACGTGCACGCAGAGCCTTTCCTATTAGTTTTTGAGACAGTCAGTGAGCGATTACATGCTCTATTTCACAGGCCTTAGGTAAGGTGCTTTGACATGGGTCTGCTGGACCATCTTAACTGCTGAGGAATTACATGTATCTGCTCACAGCACAGCCAAATGAGAAACTGTCTATTTAGGAATCCTGCATGAAGGGATCAGGAAAAGTTTGATGTAATTTAGTTTCTGTGGAAACCCATTTCTCACGGTATGGGAACTATCCGAGCAATCCGGTTTATATTTAGCTCACCGCCGAGTTAAGAGTCTGCAGCTGGAAACAAGATCAGTGGAATAAATAAAGGAAGTAGAAATGATGCAGATGAGACGAGGCTCCCTCTGAAGAAAAGGCTGAATTCAAAGACGCCGAATGAAAAGTCGTGTTGTAAAGCTTTTGTGTCTGCAATTGCTCAGCCTGAAAAATCAAATAAAACATATCTAATCTCATGTAGGGCTATCAGTAGCTGTGATTTATGGCAGAAACACCCTTCAAGAGCTGAAACTGACAGTTAAATATCCCAGACAACACAATTACCTATAATAGATGCTTTTTATGGAGTGGTTTATTAATGGTGGAGGGTTAAGACATTTCTAACATATTTAAAAGCCTCTGCTGTGTCAAACACATTGATTATTAGGCTGAAACTAAAGACTATTATTATTACTATCAATTAGTATGCTGATTATTTTCTTGATTAATGGTTTTGTCTAGAAAATGTCTTATTTTGTCATTCAAAAATCCAAAGATATTCAGTTCAATTTGAGGTAAAACAGAGAAAAGTAGTAAATCTATCGCTAATGTTTCATGAAACATTACTTTTAAACAATTAACTGATTATCAAAATTGTTGAAAATGGTTGCCCCCGCGACCTGGCCACTGATAAGCGGAGGAAAATGGATGGATGGATGGATGGATGGTTGTTCTGTCAATCGACTCAATTACTCAACTAATGGTTGCAGCTCTATTGAAAAATTGTATGAGGAAAAAAAAGAAGAAAGCAGGTGGTATCTATATTTACTATATTTGCACAAAAATACGCATTTACACAGTCTAGACAGAAGTGAAAAAACCCAGCAGCAGTTTAAGATGCAGGGGGATTGTATATTCCCCGGCTCGTATTGTCATTTCCATTTTCTTCTTTAATGAGAGGGCAGAGCACAGATAAAGCGCAACCACAAAACAGAATTATGACTCATGAGAAGTGTAGCTGCACAAATTAGACCATATAAAAGATTCCATTACTGGTGGAAAGATTGATATCTTCAATGTAGGCTATGTTTTATGAAATGCAAATGGGAGCACTCTGAAGCACTGGCTGTTTTCTCAACCCCGAGAAATCCAACTCCGCCTCAATTAGGCCACAACCGCAGAGACATCGCAGCCATCACTGAATACATTCTTACAGTTACAGTCAAAAACGAGAGCTGGGGTTGTGTGTCACTGCATGAGAGTGTCTAATAACTGCTTTCCATCTCTACAACGAGCAGTAAAAATACAAGTGCAACAGCTTGTATAGTACAACGCTGCACTTGTGAATATGCCTCTGCTTGCCGTCACTAAAGCTGTCAAACTGGATTTCTTCACGGCAGAGGAGGGGAGAGAGAGGGAGTTGTGCAACATGCCACAGGGAGAGTTTATGTCAAGTTCACCATAAGTTAAGTTGTTCAACTTTCCATTATGTGACAACTTTTACTGCGGCAACAAAGGCAGCAGAAGGAAGACGGTGGAAGGGTCAGCTCGACATGCAGGCACAGACATGAAACGCAGCAGCTGTGATTCTTCGGAGAGCACAGGAAATAGAAGTGGAAGGGCAGATTTATGACAAGATGAGGGACGGTGACGTCAACTCCTCCAGGAGACAGGCGGTATGTGAGCATGCTGTGGCCTCTATCTGCCTCCGGCTACAGCTGCTAGATTAGACCAGGCTATTACTTTCCTATTCTTTTATTGCATTTTTTCCTCCTGGTGAGGATGGCTGGATGAGCGAACTCAATGTCTGTTGGGAAACGCTCCATGGTATTTAACTGTCACAACATTTGAGATATTGAAATACAAAGCGGACCAGAAATGCAAGTGGTATTAAATCCTGGCTGTGTTTAGAGTTCTGCAGTTTTTTTTTTCCATTTTCCTCCCCCATGCAGTAAAGATTCAAATGATTCTTTCCGTCATGCAGGCCTGGGTTCAGGTGTGCATGACGGAAAGGAAAAGGTCACTTTCACACATGTAGCAACATTCATTTGGTCAAGTTAGTGGAAAAAAAGATGGATTGTTGCATCTAGTTGTGGTCTGATTCACTGTCACATAGGGTTTTTTTAATTAACCAATCACAAGCTGTGTCTATTGACGTCATGCCGTTTTAAGTCATTTTACTGGTAAATGATTCATTGGTGACGTAATCCTGTAGCATCACTACAACATAAATAAATAAACTTGGCATACATAGACCCCCATGGTGAACTAACCGGTGACTAACAGCAGGTCGTGCAGCACTTAACTGAACTGGTTTATTTTTCTTCTCCCCTCACAAAGATCGAACTTATTATTAGCATTATTAGTCCTGATGCATCTAATTTCATGAATAATAACAACCAGCTAGAAACAGGACAAAAAAGAGGCAACTTTTACTGGGGGATATTTAGCCAGAACTATATAATGGCTAATATCAGCTTATTGGAGATTGTTCTTGATAAATAAATATGTCAGCTGACACCCATGTGCAGTACCATACATGGAAACACAAAATTGCTTCCATTCTCTCCCTTCTTGTTTCCATACTTATCCAAGCCTGGAGATGACTCAAATCAAATTCCATACTTTCCCATATTGTGTAGGAACTCTGTGCTTTAAAACACTAAAGTTAACTTGGAAGCAGACTGAGACTTTTTTAGGTCTTTTTTCCCCGTCCAGTTAAATCAGATGCTGCTTTGTTTCCTCCCGTGTGCCGTTTTTTGGACAGGTGTGAACAGAGACTCATTGGTGGTCTCAGGCTAGTGTGAAATGAACTGGTTCGTTTGTGGTGTTAAAATGATCAGACTTCGATTCGACCCAACTACAAGCTGTACTCTGCAAGCTTGAGCAAAATGGCTCCTGCAACCAGGTGTGCTTTGCATTCAGACTGTAGTAGATTGTGTAGTAGAGTAGCAGCTAGTCCAATAATTACATAGCAATGTTTCTCTCACAGAAATATGCAAAGGTCCACAACAAAAGGAACTGAACTTATGTTATTGTTCCCCCTATAGAACAATCTGAGCAATGAGTGAAGTAAACGTCACGTCGTATGAAGTGATGCATTAATTTGCTTGTAGTTTCTTCTGTGTCAGAACAAACTGAACCAAAGGGGAAAACACTCCAAGTTTACAAACTCATCTACTAATTCAGACCAGAGCAAACAATCTTTAGGTGTAAAAAAGCTCTTAGTTTAAACCCGACAGGTTAGGTGTGAAAGCACCCGATGAAGTGATCTCAATAAAATCCTTCCACAATCTAGCTTAGTGTCATTTATTTCCACTTGTGACCTGTGTAAATTGGCAGAATATCACATTAAACCATTCTTACATTGGTACTTTGCCTCCCCTCACCCATGGTACCAATTTCTCTGTCTCCTTGACAACATGCTCATTAGACAGCGGGATGTGAATGCCACTCCAGATCTAGACCGTCCTGCTCTATGGGCAATCATGTATGTCAGAGTGGCAGCGATACCACGGCTCATTCTGATGCCAAAGAGATCCACAACCTACAGAAATCAATCTGAGAGAAAACCGGATTCACTAAACGCAACATATTTATGAAGCATTCGTCGTTTAATCAGAACCACCAACTCAATTTCCTTGATAGGGTCAACAAACAGACAGGTGGTCGAACAATAAAATGCTTTTTTCTGTGAGAGAGAATACAAACACACACAAAAGAAAACAATTTTGGGGGAGACTGGTGTTCTTTTTTAAAAAGGAGAAAAGCCTGAGAGCTCATGCTCCTGGTGACCCCTCATTCCTCTGCTGAGAAAGTTAAAAGAGGAAAGATGAGCGACAGACTGCTGAGCTGGGCTTCACCAGCACTTCACAACACCCTTCAGTGAGGGGGGAACGCTCACAGGCTCTTTCAACACCACACAAAGAGAAAAGGAAAGTAAAAGAGGATTATAAAAAAGAGGGGATGTTTAAAGGAAAAAGAAACGTCTGGCAGAGCTTTCTGTGTTTGGCATTCAGGTCAAAGACAGACAGAATTCAGCCAATGGGGGACATTTCCAACCTCCCCCCCCTCCACTCCACGCTGATCGCAGTAGTTGCTTCTCACAGGAAGAAGGGCTGCTTCACTCCCTACTGGCAATCAGTTTCTGAAGCATTTGGAGTGGACTGAACAGGCTGAAACACGAGGAAGCCAGACTCCAGTCTGTTGCAGCCACTGTGGACACGGCTCTGTGATTTAAAGAGGCCTAATGGTCTTCTTACCACAATGATTTGTCTTCAGGCCGCTGCAGAATTAGATGCTTTTCACATGCAGAATGTTAACGATGTTTTCAACATGTACGGCTCCCTGCTGCCAAATGATCCTTATTACAAACAAAGCCAAAAAACATAGTGACGGCTATATTGTGAATCATTCAATAGCTCTAAAGCTGTCACCTACACACAGACTGAGGATGTGGTATATGACACAAGCTCATCTGTCTCTCTGTGATGAGGTCAAGTGGCTGCGGAGGAGACTGATGCAATGCCATCAAAAAGCCCCAACAACCTACACAAGGACGTCTCAAATACAACACCAAGAAGGTTTCCTGCTGTCTGCCCAAAATAGGAGTGAGACGATGGCACACTGAGACCACACAGATAGAGCCAGGGCTGCTGTCATCACCACCACCACACCATATGACTGCTCACACAAGAGGCTTCTTTATCAAACTCAACTATTCAAAAACAAAAGTAAGATGCACTCACTGAACCAGTTAAACACAACCCAGGAGACAGAAATACAATCTCTTAAAGGTCTGGTGCTGCAGCGTGATGATAACAAAGCTGATCGACAGACATTTGCAGTTATAAAAGTCTTGTCGATTTTTGTTTTTTTGCCTGTCTGGTATGGTGTAGAAGTCTAAACTTGTTTTTATGCCAACCTGCTGAACTGGCATTTGTCATTATGACACGTTCTGGCATATTAAACCAGCATATTCCTTGTTTGTGAAAACCGACTTTGCAATAAAAACAATTCTGATTAGAAAGCAGCCGACACCGCACTTTAAGATAATCGATAACTTATACTACAGCTAGAGTTAGGTTTAAATAATGAGAGTGAACAGGATGATGACCAAATTTAATACTTTGATTTTGGATCATATGGCTGATTATATATTTACACACACATATATATGTTTTTACATTACTGTTCTTTTGATCTTTGTTTGTATAAATATACTTGTTTTCCCCTTTTGTTGAGGATATTTTACTGGAAGGGATTGTTTTTTGAATGTTTAAAAATGATTGTTTCTTTGTGTTTGGCAGACACCAGCAACCTGGCAAAATCAAACTTGTATTCACAGTGTTTTCCACACATAGACTATACTTGGTTTGGCAAGGAGATATATTTTAGACCATTAAAGTATATCTGCCTGCACATATAAGCTGTCTCGATGCTTTCTGTGATCGATAATGACCCCTCGGTCTATTGCACCCGCTCTGCAGTCCAGAGAGAGAGAAAGGAAGAAATGTTCTCTGGTAATAAAGGTGTTTGAGGACGAGGAGTCGGGGGTGGGGCTGACAGGATGGACACCTCCCCCCCAGTATAATGGTAGTTAATGGCTGTGCTGCTTTCCCTTAAGATGCACACAGTCATCTGAAAACAAGAGACAGAGAAGTTCAATTTGAGCCTCAGTTAAATTCTTGCTGCTCTGGCACAAAAAAACCTGATTGTTCTCCAGAGTCTCATGAGCAGAGCTGGATCCCGACACTCAGCACACAGATGGCACCGACTTCACAGAGAACAGAACTTATCAAGAGCACCAATTATATCTGGCATGTCCGCTCGTATTAATAGCTTACAAGTGAGGGTATTAGTTGGTGTATTGATCGATTCTCATGCAAAACGATGTGATTGAATGCCTACAAAACATGCAGTGATCTGCAGTTGTCCATTATATCACATATCAGAACCTGCCAAGTGCTGAAAACCTGCTTGGTTTTTTTTTTCTTACTTAAATAATTTATTTTTTTCAAATATACTTTAAAAAATAAAAAATATATAAATAACTGTTAGAATTGAAAAGTTTCAATATAACGAAATGTTGTTTCTAGAGCAGCAAGTTTAACTTGAAAAGTACAATAAACAAATCTCAACTGCCATAAAAATGGGGGAATAATTTTGAATCTAAGCCAAGCTGTTTATGAGATAATTGCAAAAACGTAAAATTGATCGTTGTAGCGCCATGTTGACGTCAATAAGTGTAATTTTATGTGAAGAAATACAACAACAACAACAACTGGACTCAAGCTAACACATCCTTCAGCCAACTTTGCCGACAATTTGCTTTTCGTTGTGATTATACATTTGGTTTGGACAGTTGAACAAAACAAGCATTTGGAATAAATCCCTTGGGGCTTTGGTAAATTGTCATGGATGTGTCGATTTTCCATTTTTATAGACCAAACTTCTAATTAAGAAAAGTAAATTTGCCATTAAATCAATTAGAAAAGTGACTTGTTGCAACCCAATTGTTCCATACTGGTTTTTGGCCATCAGGATGTCTATATAATAAAGAACATAAAGAAATAGAGGGGTAGTATTACTACTTCACACACACCTCCACACAGACAAATGTTTTAAATCCAAACTCTCCTTAAATGGATGATGACAGAAACTTGGAATTCCCTTCTTTCATTAACCGGCCCGTCGTTCCCCCCAACCTCTCTTTACAAGCAATTTCTCACATGTCACTTTCATTTTCTGTCATTTCTTCAGCACTCGTCTCCCGAGGAAAAGCCAACATTGTTGGGTGCGTCTCCAAGACAACAGTCGCTGGGTGGTCCCATTTTTGCTGACAGGGGCGTTTCCAAAAGACTCACTTTTATCCCTTGACTCTTCGATTTTCAATATTTCTTTGCAAAGGATCAACGTTCCTTCTGCACAAAAGGCAAATGTAGGCTGTGCACCCACAGGGTGGAGGTTTAAACAAAGAGCTTCTTCTCCACCATTAAAGCCAAAGAGAAAAGGAGACTAGAGATAAGAGACCTCTCCAGGAGTGACCCAAAAACTCTTCCATATGATGTGATATCATTTTTTATGCATTACAAGTTTTCTAAAATTATATGTTTAGGTATGCAAATGATGCGTGAACTCATTAAATATGCACACATTTGCATATATCTCCAGGGCAAAAATCTGAACATTGGATAAAGCCAATTTCAAAGTAATTATTTTATTTTGTTGATACATTAGATTCAAAGGTTGTTTTTTTTTTACAGAAGGACATTGGGATATCTCCTTTGATCATTTCATAAATCAGAAAATACTGCCAAAAGCCATACAAAATAAAAATACATTTTGTAAAGTTTTTTGGAACAAAATGTAACATAAATCAGGGTATGAATAAAATATAGACAAAGCGCTCTGTTAAAACCTTCAGAATATAGTTTGGTATAAAACTGGTAAGTTTGGTGTCTGTGAGTGGAGCTGAGGTTGAGATTTATGGCTCAAAGCATGAAAAAAATCTTATTTTGAGAAAAACTGCCTATAAAGATTTCATACATTCTTAATGGAAATGACAATTTGAAGAAAAAATACAGAATCTAATTCATAGCATAACAATATAGAACATGAAAAACACAATATTGTGAAGGAGAGTGAGAGCTTTCTAATGATGTGATGACGAGGTTTAGACGTTATTACACGCTGCAATAGAACGCCAACTTTAAGTGAATTTAGGAGAAATCTACAGGTGGAGATTTTAAATGGATCAAATAAAGTAAAATATACACAGAAATGTTTGTTTTGGATGTTTTCTTTCCACTATTCTGAGAGAAGTCATGTTATGGATTAAAACTGCTCAAAACCTCCAGTGCATGAAAAAACGATGTCCCTGTCTGTAGTGTCTCGCCTTAAAATATCCATTTAACGCAGCATAGTGACAGCACTACAGCAGAACATGATTGTTCATCAGCACTGTTATTTAATCCCTGCATCACACATTATCTGTGCAGACAGATGGTAAGTATTGATGTTTTTTTTCTAATGAAGCATCAACCTCCAGTCCCTAATCTGTTAGAGATCACATTATGCGAGTTGCTGTTTTAATTAGTATCTGCTTAGTTTAGGCTCAGAGTACTGCATCATGTTAATTTGATATTATTATTCCATCCTAATGATTGCGCTGGAAGATGATAACAACATTGAAGCTCTGCTGCACTGCAGCTCTCACTATATTCCTCTTCTTCTCTTTGGCCATAAATAGCAAACTTGTTGGTTGTTTTCCCTGCTCCTTGATGGCCACTTTACCTCCTTCCACAACAGTGCGGTGCTTGTTCACTCTGCACACCTCCCTGCACTCTAAACACATGATGACACGTCTCTTCTGGACAGCTTGTTCTCTGGAAGTTTTATAACACAATCCTCTGTGCACCCTCTCTCTGCTGCAAGCAATCATCTATTAACACACTTTTCCTCAAGTCTTTTTTATCCTTTTTTAAAAACAATAAATAAACCTTTGATTCATAAGTAAAATGGGAAGGACAATCTCTATTTTTAACGCTGTATGTGACAGTCTGGTATCCGTGTCCCCTGGCACAACAACAAAAGGCGAACACAGTAAAGCACGGCGGGGCAAATGTAGTGAACACAGCTTTGATGTACAACGCTGCTTGTTTTCCCTCGACTGGAGGAGACAGAGAAAAAGCCCGAGGTGATGTTTTGTTTGTGTCTGACAAACAGAAAGAGAGAGAGGGAGTTAAGAGAGAAATAAAGTAGGTTTGTGAAAAACAGGTCACTTCCAGGTCATACAACAAAGATGTGGCAGTGGCTATAAGCTATAGTATGCTTTTCAAATTAACTGCTTCGATCAGTATTTTTTTGTTTATTTTCTAACCTCATCATAAAGCATAACATTCACACTAAACTGACTCTTGGTGTTTTCCGTCTCACCCAGCTTTGCGCATCTAGATCCAGTCAAAATATGGAGCAATTCCTTTTTTCACTTTCACCTGCAGCGGGGGTGAATTTAACAAGACCATCCAAAAAAATAAAAGTGCTGCAGGCGGTGCAGAGAACAAGAGATGCTCTATGCCATATTGAGCATTCTGAGACTGGAGGCTAAAAACATTTCCACACTGTAGCCAGTGTCTTATTGGCTTGGAAACTTTACTTTGTTGAATTTGAGGCAGCTTGAGAAATCAAACAGACAAAATGCCCCAAGCCCTGCATTTCAGCTTTTCTTACGCCCCTGTGTAATCAATAATGTCAATTAAGCAACCCAGAGGCAATCTAACAGCAGCACTCATCAGTAAGAAGATACACTTGAGATGGATGTATGGAGAGATCAGATATTATAAACATCCGGAGTACAAAGATGCTGTATGCTCTTCGTGAATGAATAACCAAGAGAGAACTAAACTGCATTCACTTTGCATCTGAAAGAGTGTTTCGAAGAGAAAAACAGTAAAATTGTAATCAACCAGGTGCCTCTCTACAGCTGTCCAAACCACTTCTGGATGAATCTGACACAATTCCAATTTTTGATATGGAAATGAGGTAGTTAATGTCAACACAATTTCTGCTTTTACAGCAGTGAGGCTGAATTATGAAGCGATCACATTAAATTAGGAACACATAATCAGTCGCAACACAAATAAACAATGTGCTAATTGTGCATCTTTGCAATGACACTGATGCTGCTCATTTCACTGTGCAGCATCGTGGTGATAATGTTGGATGAACAGTGCTGGTGTGACGTATCCATACAAAATGAACACATGGCTCCTTAATGTTAAGACAAAATGAAGCCTATGCATTTGAGACATCCTGTTATTTTATTCAATAGGAAGGGTTGCTGTAGTGGCATCCTATAGGTTTGGTTACTGTAGTATCCCATTTTTATAAACTTTAAAGAGGTCTAAAAACAGCAGCAGGTGGTATATGAATGGCAGATGCTTCCCATAGATGTATGAGGAAATCTGAATAAAGTGTTGGCCCTGTTCATACATGTAAAAATTGCTCATGTAACCTGTATCATGTAACCAAGAAAGATTCACATCTGTGTATAAAATGACACCACTTCCTAGCCACTCTGCCTCTGGCTTATTCAAAAACTGAGTTTTTAACTGGTTATAAAACATCCTCATTTCAATACTGATGCCATGAAAAAACTAAACCAATCAGCAGGAATATTGGCTTTATATCTTTATTATAAATGCCTGTCATGGGACCAACTAGGCTTGAGTGGTAACTGCTTTTCATACCTTCCTGACATTTCAGGGGTCTTCAGTATAACAACTTCGGTCGGGCCTGAACTGACTCAGATCACATTTTTCCACTTTAAATAAAGACTTTTCTATTGTTCATGCTGGTAAGTTGATGTACTATAAAAACAACTACCTGCTGACTTACAGATGTCTTTTTTTACACTGCAAGTCCATGCAAAAAAGTATTTTCGGGCCCCATGGCATCATGTGATGAAACCCAAAAGTTGTAATTACATGGTTTGGCTACTATGTCAAACTGTTCCATCCAAACCATGGCATCAGCCACACCTGATTATATGGATAATGTGTTATTAGCTTATATGTTATTTTGGACCCAGTTTGTGACAAGTGTTGTCTTTTCCTTGTCATTTTCGGATTCCAGCACACTTTTAGTTGTTCTATTATTTGTCTTTAAAAGCACATTACTGATGATAACATATCAAAATCCATTTGAGATTTTTTTGGGTGAAAGCACCAATAATCAACACTACAACATTGTTGCAATACCAGTATCCGTACAATATTTTGTAACAACATATTGTAATATCGGACTTTCTTCATGTTGCCCAGCCCTAGTCGAAACACTTCCTGTTTACTCAGTTTGGGACTGAAAATCCAGGGTACATTTTACTCTGGGTATTTTTTACTCATATAGAGTCTTGCACCTATATGAAGACTTATACTTCATCCGTGCTGCTATCTGTCACCATGTGTGACCACATCAAAGGGTAGAGATCTTTGGCAGAAGTCCCAAAGTCACACACCCTGCAAGAGCAGAGAAATCACTATTGATTCACTTCAACTCATCAGGATGTTGCCACATTATAGGAAACAAAAAGTATGTTGTTTCTTAACACTCAACTCAAAACAATAACTACCTATATCAGTGGAACAATTTTTTAGAGATGTTTTTATGATAAGAAAGTGAGCGACAAAGTCCAATTGTCTTCTAAATAGACTCCTACGCAAACTGAGAATATCTGATGACTGTTTTCCTGTTACCTACAGCTTCCTCTGCTGCAAACATTTATTTCAGTCCACTGCACAGCAGCACTGAAGAATATGTTTAACTCTGTGTTTAAAGAGCACGTCTTTCAAAGTAGACTTTGAACCAGAAGATGCAACATTACAATAAAAAGGAGTACACATAACTTCGTTATTTCAGTCGACGTGGGAGCAATCAAAGCCACATGCACAAACCAACACATGAAAACACAGGGACCTCTGTGAACCAGCTAATGCCGTTTTTCTTCTGTTCACGAAATGTTGTGTTGTTTACTTCCGCTACTTCCTTTCAGCGGTGCAGAAGCAGCAGCTTTTAAATTGTCTTGTACTCTTACAAACAAACAATTACTCGCTCTCATCACAGCCCCGACAGCTTCTTTCCTAACTGATGGATCCTGCATTTTTAAAGTAAATACACAGGCAGTGCACAAACTGATTTTGAAAAGTCACTGTGGCTATTTTTAGGAGTCACTCAAAGCTAAAAAGAATGCATCTTCCTTTTCTTGCTTTGTGGCATCTAGCTAAGCAGAAAGTCTTGTTCTATGTATTCAGATTTTTGAGATTTCTGCCACCACAATACGATGCAATATAAATTTAGTTTGTGTTGCTCACAGCAGGGAAAAACTACATTTAAGAAATCTACTGCAATGTCTCTTTCCAGAAATAATGCCCCAGTTGCTTCGGATAATCCACAGAACACAGTGTCGGTCTTTTTTGAGTATGTAGATGGATTAAAAAGGAGAACTGAAATAGGAAAAACAAAGGATAAGTGCAAAACAATCCTTGAGGAATAGACTAAGGGGTTTTTCTCTCAAACGTCTAACTCTGCACTCTCTTGCAGGTAATCATATACATCAACATGCATCGCTGAGGATCCCTGCAAGCACTAAATGGCAGGAAGAGATTTTTCTTTTAATGAGGCAACAGGGGAGGGAAACTAAACAAGCAGTGACTACTGTGTTTGATTATGTTGTGCAGAATTTGCATATTTGAGTTAATTCACTATATTCTTCATATCTGATGAGTGTGCAGACAGTGGCACCACTGATGACCCTCTGCTGTATGAGGAACTGAAGTTGCTGCCAACTTCATTTTAAAACTACCAACTCTTGGGACAAGTTGCGAAAGAATATGATGTAAAATTAGGTTAGCTCATGCAGAAACTAAGTACAAAAATAGTCCTCTGAAACTCTCTTTCTCCCTTTCTTCTTCTCTGTGTAACACAAACCACTGTTGACTCTATCCCAGCTTGAGCTTTACCTTCTCTTTGTACCTTCTGCTCCATCGGTCTTCTCTCTATTCCTCCCTCGGCTAAGGACCTGAATTATTCTCTTTGATCAGGTGAGAATCCCAAGAGAGCGCAGACTGAAGGTAGCATGAGCAATGCAGAATGACTGGTGCAACGCGATGCAGACCTGTTGAACACCTTAAACAGCCATCACCCAAGTACAGATGTGGATCTTTTACTCAGGTCATTGACCTATAGTCAGTTGTTGAGGGTATATTTCAAAAGTCTGTGTCACAAGAGACAGGGGCTTAAACTGGATTAAACAAACAAAACCTTGTCATTTCTTACTGAATCTATGCCACAATCACATATCTGTATAATGACTCTGAGGGCAGGCATATATCTCATTTATACTTTTTTGGGTTAATTTTTTTTCTCACAACTCTTGAGGGCTTGCACAGAGGCAGTGCTGCAAAGAGGTCTCCAGACTAACGTCATGAAACTGCCTTCATCATCAGCAACTGCCTTCAAGAAAATGGCTAAAAAGTGAACCAACTGTGAGGTACTGATGGAGGCAGAGTTGTAAAACAACAACTTTTCAACAATGTGTAAATTACTTTATTTTTCTCAAGTATATAATAATAATTATAATTATATATATTTTTACACCGTATCCCAACTGTTTTGGAATTGGGGTTTGTAAAAATAGCTGCAGATAAATAGTATGTTGAATTATTCCTTTAATGGTCCAGAAGATTGAGGGGTGTTTCGTCTTCCAGAGCTGGTTAACCAAATGTAGAGGTTGCAAAGGGGCAACCATTTCTTTTTGGTTCAGTACATTTGTGTAATTTATTCCTTCATGCTTTATTTTAAGATGCAGAAGTCTTAATTTGAGCCGATCAGTGTTACAAATCATCCGAACGTGATCTGTTTCTTAACGGTCACAAGGAGATCAAACATCCTTCTTTTCAGCCGATGGAGATGATGAGAATAATTCAAATATTTTCATGGAAAAGGGAAACATTTCCTGGGACATTTTTACCATGCTATTTATTTTCCATGAGTGACTGTTATTTTCCACGGCTGACTGCAAACAGTCTAAATTTATCCAGGTCTCCCAAGACATGTGGGAACTCTTTCTACGGAGCAGAGAGTTGTGACTGGTATCCGGCTTGGTATCCCACATGTTTGTTTGTCTACATTACGTAACCTCGCATTGATGTCAGAGCCACGAGTAAAATCAGAACAGTCTGTTGAAAACAGAAATGGCAAATGTAAAAGCTACATCTCTGTTCTGTGTATATAGAGACTACATATGCAAGTTCCTAAGACATGTTTCGACATCAGCTGAAAAGATGCTGTGTGCCTCAACTATTTTCACAACATCAAAAGTAGATTTGCTCTGAAGAAGACATCAACTTCTTCCACTGCCACTATAAAATAAAATGGGAATGAGTATAGGAAACAATTACCCACAAGAAAGAGGGGAAGATTCTTTCCTTTCTATACCACCCTCTACCTCTTTCTTGAAGCATACTTTAAATTAGGGCATGTTTTATTGATTTGGTTTCCAATAGGAAAGGTATAATTGAAGCTTTTGGAAAGTGTTCCTATTTACTTCTCAATCTATACATCCGAAAAGTACAAAGCAACATTATCATTCACCTGGAGTCATGAGTCTAGCCACCTGATCCAATATTTACTCTCTTTAAGCTCAGTTTTTGGTCTCTACCAAGCCGAGAGAAAAATACCTGGCTTTTTAGCTGATAAATCTTGCACTATGTTCCTCAACTAAATTCTGTTGCATGTTGCATTATGAGAGCAGTGACGGTGAACCAGTGAGAGGTGCTGGCCGGACAGCTAAACAACAAGCTTAAACTCAGTATACAGCCTTTCAAAATCCAAAGGGCATTCAAGGAGTTCTTAGTAGGTTTTTTATCATTATAAGCAAGACATTTCAAATAGTCTCAGTGTGTCAGAAACTGTAAAAGAAATATTGATTATAGCTGATTTAAGGTCCCACTTTTGCTGTAACACCTCCGTCCTAAAGCGCGTTTTTCAGTTCGCCTTTCAAATGTTGAATATTTGTGATCAATTTAACCTCTGGTGTTAAATGCCAAAATTCCAACAGGTCCAACACTGAGAATGTAACACCTGGCTGAACAGCTTTTCCTGACAACTTATGTTTCTTTTTTGCCCTTCAGCTGGGGGGCAAAAAGGGTTGTGTATGATGTTATCTCTATGCCATCACTTTAATCTCTGGTCAGATCTTTGGTTGATCATTCAAACAGTTCAAATATTTCTTTTCATCCTTTGAGCTCTTCTGTTCCTATTATGGTTTTCTGCACCGTAGGATTCCTTAGCTTGACATTTTACGATACGCCTGAATGCCGCTGCAGTGATTTAGTGTGGCCTGACCATACGATGGCATTTCTGCCTCTCTGACATGCAGATGATATCACTCCTTTCACTGAACTGCGGCCACATAAAACATGAAAGCACCACATTGAGCAAGCATCTGCCGGCAGCGCTCCGTGCAGTGCAGAGGAAGACCGAGGTCATGCTCAAACTACTGTGGTTCTGCCAAGCCAAACAGCAGATAGTGTAAATAGATGTCCTGCAGCAAGTGTATATGATTGTGTGTGAGAGAGAGAGCGAGAAAGAAGAGACTCCACAGGCCAAATACTGTTTGTGTGCAGTCTTCAATTCTCAGGAGAACCCTGTGGCACTCTGAGCTATACATCTCATAAATAAAGCAGGATTTCCTTCAGCTGCGTGTGTGTATGTGTACGTGTGAGAGAATAAGAGAGTGTGAGTGAGAAAGGGCACAAATGGATTAGAGGGGGCCTATCATATTGCTTCATTCAGCAACTGAATCAACTCCCAAGCACGAAGCAGCAGCAAATTTCAGAACAAATAAATGAAGACATAATATCTTTACAGCCTACATGTTCAAAAATACATGAACTTCTGATATTCCGCATTAAAATATTAAAAAGATACATCAAATATCAAAACGGAGCATTAATCTGTCCTCATACAGATTTCATGAGCACTGAATTATCAGCCATGATGACTGTATCTTGTTGTTGAACAATCTCTATATATGCACAGTTACTGCAGTTATTTAACACGCAACACTAAGATGTGACGTGAGCCAAAGATATGACCTTGGGAAAAGATATTTAAGATTAAAATACCAAGAACCTATTTAGGTTACCAGAATTCAATTATAACCTAATTATTTAACAGGTCAAGGGCATACAACGCAATCTGCATGATGTGAAAATTTGTAACATGCAAATTAAGAATCGAAACCTAACAGAAAGACGGCAGGAAATAGAGAAACACTTTCATTCTGTGGATCCAGGATGTGGGACACGTCAGGTGAGACACTCATCAAAATTTTAAAAGCCATCCATCTGTGGACTTCTTTGTAAACGCTACAGCTGCAGATTGAAGGCAACAATGCCGCTAGTCCTTTAGTCGCCGTTCAGACAGAAAACAGCCTTGAGTTATAAAAAAGGAAAGGGGGCTGTGTCGGTTAGGGCTGTGACGATAACCGTATCATCACAACACTGGCCACATCACCGCAGTGATAAGGTCATCACAGCAATTTTTCTATATAGGGTCAACCTCCTGTTATTCCAGTGTGCAATGTGTTTCCACACACATGCCTAGCTAGGAACCCAGCCTCTGTTTGGTAGAAAGATTAAAGCCAAGGCATCATGGGGATTGCTAATGGACGGCTAACAACAACAATGATCTGTTTTCAACACAGAAAAATAGATAAAAAACAGATTCAGTGTTGGATTTGTCATTATGGATGTGTTTTAAGATTAAGTTTAAGATTCCCTTATTAGTCCCACAATAGGGAAATTCAACCTCTGCATTTATCCCATCCAGTGAACACACCATGCTTAGGAGCAATGGGCAGCACATTTCTGCGTGCCCAGGGAGCTGTGTGGGGGGGGGCTCAAGGGCACTTCAGTCCTCGACCTGTCAGTCCTGGGATTTGATCCGGCGCCCCTCCGGTTGCAAGCCCGATCTCTAACCTTTTGGCCATAAAACTGGATTAAAGCTTCTGAGCAGGATTCAACCGCACCACAGCCCTCCTTAGAACAGCACAACGGTACTGTTAGCCTGCTCAGCTGCTAACTTACACAGCTAACCCCAGCAGTTGAGAAATAAAAGCCAATATTTGGTTTTGAGAAGTTGTAGCCTTTATTAAGTGACAGACTTTAACTCTCTGTACACTCTGTATTGTACATCTGCTGCCAGACTGACAACTCACTACTAAAGTACGTTCTGCTGCTCGTTCTCTCTTGCTCAACCACACACAACTTTTCCACGCCAGAAGAATTGGTGGGTGTCGGTAAAGGTATTTGCAGTTAACCACAAAACCACAGCACTACATTCGTTTTCCACTGCGGTGAGAAAAAAATCCATATTGTCACAGCTCTACCCAGGAGGTCCAGTTTTAGTAATATATCTAGCAGTTTGAGGCTTATCAGGAGGAAAAAACAGCACGCCAACTTATAATAATGTGCAACAGGATTTGAAGACAGAAAGTTATCACCCTGACAAGTGCTCCTATTGTCACAACAATTGCAAGGTAAACAGTAGAAATATGTGGATCATGTTAGAAAACAATGCAACAGGAATGTGTGCCGACATGAATGTTGAGCCAGGTTAAATGTTTGTGCAGCGTGACCCTGCGTTAACACAATACAGAAGTGTCATTCAAATCAATGACAGGGTTGGGACGCAGGGCTAATATCAGTCTGAACTCTGTCTTACACAATTACTCTTGCACACAGAGCAGAAAGAGATTAAAAATCGAGTATTATTAGATATTAATCTCTGCATACTAGCAGTTGTCGGGTCTTAGATTCAGATATGCAGCTACCATCTCTCTGCTGCTCTGTGCTGTGTCTCGTCTTGCTCATTGTGAAATTCTGACAACATTGTTTAGCTGCTGCACTGTAGAAGCTGCAGAGCTGGTGGCAGGTTTTCACTAGAGTTGAATTCCATCCATATAATCCCTCCCATAGTGCATGTCCCAGCAAAACACACACACACGCACGCACACACACACACACACACACACACACACACACACACACACACACACACACAGATATTAATGCACCTCCAGAAGCTCTCACTTTCAGATTCTCTGTGAGTTGTGCGGGCGCTTCCCTTAATCACAGAGATTTCTCAATTATCTTGTGGAAATTAGTCAGAAAAACATTTGCAAATCCTCTCCACAGGCTCAAGTCACATGAGTCATCAATGTGTTTGCTCCCGGAGGGGTTGTCATAATGAGAAAAATACAATACTTTTAATTTAAGATAAGCGACTGGCCATCCGGTGAATGCTTATGGATCCTGTAACCCAGAGCTATTCACAGCATGTGGCACAGAGAGCTGAGAGTGTGCATTATTTTAAATCCAACAAACTGCAAAACGAGCTTATATCACTGATCCACAGCTGCTTGAAGGTTTGCTAAACATAAAATCTGCAGCTGAAAACCTGCAGAGGTACAGATACTATTCCAGATCACTTAAATGCATCTAAAGTCACTGAAGTGCTTCAAAATGTTTCCAAACATACTGCTGTGTTGTCCATATAGCACAACATTATCTGGTACTACATATATACAGATGCTTTATAAAACTATTTGTTTGTTCAAAAAGGACTGTAATGTGATTGTGTTGCATGTAGAGCTGGGGACCAATGCCATTTTTTTTTATTTTGGCCTGTAGCTTCAATCTTAAAATGCAAGACTAGCAGAAGATATGTAATGTTAATTAAATATGAATCTGACACATCAATATAATAAGCAGTGTTTCCCACACATAGACCATTCTGTGGCGCACCGCCACAGAATAGAGACCGACCGCCACAAAATGATTAAACGTTATAAAGGGCAACGGGCGTTTTATTTTTGTGAATGTAACCGGAAGTGCGTTGCTCACGACGGCTAGCTTGAGTAGCGCCGAATTCGTCCGAACAAAATTGTAAACAACTGGTATTTAGACAAATTAACGACGCACTGGGGATCTAAACGGCTACTTTCTCACCTAAAAAGGTTTAAAATGATAATAAAGTGATATATTTAAAGAATTTAGGACTTTACAGCCCTAATATTTGAGGGGATAGAGTAGACTACTATGCCCACAGTCAAATCAAAAAGAATAGACCACATTTTTAAAGTTATTATGAATATTATTATTGTTGTTGTTATCAGTAGTTTTTCTGAATGTTTCCTGCTTTAGTCCAGATGAGTATTGAAAGGTTTTTTTCACGGCAAAAACGGCCTCGTCAAGAGGACAAGGAGCAGCATGAGGAGGTATCAGTCTGAAACAAAGTTGAACAGTCAAATGTAAATGTTAATTTATCTGAATGTTCTATAGGCATCAAACAGTGGTGCTCAGGGAGAAATAGAGGAGGACAGCAGACAAAATGCTCCTGTAAGACAGGCAGCTGCTGAAACAACAGGTGAGGTGGAAACAGAGAAGTTTAGACTTTAAATTGAAAAAAAAACGAGTGGGGAAAGTAGCCTATTTTAATTCTGATTTGTCTGTGGCTGTTTCTCAAGCAAGACTATCCATAAATGGGCCTGAACCCAAGGAGGTCCCTTATGAAGAGCACTTGAGTTGTTTTTCAGGAAGCCAAGAAAAATGAGGTGTTCTGATAGGACATGAAGCTGTGCACCAAATAGGCTACAGTATAAGAACCTAAAAAGAATCTGAATCAGGCTTTGTTCCTTAGGTAGTTTCTTTATTTTATTTATTTTATTTGTGTTAATATATTTTATTTTTTACATTATTTTACCAAAACAGTTAGAACAGGTTATTGGTTGAGGTAGGTCTTAAGTTAATTATTTGAAATAAAAACCTCCAATTGAAGTTGTTTTGTGCAAATCATTCCTGTCACAGAATCTAAAGATTGAACTAGTTGGGGTGAGGAATGAAACCAGGCAGGGTTCTGGTAAAAATGTTTTTAGTTGTCTTCTCTTAAAGAACTTACTTTTAAAGAAGTAAGATTGAGCAGAAATGCTGTAGCTTTATAGTGTCTCAGCAGGTGACTCTGAAGAACAATAGAAACAGGTTTTTTCATGTGGCAGCTTCAGAAAGTGTTGAACGCCGCCCGCTGCATCCACCCAATGACCGACTCCACCACACTGTGACACTCGATTCACCCACCGTTGTCAGTGGAGCACCACACATTGCTACCTGGTCTGTGGGAAACACTGTAATAAGGGTAGCCCAATTACTTTGCACACCTTATTTTTCAGTAGTTATCCCCTTACACTGGAGACAAGGCTGCTTTTCAAAGTAAAAGCCCCACAAACTAGATCTAAATAGGAAGTTATGGATGTGAAGGTATTGTAAAACTCTCTCCCACCTTCAAAATGTATGCTTAAATTTTGTAATTCAGAAATAAAGCAGATAAACCTAAAATATGATATATTATATACATTATATAAACTGTAAGATTTAGACTCCCAAACCCAATATAACACCTAGATTGTTTCAATTTACATGACTCATCACTCTAGTGACATTTTTTCCTCCTCAAAAACAATATTTTATTATAAGTGCAAACACCGACTCAAAGCACATTAGCGACAAAACTGGAACTGAGGGGATTGTGTGAAGAGCCCACATACATATTACTCTTTCTTGGTGAAGTTCATCCCTGGAAGGAGAAAAGAACAGCTGGAGACACAAAGTCACAGAGTACTTGGCACGTGTCTGTGTGCAGCCAGTGAAAGGAAAGAAAATGTAATTAAAGAATAGAAGGAATGAAACATTACCTAACCCTTTGAGAAGATTTCTTCGAATCGAGGCGGATAGATTTATCTCACTTTGCAGGGGCACATGGTTTGTTTAAATAACATTAATTGAAGTGACAACCTTGTAGAAACGAAGAAAAACAGCCTGTATGTGTCTCTGCCCGTCACAAAATGTGAGCAGCGTGCGGAACGATTCTTCACCGCTCAATAGGGTAAACCCTTGACAAATGTGAATCATAATGTTTACTAGAGCGTCGGTGCCAGTCAGAGCGTCCGCAGGAATGGTTCAGGATTGTTAATGAGGCTGAACCTCAGAGGGACACTTGTAACGTGGGCCGCGATGCTCTGAGGGGAAGTTGGAGCGTGGATCGTTCTG
The DNA here is from genome assembly GCF_030273125.1 of Centropristis striata. NCBI lineage: Eukaryota > Metazoa > Chordata > Actinopteri > Perciformes > Serranidae > Centropristis > Centropristis striata. Next base: position 13,920,614 of record NC_081526.1, read on the forward strand.
TGAAATACAGATAAGCAAAGCGTGTGCTCTGGGCGAGATAACTCTTTGTTTGTCCGCATTCTGCCGGTTTGTGCATCACCACAGCCAAAGGGGAAAACGTCCACTTAATTAAATCAATTAGAGCATGAAGGGCCTGCTGAAGCCGCCGCTGAAAACAATATGCAGGGACAAACTCACATAATATAGATTAATTTGTTTTCATAAGTCAAAGAAGCTCTAATGATGGATGACTTATCTTTATTTCTCAACTTTAGACAACACAAGCTGTCGAAACAAGATAAGGGTGCTCCGATACATCGATCTGGATTAATATATCGATTCAATGATCAACAATACAATAATATCAGAGACAACTATCAATACATCTCATATACTATATTTATTTTTTATTTAAATGTCTGAAAGAACTCAGCAATCAACTAGATAAACTGTGAAACCAGAAGTGTTGAAAATTACCTAACGTTAGTAGACGTTACTGATTCTTTTTACTGTCTTTTTTTAACAGGGAATTAGACTTTCTGCACCTTTTGTCTGGGTGAAGTTTTCAAACTTTACATGGACAGACAAACAAAGTTTATAACAGGGGTGCACCGATTGCAATTTTCTGGCCGATCGCCGATTTTTAAAAGGCCTGACCTGCCGATACCGATTTTTTTATAACTCACAGCATGCACCTTCAATGTTTGAATCTTATTTTATTGAAAAACAATAACACAGCAGTATTTTTCTTTAACAAATAAAGGAAATCACAATATCTGAGGTAGTTAGTAAAATATTGAACTTAAAATAAATAGAAACAATTTACAGGACAAACTAACAAAAGAACTGCAACCATAACTAAAGTGTCCTGAGTTTTTGGTATTGTTATAGTGCAACAAGATCAAATGCCCAAATGCAGCAGCAAATGGCTTTGCTCTCCTTCTTCAACAATGTAAAAATTCCCCACTGACGACATGATTGGTTGAGCGTGCTCTGGGTGACTGTTGTCACGTGATAGACGCTAATCCGACTGTGTGCGCAGAGCACGCTCAGTCATGCAGAAGTACGCGTACGTGCAGACGCACTTTCAGACGCACTTTCAGACCTTTGCGGAAGTAGATAAGATCGCTAGATAAGATCGGTTTGACGCAAAAGATTCGGCCGATCGCGCAAAATTAAGTAAATCGGCACCAATCGATCAGCCAGCCGATCGAACGGTGCACCCCTAGTTTATAATAGATAAATGCAAGCCTCTAAGGAAATTAACAACCAAGAACAAACAAGTTGAAACACAAACATGTTGAAAACACTACAGGAAGAGCTATGTTGTTGAGCAGGTCCATTTTGGTCGATGCAAAAGAGTAAAAGTATGTATTTAAGCTGAGAGGTTCCACAAACAATATGTGCAGCAACGACTGATCATTTTTTCACAGAGTAAATTGTCGTATTTAAAAATGTTTGCAAACCCATTCGAGAAGCTACAACTGGTCAAGTGTTGCAGTTTTGGTTTGGAAAATGATTGAAAGTCATAATGTTTGTTGATAAACTTACAGCTATATTCAAATTTATTTTGATAATTTAATTAATAATTTTAAATCTAGCATTTTTACTTGCGTCTGTAAAGTGGCACCAAAGGTCCTGAACTTTTGCCCCACGTTTACACTCTGCTGCTGAGAAGTGTTGGGTTCCCCCCTCCCCTCTCCTCGTCTCTCTTCATGGCCCAAAGTACCAATTTTCTGCCATGTAATACGAACCCCATACACACTGGAGGAAAGTGTGGGGTAGCCGTGGACCCTTGATTACGATTTAACGAGCAGTTCTCAGCCTGTTTATGAATTTATGGTCACGTTTCTCTGTTGAGGGAGGAGGAATCAAATTTACAATCTCCCTGAAGACCTCAGGAGGTTTACAGTCTCGCGCTCCACCAAACCTCATGTCTTTTGTATCGTCCCATTAATACAGAAACACTGGCGGCATTAGAGATCAAGCTTCACAGTTCTCTGCGGGAATCTGTTGCAGTTTTCTTCTGCTTTTATAATCATATACCCATTATTCTTGACATCTCAGGCTTGGTGCACCAAACACAGACCAAAAGAGTGTAAGGCTGAGATACTACAAGCAGCTTTACTCCCTGTCTCCCTCCCACACTCTTCCACACTTTCCTTCATGGTCTCCCCCTCAGTGTCCTGGAGTAGGATTAGGCCCGGTGCCCAGCAGTGACACAAGGACACTGGAGCCAACAGCCTGTTAGTTCAGTTGTTGGGCATGAATTAGGAACTCAAGCCGGGTGGCGTAGAAGAGAGGTGATGATAGAGATGAAGGACAAGGAGGAAAGAGCAGAGAAAAACTGTAGGAACAAACAAGAATACTCAGGAGAGACAACTGAAACCCTAAATCACTGATAAGAGGCAGAAAATAAAGGCATGGAAAAACCGAGGTGTGATTAACAGACAAAAGAGACGGATACTCGTGTCTGGACAATACAAAGAGCCACCAGCAGCTCTGAGAAACTGCACCACTCTACACAGTGCTGCTCTGAGCTCAATGCTTACATCAACATGGAATTTTTAAAATGCTGATGTTAAGAAGCAAATGTTTGTCAGGGCTACCATCACACTTAAAGGCTGTGGTTGATGGGAATAACAAAAGTTTTGCAAGCATTGTTATGTAAACATCTCTCTATGAACTTTGAGGTTCCTATTGCTTCTTGTCCAAAAGTTTGCTACGTGAAGGTGTTTGAATCCAAACCCAACTACAGTGACCACGACATCATCAAATGGGTGGGGTACATGGGCAGCTCCGGCACCTACGAAACAAACATGCTGCTTAAATTCAACCCCACTCGCAGTAAACTGAACACTTCCTCCCATTTATACAGTTACGATTTCTTCCGTACTTTGTCTCTCTCCTCCCCTCGAACCTTATAGCTTCTCTCATAGCTTCTCCCACCCACCAGCCTTGCCCCTTCCTAACTAGGAGTTGGAGTTTGAATTTACGATTATATGATATAATGCACAGATATATGCAAAATGTGAACTATTGTATTGTATATATCTCATAGTGATGGGTAAACCCGTAAACCTACTGTTGTTTTTGACGTGATGATGGCGCTAAATAAAATCTCAGGTTATGAAAGGTCACATTACAATCAGCCCAGGGTGAATCATTAATGTATTTACAGAGTTTCGCGACAATCCACTCAATAGTTGTTGAAATATTTCACTCAAAATTTGGTGTAATAAAGGGTTGGGCGGTTTCTACCGAATTGGTATATATCGCCATTAGGGTTGCTTCTACAAATTTGGTTTAATTTTAACAGGTCACACTGTGATGATCTGTTCAAATCCAAAGTTATGGCTATTTAAACTGATGTCATGAATTGTTTTGGGATTCCTTGTGGTTGTTATGAATTAATGTAAATTCTCCTTTACTTTGGATTCCTTAAAACTTGATTTTGGGAAAAAAAAAACATCATCCCTCTTGTTCACCTTCAGCTGCACTCTTAATATCAATCTGTGCACTGGGGATGAATCACAGTGCCCTGGTGATGGTCTGGATGGGGGAGGGGGCTTTTGAATCACAATGGCAGTCAATAACCGTCAGCCAGGAGTGATGGAAGACTGCATCATCCTCGGCCCAAACGTATTGAAAATTTCACAAAAGTGAAACCTTCTATCAGAGTTATTATTAGAAAAATAAGGGGAATCACCACAATCATTGGGATTCACCCTCATCATGAGTATCTGCTCAAAATGTCATGGCAAAAAACAAGGAAAATTTGGGTCATCATCAAAGCCATTGAGATTCATCCACTGGGGACCACGAATGTCTGAACAACATTTCACAGAAATCTGTCCAAACAGAAATCAAAGTGACAGGCCACCATGCTGCTCAAGTGTCTAAATCCTAACAATGAAGCTATACATTATTGTGCTGCAGTAATGTGGTATAAAGGGAATAATCAATAATACCAGTAACATATAAAAATACAAGGACATATGTTGTTCTTAGGTCACCGTGAACCTTCTGCTAAATCGTAACACAAATCCTCTTTCTCTTCCTAGATCATGAAAAGAGGTTCTATTGTCATAAGTGTATGTACTGTCAGTCTAATGGCTGCCCATTCTCCAGATTACAGATGATTACAATGACAATAGGGTGACCTTTATCTCGCCACCACCAACATGATGCTCTTTATGAGTACGGCTCTGTGTCTCCGGACCGCCCATCTGTGCCTGCTGCACTTATTAATTCCTTCTCCTCTCCGAAAGAGATTAGGATTTCCTGAGGGAGGCAAACATCCCGCTTTCCACAAAGCCAAAATATCAATTCTGACAATGATCTCTGTTCCCTGCTGCGCTGTACTTTCCCAACAGACTACATGATATACTGTTTGGGATGTTGGGAAAGGAAAGAAAATATGCAGCTGAGGGCACAAACATGATAAAATATTTTAGCATACCAAATATCAGAGGATGGACTAGAAAAAAAAAAGACTCTACAGGATCTAAAACACCATAAAGTGCTTTAAAGTGAATCTACACTTCACCTTCCTGTAGAAACTCCATTTAATATGGGTAATAAAATGTAAGAGAACTATATAAAATGTAAGAGAATGACGTAATTAACTTTTAAACCCCTTTTCTGACAGCACGAAAATTCACATAAAAAGATCACCAAGACTTGAAATTACTATGTTCAATTATTTAACTACCTATTACATTATTAAAGTATGAATTTTTCATTGTTAAATTATCAGACTAATAAATTTATAATTATTATAGTCGCCGTGTGCGGTTCACATTCACTAGACTCCTATTACCGTCATGTTTTAGTAAAGAGAAAAAAGATAGCCGTGTTCTTATTACACAATGTTAAAAAGCTAAATATTTCCTGTTAAAAAATCATCTTTTCCACCAACTCCTACTCAACACAATGGATGAACAAAACACTGTGTAGGCACTGTTTGACATTTAATCACTTACAGTCTGTGAGGACATTTTAGGTCCATTAAGCATCATATGAGAGACAAGTAAAGTAATTAGTCACAGCTCGTAACTGTGCAATCACACATGAGAAAGACAGAGGATTTGGCTTATTATCTCATCTGTAAAGATGTGACTCAAATGAGAAATTTGTGTTTTAAGTGTTTGCCTTATAGGGCCAACAAATTAAAGAGAGAAAAAATTCAGTTGCAATGTTGCAATGTGATGTCAGTCAAAACCAAATAAACCGAAAACACAACCGGGAAGAGTGAATTCATGAATGTTAAATAAAAGTCACACTCAGATTTCATATTTTGCTTCAACAAACAAGTAACACCAAGCCCAGACCTGCAATATCAACTCGTTTATCAGCCCAGAAATATGAGACAAAGTGGTCAAATTAGTTGATAAATAATGTGTATTCCAATTCGTAGCCAGCCTCCTTTAAAATCTGTATGATTAGACCAAATAAATCATAACGAATAGACAACAGGTAACCGAGAAATCCTGCAGGTTTGTGATCAACTTTACAAGACATCACATGCAGCCACTTTCCACAAGGAAATATTACATGTATACGGGTGTCAATTCCTGTGTCCAAAGCATATTTGTAAAGTAAAAGAAAATAAACATTTCAAAACATGACATAAGTTACTCAACTCTCCCTTTTTTTACTTACTGATATGAGTATTTATTATTCTCCTTAGAAATTAAGGAGCTAATGAGCTCAAAAGTTATGAAAGGAATAATTATCTACTTGGGCATAATTGTGTTAGCACCTACAAAATAGTAACAATATTAAACGTATTTACATTTTTACGCATTAAAGACTTTTGTCTCTATAAAGATTTCCCTGATGTCCTTCCTGGATAACAGAAATTAATTTTTGTCCTTCCTGAATAACAAACATCTTCTGTTACCCAGGAAATGTCCTCTGTTATCCAGAATAGACATGGTAATACACATTTTATTCACCCGGAATTATTTTCCATGTGGTCATTAGTCTGTAGTGAAATACAAACGAGCCGCACCAATGAAAATGGCAGTGTCAGGGATACATGATGAACTTTGAGCATTAACACCTGTGTTTGGTTTTTCTATCAGACTGGAGATGGTGTTAATCATTAATATGTAGGTGGTTACAATTATACCCATTACTGCAAAAAAAATTAAACAATATCAATATATTTATCAGTGTGTTGCATCATAACTCCTATGGGTGTTAGAAAGCTAACTTCCTGGAGTTTAAATGTCACAGATTAAGACTTTATAAATTGATAACTGAATGCATCATTAGTTTTGGTCTCTGTGAAGCTGAGGGTGGCTGGTTATTAAACAATGTCATTTGGAAAAGAAGTCGGTTCAGCCCACAGGCCTTTGATTCACTGTCTGAAGGTTGCACATTTGTAAGCTGTGTACTGATTACTGATTATCTTGAAGTGCTGCAACTAAAGATTATTCTCATTATAAATTAATCTGCCAATTATTTTCTCAGTCTAATGGTTTGAAATTGTGAGAAATGGTCCATCACAGTCCACTAGAGCGCACGGCAACGCTTTAAAATGCATTCTTTTTTCCAAAACCACAAAATATTTGATTTATGAAGCTGTTACAGAGAGAAAAGTGACAAAGAGATGAGAGTCAGAGAAAAGATTGATCAATTATGAAAAAAGTTGCCTATAATCCTTCTGTTCTGCAACCAATCAATTCATCGTTTCAACCCTACTTTAACATTTTCACAGCAGCAACTATGAAATGACTCCTCAGTGTTTTCAACTCCTTATCAAAACTGAAGGGTTTCCAATAATCTGTATTTCCAGGAACAGATGAAGCCTGACCGACAGAGCAGCGAGCGAGGAGAAGTGCTTTTGTACTTTTCAAGATATATTCCCCTCAATAAACGAGAATCTGTTCAAAATCTCTTTTCTTGTGCAATATAATTTCAAAAAAACAGGGAAATGACTCACAAGGTCACATGTATTTGACTTCCAGGATTCTCAATATTTACAAGCAGTAACTAGTAAATGTTTGACAGCTCGACTTACATGAGACTTGAAGGGCCGTGTACTGGACCTCTTGACAAACACCTTACATAAGACTGAACCTTACTGTGAGGCCAAATAAATACAGCAGAGCAGGGTAGGGCTGCAAGGAATGGTTTATTTCATTACTGATTGATCTGGTGGTTACTTCCTTGATTAATTATTCAGGTAATTGTTTGGTGTTAAAAAACAAATAGGAAAAAAGTCCAATTTGTCTATTAATATTGCTCTCTGTTATTCTGCTTAATATTATAGAAATCTATGACAAAACAGCAAATACTCATGTTTGAGGAGCTGAAACCAGATACTTGTTTTTGCATTTCTGCATAAACATGACTTAATCATTAATCAACTGTCATATTAGTCGCTGATTCATATTACTCAGACTAGTTGCGGTTTAACTGAACGAAGGTCAATAACAAGTTTATTATATCTGACATTGGCGGAAGAAGTATTAATATATTTTACTTAAGAAGTAGCAATGCCACTTTGAAAAAAGTAAAAGTATTGCATTTCATTTTAGCAAAGTAACTTAGGGTTTTACATAAAGGTTGTGAAGTTAAATGTACAATATTTCCATGAAGTGTAAGTATGAAATAGCATAAAATAGAAATACTTAGTATTAAGCTACTTTTGACCAAAAACTTCTAGCACATCATTCTCTCTTATCCAGTAAGTAGTAGCCCTCCTAGGTTTAGTCTGCTTTCAAAAATGCTGAAAATGTGAAATTTTCTAAGCATTTACAATCAAGTGTTCTCGATCTTGAGACCTTCTTAACTTGTGGCGTCATAAAGGAAGTTTCTGTAATACAGGCCCAGCAGACTATTATTACACCTGCCTTCCACATACCTGTCATTGCAAACATTGTCCTAATCTCTGTATCACCATGGTGCCTTAACAAGAGGGTGTGTCTGAAGGAGAGGTGTGCCATGAAAATGTACCTGAGCTGCTGTCTGCACAATAAAATGCATTTTTTAACACAATGTTAGGAGGGGAAAAAAACATTTCTTCTCGTCTCTTTAAGAAAAAAACAACATAGATTTATGTATTATTGATGAGCAATTACTTCAGGCAAACAGGAAAGACAATGCTCCCCATCATCTGCTGGGCTTGATGGTGCAGTTACCACAAAGAGCCACTAGAAACATTGACAAGCTCGGCATGTGGCAACAGTCGCCCATCTATGGTGTTATGGCAAATGTGGTTCATTGTGTGAGTGGCTGCGTTTCAAACAATAAGATCTGACACACGCCATGCACTCTTGTGATGAGCCGATGACTAAATGTGTATTTAAAAATAGTAGATAAAGACCACAAATGTAAAAAAAACAATAATAATAATAACTCAAACAAAACAGATGTCTTGGACAACAGAGAGCTGCTTTAGTAGCGGTTTGCAGGCCTTTTAAGAAGTGTCCCCGTGTAAATATTACAAAATGGGTATATTTATGAATTTGAACCACTTGTTTTAGTTTAGTAAAATTAATAATCAGGTCATTTAAAGTGTGCTATTTCAGCGCAATAAGCAGAAATGCCAGGCAAACGGCGGTTCAATTACTCCCGTTGAACCACAGCTGAGTGGACAAAGAGCCAGCGTCAAATCTAGAAAGTGATTCGCTTAAGCTGCCGTTTTCTGTCCCAACTTTTACGACTGTTTGTGATTTAGATTTTTCTGTGTGAGAAAATAACACAAATAGAGACATTTTAACTGCGCTTGAGTAGGCAAAGTAGCCAGACCAAACTGCACCAAGTTACCACAGTTGATTTTGCGGCTCTTACCTTAGTGCTCACTCCAGTGAGAATGGGCAAATGGTCACACACTCCGCCAAGATGAACGCCAAACAATAAGTAACTGAGCCCGCGGGGGAAAACAACAAAAATACCGTTTAAATCCACATATCCTTGTGTTTCACTTTTTATTTTTTTGTTTTAAAACATGGATTGGCTGTGTGGTGCTCGACCTATCCTCGTTTGTTTTTCTGTCGCAGGCTGACTGCCTCCACCTCAATCACTCCGATCAAGCTAGCCCGGATGTACAATCCACTTCCGCACACGGGTTTTCACAATAAAACAGTACCAAACAATTACTGGTTGGAGAAGTACAGATAATTTACTAAGTAGAAATATCCAGTGGTGGAAAAAGTATTCGGATCCATTTCTTAAGTAAAAGTACAAAAACCACACTGTGAAATTACTCCACTATAAGTAAAAGCCATGCATTCAAAACTTACTTAAGTAAAAGTACAAAAATCAGCATCAAAATGTACTTAAAGTATCAAAAGTAAAAGCACTCCTTATGCAGAATGCCCCACTCAGATTATATATATATTCCAAATATATAATGGGATTTATTTATATTATCATTATTGATTAATTTAGGGAAGCACCATTTTATTTTGTAAAGATAGTGCTAATTTTAACTACTTAATATTTTTTTATCTAAAAGAAGTCTAATCACTTCAGATATGATTATGTTTTTCATGTTAAATCTTGTCCTGAAAAATAACTTAAGCTGGCAACTAAATGTAGTGGAGTAAAAAGCACAATATTTCCCTGCCTCAAAATCTAGTGGAGAAGAAGTATAAAATTATATTTAAAAAAATAAAAACAGAAATGCTATAGTGTATTAAAGTAAAGTACTTAGTGACATTCTACCACTGGAAATATCATCTAAAAATACTGAACTTCAGGATGATACTTGAGTAAACATACAGGCAACGTATCAGCAAAATGTACATAAAGTATCAAAAGTTAAAGTTCATCATGAAGAATGTTTTTTCACATTATTATTCAGTTTTTATTCAAAACAAACGGTATTGTTTATTTAATGTTTTTAATATGTATTATATAATCTTCACCTACTTGTATTATGTGTTTTTATCATAGAATTACATTGTATTTTCTCCATTAGCGTTAGTGAAGGGAAAAGAAACCTAATTTTGAAGGAACATCTCCTAGTTTCCGGGTTAAGCGGGCTGTTTGCAGTTAACTTGATCGCCGGTTCCGTTGATGACGTCACCAACGCCGGGACTGGTACAGGACAACGCCAGAGGCAAAGGGACAAACTCTGGGGGACTATATCGCCCCTTGCTGATGACTTTGGGAAATTTGCTTTACGTTATGTTTTAATGTTCATCTTGGTTAAACATTTTCATTCACTTTATATTAATATGACGCTGTAAAATGTATTAATTCAGAAACTAAATTGACCTTAGTGTGGCTGTTTCCTGGGTCAAGAATGAGCTTTAAAACTTTGATGGTCACATGTTTGGTTGACTGACTGGGCATACACCGACAAAATATAATTCAAAGAAACACCTAGTCCTACTTACCAAGAAGAGACTCAAAATGGCCATAAAAAACATAAAATAACAACAAAGAGACACAAAAAGTAAAAAAATAAAAATAAAACAGACACAAATAATATAAACAAGGGGCAAAGAAAATGCAAAGTAACACATAACAAGTTCAGGAAGTGCAATGGAACCACAGACCACAACATTTACAAATTGACACAAAACAACTACATAAAGACAGAAACTGGCCACAAAGTAGAGTTGTACAGAGATGTTTTATCTGTGTCTGTATTTGTTCAACCAACATAATGGAATATTATGGTGGTTGATATCATGGTTAATACAGGAACTCACATTAAATTAGGCAAATATTTTATCTTCTAACCTAATATTCATTGTCTTTCAAAGCATTGCATTGATTTCATATTTGTGTTAGTTCCATATCCTCAATGAGCAACTTTGGATAGAAAGAAATACCCATTTTTCTCACATTATGTATGCTTTCCCAAATAACATATTTGGATTTGGGTACATCCTTACTACAAAGAGACACAAAACCTCAGAGAGATGCATGACAACTACAACAACAAAAAGAGGCGAAACAACTTTAAAGTCTGTGTCTGTAAAAAGCCTTATGATCTGCTCAGATACTAAACTAGATCTAAACTTCTGGATCATCCAACACAGCAAAATTGGTCTATGCAATACCAGTCTCAGCTAGATCTTCCAGCCCACATTATGAAATTCCCAACTAAACTGACATATGATGTGATCAACAAGTGCCCACACAGGAAATTCAAAGAAGTGTCTCAGCCATAAAATTAAGTAGAAAAATGAGTTCATAGTACAGATAAAGTAAGTGAGAATAACATATGAGCTACAACAAGAAGAGGACTGGAGAGTAAAAACAGAGGTTTATAAAAAACAGTGGTGGAATGTAACAGAGTACATTTACTCAAAGACTGTACTTAAGTACAATTTTGAGGTTCCTGTACTTTGCTTAAGTATTTCCATTGATGTAACTTTATACTTCTACTTCGCTACATTTTAGAGGCAGGTATTGTACTTTTTACTCCACTACATTTAGCTGACAGCTTTAGTTACTTTTCAGGTCAATATTTGACATAAAACACGATCAGTTTAAAATGATAAGACTTTTTTCTTAGACAAGAAACATTTGTTTTATTCTGCAGAGAGCAGTGTAGAGGCATGAAACAGATCCAGTATGTTCTACTTGTCACTTCAATGAAGAAATTGTCAACTTTGAAATGTACATAGTTAATGTTAATGTACATAATTAACATCACTGAGGATTTATCATCACAGAGAAATTAGGAATCTGTCAGTGGCATGAAAGCAGAAGTACACTGGAAAATATTTTGGTGAGATTGATTCAACGTGAGTCCTGGAAAGATGAGTGCTGGATGAGTAAACCTTGAGCTTGTTGATAGTGACAGTGACAACTTGGTAAATGTGAGTCATTACAGTATTTTGATATTTATAGAAGGTGGATATTTTCAGATAGGATCAAGCTTTATGATACAGAAACATCTTACTGAGTCATAAAGTAACGCTGAGTAATTGTTATCTAAAGTGTGTTTTTTGAGTGTGTTTTAACCCCCCCACACACACACATACATCATGCAAAAATCAAACAATATCTTAAATCATGTTTTTATTGATTAAATTCTTTATAAAGTCAAAGGCTAACATCAACAAAGTGAGAATTTATTTTTTTGGTCATTTATTTCGGCAGTCTTTTGTGTTTCATCACTCGTCTCTATCTTGATTTCTGAGTTATGAAATCAAATACATAAAGTCATTAAAGATGAGCTGAAAGCTGAATTCAGGGCAAAAATAAAAACAGTGAAAAAAGAGCTCTAAAAGGGTTATTACTGATTAATTTTCAACTATTTTTCATAAAATAAAAGTTAAGTTGAAGCAAAGACTAAAAAAACATCTAAACTTAAACTGAAAGACAGAGAATCGCATCACATCCCGTCACCTGAACTACAGCTGCAGTAAATAAAAGCCTCCTCAACTTATAAACACCTGTAAAATATGTCCAAACAAACCCATTTACTTACATATTTATCCATGTAGTAGTTAAGTGAGGTCGGCTTCACTGATGCCGCTCCAGTCACTTCCTTGGTTCCTTGTTCCACAGCGCCCCCACATGTCTCTTCTCTGTTACTACACTGTAAAAGGGGAGTGAAGGTTTTTTGACAGTCATCTGAGATTTGGGGATCAGAAACTGAAAATGACAGACCTGAGGACATTACACTACTATTATTTCTGAAGTAAAATGTGAGCAAAATCATAAAAAAAAAATTTTTAAATAAAAGTTTCCAGCACAGAGATTTGTCTCTTCTATCACAAGGGGGCAGAGCTTCCCTGACAGAGAGGATAATCACTGACTCCAGATCACTCATACCAACCCTTACTGGGTCCTAAAGTGACAGAATATTAAAATAATAAACATCACATTCAACCCTGACAAGGCTTTCATACCTGAAAAATTAAGTACATACGAATCAGAATTGAGTTTATTTCCAAGTTAAGTTATTATTCCTAAGAAATTTTATTATTTATAAGGAATTTGCCACTGTGTTTGATGAATACTAGAGGTGTACAGAGACGTCATTATCTGAATTTATATCTTTATTTGTTCAACCAATAATATATGTCTCTGTATTCATGTTCTGATAGACCAGAATTGGGCCTGGTTGAAATTAGAAGTCATGTTAAATCAGACAAATATTGCGTTTTCTAACCTGGTATTCATTGGCAGTGCCATTTCTGTGCCTTCAAACTATTTAATTGATTTAATATTGGTGTAATTTATTATAAAGTATATTGCCACATCCTTATACTGTATTTTTTACATACAAAACGTAAGGGCAGATGTGTCAATTATAATTTTAATTCTGAATATATATTGCTGTTATTAATGATGTAACATTATTGTACATCTTGTTTTTAGTATTTCTTCTCAAAAGTCTCATGTGGATAATGTAATTGTGATGTCCATATCAAATAGATCTCTTAAAATATATCAGTTTTAGAATGAGATGTAGAGTTTTAGAGTGCAGGGAATGCAAAAAATATTCATGAGGGTTCTACAAAAGTAGTAAAAAATAGTCCAAGTTAATGTAAAGCACAGAGACAGACGGGGAGGCTCTGAAGCTTATTACGTTAAGCTTGTTTTTTTTTCAACCCAGCTGACTGAGAGGTAATTGGAAAGAGCTGAGGTGCATGTTAACATTTCCTGATGTAAAGCTCTTATTACAGCTGGTATTATTAGATTTCATGGTTGAATTTCATTTAACACAAACTTACTAAAGATTAGTGACCCGGGCCTGCTGTTCAGGGGAGTCAAAGCTGCTATAAAAGTGCAAAATTATTGGAATGGCTTGTCTTTCATACCCTTCGCCTCTTAAGCCGAAGAAGAGCTTGACTTATTAATCGAGGCTGAGTAGCACTTGTCAACACTTTATCTGCTGCCACTACAACCAGGATGTCTTCCATTTTAGATCCACGCCCCTCGTACCCTCACCGGCCACAGCAACTCGTCCCAGTGAGTGAGAGCTCTGAGGCCTGCAGCTGAGCGGGGCGCAGCTATAGTTACAGTGCTGATGAAACTGGATGTTTATTTTGGCAGAAAGGCGCCTGCCTTTAAGGCCACCTGATGGGACGTGATGATGTACGTGATGAACCAGTGGCTCCCGAGCTATGTTGGCTATTCTGTGGCCTCCAGCCGCAGTGAAATGTGAATCACAGAGAATGTGGAAGATGTTTATGATGAAATGTTTGTCTTTTTCTTACCATACAACATGCAAACCATTATACATGTGAAAAAATATTTTAGAGGTCACAAGGCTGCTTATTTTTGGATTTGCACCTTGTTGTTACTGTTATCTTGGACTCTTATCTTATCTTGAAAGCCTAACACTCAGAGATATGGTTTATTGCCTCTAAGTTTAAGTGAGGTGTAACAAATTAAATAATAAACTGGATTATTTCGTTTAGATTATTAGTTTCTTTCTAGGTGGATTTTTCAACTTTCCCTGACAGAGGATTAACACTACTTCTGTATGCAAATAACACAAATATTGAAAATAATAAATATTCCTTATATGAGAGAAATTCTATTCAGTACACGTACCAAAAAATCTTAAACACCAAACACTCAAGCTAAACTTAGTCCAATAACTCACCAAATGTAAAATTAGAATTAGCAGCTTGTTAGCAAAGTTTTCTGGTAGACCACAGGAAATCAAAATATGTAATAAGTCTGTTGAAGAGGAGGTCACTGTTTAATCTTTGATTTATATTTATTTGATTGTAAAAAACAGTTTAAAATAGCAACAAAATTCACTGAACTGAAAATAGCACCGTCCGTCACTGACATGGGACCATCAGGATGGCCAACATCTATTCCGGTGTCCCATGCATGCACAATAAGCCTTATTCATAGAAAAAAACGTATTATAGCGGGCATCACTAATACATTTTTTTTGTGGTTCTATTCCATTTCAGTGTAACAATAAACCACAACAGCGTGACAGCATATGCTTCTGAAATAAGTCAAGATAAATGCATTGCAGCCCAATTTATATCATGTATTACACCTTTCCTGCTATATAAAAAAAGGTTTATATCATGACCCTGACACTGAGGTGCCATCATTATCATCATTATTTTTTATCATTTCAACCCATGTTTTACCTTCTGTGTTGCCTGCCTGTTATGGTGTTATGAGGGTTGATGAACATACTGATGTTGGTTTGAATCAAGCTTCAACCACCAGGGCTGAAAAATGAAGCCAATGCTGAAGTACAAAATATGCACTTTCTCAAATGGCCACTTGAGGCCGGATCCAAAAACAAGGCAACACCCATAGACCCCCATGTCAAAATGCCCAACTTCACAGCAGAAATAAACATGTTTACAGCCTGATACAATGAACATTTTTGGTCTCTTTCATGACAAAAGTACAGAGCAGGGATTATTAAATAATTTTCCCATTTAAATTACATTAAGACTTTCAATAAAGGTCATGGCTGCTTTGAATTACGTTGTTGATGTCTGAGTTCACCCATCCTCCATCTCTTTCACATATTTGGATTAGCCCGAGAGTCAGGAGGAGTCAAGCACGACTGGAGCAACCACAGTGAGCTTCACAATGGCTCTTTAGCAACTAATGGGTGCCTCACAAAAACAACGTCCATGTTTTAGTGTATGGTTTGAACGATATGTATAAATGACTACTATGAACTACAAACTAATTTGATATTTTAAACTCAAGATTTTCTTTGACTTCGAAACAAAACCAGATTCCTTTTGTTTTTTGACACAAAAAAGTTGAACATCTCTTCAACCAAGCCCCCTGCTGTCAGAGCAGCCAAATACTAAAAGCCTAACAGCATTACAAAGCGGGGACCGCTGGGCACAATTGTCCCCCAGCTGCCACCAAACCACCAGCCTCAATCTCCCACTAGCCCGCAGATCTTTTGGACCTGTATTCTGGGACACGGGGCTTGGTTGGAGCTGCCAGAGTACCACCATGACAGCTGCCCTTGCCTTTTTGCAGCAGACAGAATTAGTAAGATAAAAGCAGCCAGAGACAGAGGGGCCCAGTTGTTCTCCAGATAAGTGAGGTCAGAGGAGGCTGCGGCACCCTCTTAGCACACACGAAAAAACAACTAGAAGTAACTTACAAGTAATTAAGACTGGAACTTCTCATTGAAACCAATTTAGAAGGACTGGATTTTATTCTGAGCCATCATCAGAAGGGGAGAAGATGGTAATTAACTTTTAGTAAAGGAGCAAATCCTGAAATATACTCCTACCCTGTTCATAGAATAGATGGCAATAAAAGTTTTTACTGTAAAAAGAAATGACGCTGATCATTAAACCAACTTATCTAGAAAACAGAGCTTCTCTATGGGAACAGAATAGCATTAAACATTAAAATGTTAATTAAAGCTCTCCAAATAAAACACAGAGTGCTTTCAAATATCACAGTTACACCCAGATGATTCCAGCAGAAAGCAGATCGTAGTGATTGTGTACGTGCTGGTGTCAGGTTGAGTGATTGTGTGGCTGTGCACGTAAAAGGCAAAAGGAACAAATAGAAAAGACAAACTTCAGCATCTAAATAAAGTGTCTGGTGACTACGGGGGTTGAAACATCCCACTAATCTCGGCAGGGATTTAACGGTCTGGGAACACAACACCCGGCTAAATGACTGAAGATTTGCTGTGTCATATATAGACCCACATCACTGCTTTGGCAGCGAGCAAAGAACGAGTGAGAACAATCACAGGAGGCTTTTAATCATTGTCATAAATGTTAATGTCACAGAACAAAGCAACACCACTGACCTGTGCTTTGTGCAGAGGAGATAGGTGTTAGGTGTTTTAGTGTGGAAGAAGTACAACCCAAAGAAGTTGGGACACTGTAAAACATGAAAAATAACATAATGTATCAAATTCAGAATTCAGGGTATGCATTAAAAAAAAGTAAATCTGTTTTAACTTTTAAAATATTGTCTATATACAGTTTTCAATTGAATCTGTTACAAATGATTAGGAAATTATTACAATTTTTTTAAATGTACATTTTAATCAACATACAAACTGTTTTGGAATTGGGATTGTATTACTATAATTTTACTAATTTGGACTTTGAGAACCATCAAAATGCTAAAGTTCAACTATTTTTTTTATTGTGTGATAGACTGGGATTTCCAGGATGATTTCCTGTCTGGCATTTTGATTCATGCTGGGATTCATTAAAAGGATAGTTCAGGTTCACTGACGTGTGGGACGTCATAACGTCCATATGAGATAAATAAATAGCTCTGTTGGTGTAGTCTAAGCATAATTTCGAGCCTAATTTGACTACTCTGTTGGCAGTCATACTCTAGGCACAAAAAGTATGATTTATGAAGGGATTTTTTCCCTTAAATATCTGCATATTTTTTTCATGTCTACCGGATGCCTCATGATGCCTTGCACAAATTGAACAAATTCTTACTAAATATGATATAATTAAATTGTTGGAGCAAGTTAAAGCAGAAAGTTGAGGCGAAGTAAGGATACATATTACTCAAAAAGAACTAATTGGGGCCTTATATTTCATAATTATACACAATAAGCAGCCAAAAAAATCATGTGTTTGGAACGGAATGGCTGTGAGCCTGTTTTGAAGGGAAGTCAACTTTTTTCAGTAACTCAGGTCATTCAGGAGGAACACTGTGCAGCATTTCCTCTTATTTTATTACTCCGTTTGTTAGAGACAAGACCGTCCGAACATACGTTGTGACAGAAAACAATAACTTAAGATAAGATAAGATTTAGGTTGTTAACTTTCTTTTCATCTGACTCTCAGTAAGAAAGCAAATAAGAGTATTTCCCAAAATGACAAATATTCCTCTAGGGGGCGGAGCCAGATGTTGTAAACATTAAGGCCGCATATCCTATCCTGCATCTCACTGGAGCCACACACGGCTGTATGGGACAGCAATGCATATCCACGGCACTGTGTACATCTAAAAAAACATGAACTTGTTTGTAGTTGTCCTTTTTTCGTCTCAGAACGTTGACCCTCTCACAGTGAGTTTTCAGTTGATGAAAGTTTATTTGAACATTTTGGTCATTTAAAAATGTCCTGTTCAGCATTCGGTTTTACTAAAAAACACTAAAAAGAGTCCACTGTTTAATTTTTACTGTAAGTAATGTACATTTTGTTTTAGCCTTAAAAGTTTATTTTTAGATTCACCTGTTGCTTCCACACAGTCCACCAAATGGTCTTTCCCAGTTTCAAAAAAAAAGATGACAACAGATGTAAGGCAAGATGATGAAAGCCCTAACGCCAAACTCAATGCTTCACCCTGGCAGTCCACAAACCAATGGGTGACGTCAGGGCAACTACGTCCATTATTTATATACAGTCTATCTTTGTCGGTCCAGTCAGAGAGACTGAGGGGAATTGACACAAAGTTGAAGGTAAAGATTCTGGGCTTTTGAGTAAACATCCAGGAGCCGGAACCCCAGAGTCCACCCCCCTCGCTCCACCCACAGCGCAATGAGGAGTCTTCAACATCAAATCAAAGCTATGGTAGTTGCACTTGCTAATCTGCACGTATATCCTATTCCCACAGTGGGAGCCCAAAATGATTCTGTCTCTCTTCATCAGCTTTAATTGCCCATGTGAGACCTCCATTATGACGCTGCACGTTCTGCACGTTCTTTAAAGTCAGTTGCCGGGATCCATTTCAACCAGTTTGACAGGCGGTGCAGTGAAGTTCTTCCAGGGGATCATATTGGATCTTGGGTGACCGAGAGAAATTCCAGCCCAATTGGTTGCTGTGGCATTAATGATTAACGGTTCACTAGTGATGATGGGGTCTGCCTGGCTTGACCTTTCCACATGGCTGTATTTGCAGCAGAAGTAAGCACCAGGCTTTAGCATCACGATAGCCTCACAGTGCCCAGACAGCTGCACCTTTATCCCCTGGCGTTAGCAGCTGAGTTGGGGGCCTCGATCCAGAGTGCAGCTTGGGGTAGAGATAACTGTGTGCCAGCTGAAGACAAGCAAGAAGGCTGGGGGGCAACGACTCAGGGCTCTCCAGGGCAGGGCTGGGAAATACTTGGCAGGAAACAAATGGGCCCTTGAGGACATTAGACCACATGCCTCGAAATTAAATGAACTTAAATGATTGCTTTTCCACGCCTTAGCTAAAGTATTACAGTAATACCTCTAATATATACATTGGTAATATAAGAGTAATGTGGTGATGAATATATAGTATGTGATTTATATCGGTGCTGATTTAAGGAGGAAAATCTAACTTTATTTTTTTTACTATTAGCACAGTGGGATGCATGAATGAGAGGATACCACATGTCTGTTGGGCAGAGTAATCAAATCAGATCTATTCCCAGTCCTGCCCGCTGAAATAGCACAACAACCTTCTGTTTGACTAATCATCATCTGACTTCAATTTCGCCGAATGGTCCAAAAGACACAGATCACTGTTTGTCCCAGCTGCCAATTTCAAACCTGTTTAGGGTGGAATTCATTCCCCCAAGGGATAAATAACGGATCTATGACAGCAGCTATAAAGCTTTTATTAATTTAAACAGAAATATTGTAATCTTATTATGTTGATCTATTCCGTTCGACATCAATTGCACGTCTATCCATCCTTTGAGAGCGATCCCTCCTCAGTAGTTCTTTGTGAGGTTTCTCTGGGAGTCAAACAAACTCAGGACTTTGTTCTTGAAGTGAAACCAAGAGTAAATTATGTCATTTGAAAAAACGTGACTTAACTTCGCACATCACATTTTTATGTAACCAAAGTCACGATGCCACTTCCGATATTAACATCTTCCTCGTAAATACATAACTTTTGGCATTGATGTGCATTTATTCATTCTCATCTATTAACCAGGGACTTTTTAGCTCTAACCCAAGAAGAAGTTTGGCTGCCTGAACCAAACGAAACAGCAGCCATTAAAAAAAAAAATCAAAAAAACTAAAAGGGAAATATAATGAAACTGCTGATAAACACAGTTTGATAAAGTCAAGATTGGGTGGTTGTGAGCAGTTTTTTGGCGATTTGAGCACAAGTAGTGTGCTATCTAGACAGACGTTTCTAAGGCTGATAACTCAAACGCTCACACATATATTGTTATTAACTGTGTCTTTAAGGGACCATCATTTATTAGGGAGTTCATTGTCCTGAGGGCAATATGACTTTGTGTATCAAATTTCATGGCAACCCATTAAATAGTTTTGTAAATTGATATATTACACTCAAGACGAGAAAACTGAAGCAGTTGGGTTTGCCAAAGTCAATAGAATTCATCTTCTGGTGAATGGACACAATGGCTAATTTCATGGCTCATAACATAAATACATGGATGCACATAGATAACATACACGTACGCATGCGCGCATGTGCGTGCATGCGCACACACATACACACTTTGTGACAGACTATAAATAGAGCACTTGAATCTAGTGACGCATTTTCTCACTGGAGAGTTTCCAGGGACCACCAGGGCGGAAAACCTGCTTCAGACGGGGTGAAACAGAAAGAGAGAGAGACAGAGAGAGAGAGAGACAGACAGACAGACCAAAAGAGAGAGAGAGAGAGAGAGAGAGGGAGAGTTGGGATAAGGAGATGAGAACTGGGGCGAGTGTGGGCTCGATAGAGGGTGGTGCAGCAGCGTGAACAAGAGAGTGTCGGGTTGCAGAAAATAGTGCTAGTTTTCTTAGAAACCACGCAGGTGTCTGTCATTACCAGGCCTGGATACTGTACCCGACACGTTGGAGGTTTGGGATTGAATGCGTATCCCCCTGTGAGGAGAAATATAGGGAGGTAAAGACAGATGAGACATATGAGTTGGGACAAATCTCACAGGGCAACAATGTTTGACGTTTGACCCTCTGTGTCCTTTCCATCATAAAGCTATAGGAAGATTGTCACATTATGTAACAGTGTGCATGTGTGTGTGTGTGTGTGTGTGTGTGTGTATGTGTGTGTGTAATGTTATGATAATGATAACCATAGTTATCTCTGATGCAAAGAAAACAGTAGTTAAGAAGAATGCTTTTCCCCAGGAAGTGGGATAATGCCGGTTGGTATGATAAGGCTGTTGTGGGGAGAAACAAAAATAATCATAAAAGATGAGATTAAAGTGAGTGAGTGAGTGAGCGAGCGAGTGACCCACAGAATGAGAGAGTGAACAACCTTAGAGTGACCTTAAAAGGCTACACGGTCTCACTGTGACTGAATGAGCAAGTGAAAGGGGGCCTTGGGGTTATCTCTGTGAAGCGCCGCTGTATTTATAGATCACCTCAAAAAAGATTCCCTGGCCCCTTGCTACCCCCCTCCCCCTCCATCTTTTGCCCCTCCCCCATTTTCAATTAGCCCCTGATGGGTGGAGTAATGCAATCAGGAGTAACTACAGCTCACCCGGAGCGTCCTCTCTCAGTCTGCCCCAGACTCCGCACAGACACACACTCCTGAGACAGGAAGGTAAGACCCAACTCTGTTCAACTGCTCCACTCTCCATCCACTCACTCGTCCATCTTTTCCACCCATTCATCCTTTCACTGGTCTTCATTCACCATGTCTTCCATTCTCCGGGACGCTCACCATGCTCCGGCATCCTCCTGTCTGCCTCCCCACCCACCTGCTCATGTTCTCCCTCTTTCCACCTGAAAAGTACCTTCACTATTTAACCACCTCCTCTCTCTCCCCACCGTCTGTCCTCATGTCTGTCTCAGAGACAGCTTGACTTCATCTCTTATTAAATCATTCTTCTCATCTACCGCCAAAGAAAAAAAGAGCACAACCCCTGTTGACCCCTGTTAGCGGAGGTCCTTTCCACCCTTCTTTCCTCCTTTCTCATCAAGCTAACACTTCACTTCAGCAAAACATCGTTAGTAAAGGTGTCAGCTTCTCACCTGTTATTATGACCTACCTTTTTAGCAAACTTTTCTCTTCTTTTTCTTTAGTTTTAGGCTTTAAAGCATTTGTCGCTCTTCGCAGGACTTTGTCTAGTCACATGTTACAAAAATGCAACGACTTAAAGGGATTTAAAGGTTCCTGAAAAAATGTCTCCATAGAAGAAGTATGGATTATTACATTTGATGCAATAATGTTTTAAATGGAAAGTTGGTGGAAGGGTTTAGGTTGAACTGCAAACATTTATCTATATTGCATTTACTTTCAGTGTGAACTGTGATTCAAGATTTAACATTTTCAATTTAGAACTTAATTTGATTTAACATTTCATTCCATTATCCACTTATAATGCTATTAATAGTGGCAGTTGCTCATACTTATTTAATTGACCAGGAATTTGTTGCTTTGGAAGAGTAGAAAATCAAAGTAAGCACTCTCAGAGAAAGTACTGATGTATGTTTGGTATTTTTATAGATGATTGGATAAAGACAGTCTTTTTTTTACTTTTAAAGATATGGAATTATGGATAAAGAGCGATTGTGGGGTTTCTTGAGCCATGTACGGCACTTAAATACATGAGAAAATAGACTTCAGCTTGACAAACAGTTAAATTCCTGGAAAATACATGTACGTTTAAACATAACCGTTGTTAACATAATACACAGAGTTGATTGTTTAATGGGGATACAGTGCCCTTAAGCACCGGACATTTCTGGGGATAGACCAGTGGTCAAACACTTTCCATCCAAGTGGCCATCGCTCAGTTTAGCATCAGGCGATTTGCATTGGGAGACTCCCAGATGGGCAGCTTCAAAGAGACCCATGAAGCTGGGAAACAGCTGCATGACATGTCTGAATAGCCAAAGGTTTTATTCGTGGCAGTCAAGATTATCCTTTTTTTATTTTTAGGAGTCAGATAATTCCTTATATAAGCTAGGTGAGTCATGGTGGGAGCAATAGACAATGAGGGAATGTGGGAGGGGTTGAGAATAACTCAGAGCAGAAAGGACGGGAAGATTATACGCCTCAACTTCAGCCAGATAAAAGATACCAACCTCTAAAAATCACACAGATCTCATGTTGGAGGGGGGAACACAGTGATCCCAAATAGATCAAGGGGAAGAAGCTCCGCCGGTCTGAGAAGAATAATACAGCAAGATAAAGGGAATATCAACAAAGGAGTGCAGCTCAATTAAAAACAGGAATTCAAAAAATAAGAAAAGGAGAAACTAAAAGAGTAGCAGAAGTGAATGTATAAGGGATATAAATTTTCCACTGGGAAACTGAACCCTTACGCTCTATGTTTTGATCAATTTTTTTTTTTTGCCACGTATAAAGACGCACATATTTGTCATACACTCAAATATATAAACTGTCCTTGGTCCGCAGAGAATATATATGAGTATTTAGGCACAGGTGGGATAACCAGGGGGCTTAACAGGCTGACCACAAACAGCTGCAGATTGTGAGTAGCCATTATTACAAGTGCCATTCAAACCCACTTATACACCAACACACACACACACACACACACACACACACACACACACACACGTACACAGGCACGACAAGGGAAACAGTGATCTGGTGCTGACAGCTGGACGTGAGGTGACGGATGGGTCACTGTACAGCGGCATGGTGAGCGTTGGTATGCAATGAGGCGAAAGTTGACTGTCTCTAAGCAGGACTGATAGGGGTTATTTATATCCTCCTCATCTGTCAGCTTCTAGTTGTGACACTGAGTACAAAATGAAGGACTGCTGAGGGATGAGAGAGATGAAAGGCGGGAAAATGCAGCATGATTAAAAAAAAAACTGTAATGTGAATTTGATACTGAATGTTTCCAAGAAAACATTTATTGCTGCTTGGAATTTAATTTACAATCTCTACGAAATACCTATCTGCTGAGTGTCAGTGTTACTGCAAAGATGTGTTTGAAACTTCTTGACAGAGCTTAATGTTAATATATTTAAGTGTTGGTGTATGGAAAATCATCCAGATGAAGCTGTTTTATATGTGGAATTAAGCAGATGTCTACCTCAGCTTCCCATTGCTTCAATACTTTTTGCCCTTTCACATCTGTCTTTTTGTGTTTCCCTCTCCTCACAACCTGTGTCTTTTTTGGTTTTCCCTCTCTCTCTCTAAGGTGAGTGACTCCAGGTCAAAATGACCGAGCGCTACGACTGCCACTACTGCAAGGAGTCCCTGTTTGGGAAGAAGTATGTCCTGAGAGAGGAGAATCCCTACTGTGTGAAATGTTACGAGAGCCTGTACTCCAACACCTGCGAGGAGTGCAAGAAGCCCATTGGCTGCAACACCAGGGTAAGAGATGTCCCAACCTGTGTGCATATAATTTCTGCAGGTTTCTGTCTTTAACACTAATTATGATCAAAGTGGACCCAGTTCTAACTGTCCGTGTGATGTTGTTGTAGGATCTGTCATACAAGGACCGTCACTGGCATGAGGAGTGTTTCATGTGCTTCCAGTGCAAGCGCTCGCTGGTGGACAAGCCCTTCTCCACCAAGGATGAAAAGCTGCTCTGCACTGAGTGTTACTCCAATGAGTATTCATCCAAGTGCCATCAGTGCAAGAAAACCATCATGCCAGGTAGGACGAAAGCCAAAAAGAGCGGCATATTTAAGTGAAGCTGATGCCAATGCAGCAGATCACAAAATCCAATTTATATGAAAATAAATATATTGAATCAACGTCTGTCTGTGAATAGTATACACATGAGCCTGCTTTAAAGACTATTTACTCTAAATGATTTACAGTAATACCATCATGCTGTACTGAAGAAGACTTCAAACTAACAATTGACAACATAAATTCATTAAGAAAATGTTTATACTTTCACACAATCAGACTTCTTTTTTTACAACCAGTGGTGCCGCCCGCTGCTTATCATTAGAAAGAATGCATGTTCAAGGCTGCATTGGCTTCACTTTTTACCACTTGCTAATAATATAGTTAGAGAACGTGTGCATGGTGTCGCTGCATTTTATCACTAAGAAAACTACAATATGGCCCGAACATGTAAAGAATTTGTATTTCTGTAGCTGTTACTAAAGGACAATTAAATTATTCACTTTTCCAAAAAGTGGACTGGCTTTTCTGAATGTAAAATTATTTTACAGAGTTAAACTAAAACGTAAATGTACTTTTGTTTTCCTAATTCTTTCTTTTTGCTGTTGTCTTTGCATCCCTTCACACTGGCCTCCTTTCGCTTTATGTTTCTCAAAAGGCTCCAGGAAGATGGAGCACAAGGGGAACAGCTGGCATGAAACCTGTTTCACTTGCCAGAGATGCCAGCAGCCCATTGGCACCAAGAGCTTCATCCCAAAGGACAACCATAACTTCTGCGTGCCCTGCTATGAGAAGCAGTTTGCCATGCAGTGTGTGCACTGCAAGAAGGTAATTGATTTTCAATGCATTTTCCTGTATGTGCAACAAAAAAAGTGTGAAAATGAACACTCTTTTTCATTCTTATTAGCCCATCACCACTGGTGGGGTGACCTACCGTGAGCAGCCCTGGCACAAGGACTGCTTCCTGTGCACTAGCTGCAAGCAGCAGCTGTCTGGCCAGAAGTTTACCTCTAGAGATGACTTTGCCTATTGTCTCAACTGCTTCTGCAACCTTTATGCCAAGAAGTGTGCCTCCTGCACCACCCCAATCAGCGGTAATCACAATTTATTAGTCTACCTGGATCTAAAAAGGGCAGTTTATAAAATGTTTCTCTGTTTTGACTTGGATTTGTTCTTCAATTTCAGGCCTTGGAGGCAGCAAGTACATTTCTTTTGAGGAGCGCCAGTGGCACAATGACTGCTTCAACTGTAAGAAGTGCTCTGTGTCCCTGGTCGGCCGTGGCTTCCTCACTGAACGTGATGATATCCTGTGCCCAGAGTGCGGCAAGGACATCTAATTTGGTCTTAAGGACGACAAAAAGATCTGATTGGATGGCCATTTCAGGATAGAGGAATGACAAAGATACAATAAGTACTATCAAAGCACAGAGCATAAGCATCCATAGCATCTTTACAGCCTAGTCTCACTATAAATGTACATTGTTGTATGCCATTAAATACAAACTACTAACAGTGTTATTTGAATTTAGGAAGTTTATTTAAGTTAAATATTGACTCTTTGAGAAACAATTTACCACTAATTAAATAACTGTTATAACGGCATTAATGTAAAGACCTTTGCTACTGAAAAAGCACAGGTTTGCAGATATCTGTATGAAGCATTTTGAAACAAATCTACACTACATTATTATATTATTATTAATGTAGACAATCTGCTTTGAAGTGTGATAATAATTATTGCTTTGTGCATGTATAAGCTTTAGTTGAAGCTTTGTGAATGAGTTCTTCAATTACCAATTAAATATATTAAAACTGTGTCTTTACTCATATTTGCTGATTGTTGCTGTGCATGACATCACATGAACCTCAGAATTGAAAAAAATCAAAGGGATTAAACTATTTCTATTGCACACAAATATTATATACAAAAGTTCCAGAAGATTGGTGGGTCTAAGACATAAACTCTGTAAAGAATGGATGGCAAAATATCCCAGATGTTACCATCTTGTGATGTCATTATATAGAGATCCCATACAGAACACCCACATGTTTTATGCATCAAATATCTATTTTAAAACATTTGAACATATATCAGCATGATATGAATTACCTAATATGACCGAAACCAGACTGTCCATCTTTCTATTGTAATATAGATTTTCTTCATTGTTTTTTTACCACAACGTTAGTTATACATTAAGTACTGTATATGTTTCAATACTGGCACATCAGATACACAGAGCTGATTTAAATCAACAAAATTGCTTCATTGCATTGACACAATTTATTTTTTAAAAATGTTGGTACAAACATGACACTGGATTTGACAATGGATTCAAAATTTTTGTGAGTCTTCATCGAGTCAAATACATTAAATACAAAGTAATTTCACACACAATTGAGAATAAATATTCAAAAGAAATATTCCTGGGTTATTCCATATTCCTTTCCTTTTGTCTGAATTATGAAAAAATGCTCAAATATGTTACTGTGAGTTATACGCCTGTTCTGTGTGAAAATGGTTATTTAGCAATAGCTCATGATCTAGCTGTAGAAAATGGTAATACCAGGCTACACTACTATGTAAAAAAACCTGAACAACTTGTGAACACAAGTGGAATAGAGTTCGTTGAGAGGAAAATTTACAGCTACTATCGCTTCGAACACACACTTTCAAAAATGACAGTTCAACATAATTTGTGGTTTGTTTCCTTTTCAAAGGTCCTCCAGTAAGCTGCAAAAGTGAACCACTTCTTTGTAGCCATGTAGATATTTTAGCTGTGACTGAAGAATACAATAAACTTGGGATGAACCAATACCCCTTTTTGACCAAGGCAGTTCAAGGTTGATTCAGAGCTGGTGCCTAATCTGGAACCAATTCTTCCTGTTTCGACGTCCAAAGAACTGGTTCTCGGCCAGGAGAACCGGTTCCAAAGTGGCACCAAAGTGGTTGTTAGTCTCGAACCACGAACTGAATACACAAGGGGCTCATGACGGGATTATCATGACCAACAAGACGTTAAATCAAAGCAGCAGTCCATGGAGGAGACAAACTGTCTCCTAGCAGTAAGTTATTGCTCTGCATTGCACGCTTTAAGTTGGCACTAGCTTTTCTGGAAAAACAGAGTCATATACAGATATACAGTGACGTAATGATGTGGCTCTATAGCCTATGGAAAAGCAAACAGGTTCTGAGAAGGTTCGCAAGTCGAACCAACTGCAAACCAGCGCCAGCACAGCACAAGAACTAGAACTAGGTTTGTGTTTATCGAAAAAGGGGTAAAAAAGGTAAGCACTGGTGGTTCTGCACAATATTTGCCCAAATTAGAGTAAAAATGTATTTTGTGTTTTAAACATTGTCCTACACCAGAAATTAGAATTAATTAATCAAATGGATAAAATGCCCATCTCTAGCACAACCACTTAGCACAATTAGTACTGGAGGCCCTCTGACCAAAACAAACCTGTACACAGAAACAGAATATCAACAACCATAATTCCCATACATGGTATTTCAGAAAACAAAAGCAGCATTCCTTATTTTGTCCCCTAGAAGGTCTCTCTTTGTGGGACTTGAGGGCAGTTGCTGATCATCAATGTTAAGGGCACTTGAGGTTGTGGAACGCAACAAGGAAGCTCGTATTTTTAAATACAGGACAAACCTCAGAGTACCACCCCATCTGGTCAGCTCTCAGGACTGAACAAGAGCTATGAGGTGGCCTTGACACAACAGTTAAAGGGTATTCAGTTATTTTGTGGTGTAATTAGTGAGATAGATGTGATGGTGAGAGTGCAAGCAGTGGGAAACATTTAGTGGGAGGGGAAATGCCTGAGCTCCCATCAGGTCTGTGTGAGTAGGGGTCAGAGGTCATGTCCCTGACCTGACCCCCACTGAATTATTCATACCTGGGTTCGTTGTGATAGTTAAATCCAGCTTTATGAGGAAAACTTGCATTAACGCAGCTCCACCATACAGAGAAATAGATACAGAGAAAACCCTAGTGATCTGGGTTATGTTAGATGTGTGTTGTTGTAAATTCAAGACAGTGGGATTGAATGCTGTAGTCCACTCAGAATTCCAAAAAATAATCTACTAGTAAAGCCAGATTTCATAGACCAGATTTGCAAGATGTTATTGAAGCAAGATATGGAAGGAGTCAAAAAGGAGCACTGGGAGAGCTGCCCTCTGATGGCAGCAAAAGGAATTGCTTACAGCCTCGAAATGTTGTGCCCCTGGTGCTCTAGCAGAACATAGCAAAGCCAGATTTGTAAGGAGTCAGAGTGCAGTCATATTTAAGGCTTTGCTAGGCAAAGTGACAGCAAATGGAATCTCTACAAAGGATCCCTTTTGTGCCCTTTGTACTATCAGAGCCTTGTAATGCTGGATTTTATAGGCCTCTTTAAAAACATAAAAGCTGGGCAACACAAGAAGCTGATCTTCTTCCATGTGATCTACAAAAACCCATGAATTTATGGCTAATATTTGCCATTTACCTCAGCTGGATCACATTATCAATCAATATACTATTTGTTTTGACCAGCCTCAACAGCCGATGTACTCTGACTGTAGCTCAGGGGCCGGGGCCATCATGTACAACAGGCTTTACTAGCTGTAAGTACATATGTACTCACATTGCTGGCTTTACGCTGGTAAATCCTAATCGCAGTTCATGTGACATCTTCGACAGCTGGCTTTTCAAATACTCGTTTTGACTGGTTGGTGGCACTCTCCCTGTTAGATACCATTGTGATCTGGCATGGTTTTTGAGCTTTAAACCACCAACGTTAGGGCCATGTCACATGCTGGATCTTTTTCTTTACCTCTGGAGACTTCATGGCACCCTGAAGAGACAAAAGATGAAACAGTAGGATTAATAACAAGTGGCCTGACAAATAATAAATGCGACGTATTATGTGCTGTAATGTGTCACTGGTTGGTTGGCATACCATTATCAATTACTTCAATTGCATTTATGAGTTCATAACAAATTTCTCTAATGGACTTATTTTTATTTCACAAAAACATCATTTGTCATCATCAGCTTTTCCCCCTCATGATTTGACATTTGTTGTCAATTCTTTGAAACTCAAAATAACATAATAATGCAAAAAAAATGGAGGAAAAACTATTCAGATCCATTTCTTGAGTAAAAGTACAAATATCACACTGCAAAATTACTCCACTTCAAGTAAAAGTCCTACATTCAAAACTTCCTTGAGTTAAAGTACAAAAGTATCAGCATCAAAATGTACTTAAAGTATCAAAAGTGAGGAAAGATGGCAAGTGTAATCTGAGGATGCATTATTGGAGGGGTTCGATTTATGTATACCAGATGTATGCAAAATGTTTGTTAAAATATTCAATAAAAAGAAAGTTTAAAGTATCAAAAGTAAAAGTTCTCGTTATGCAGAATGGCCCCAATCAGATTGTTTTATATAAACCAAATATATTATTAGATTGTTATTATTGATGCATTTATGGTAGCAGGGTTTTAATTTTGTAAAGATAGAGCTCTTTTTTAACTACATAATGTACAGTTATGAGGTTTAATTTAAAAGAAAATGTTGAATCACTTTAAATTGATCATGTCTTTTATGTAAAATCTTGACCTGAAAAGTAACTAAAGCTGTCTAAAAAGTACAATATTTTCCTCAAAATGTAGTTGAGTATAAAGTTACATCAAATGGTAATACTCAAGTAAAGTATAAGTACCTCAAAATTGCACTTAAGTACAGTGCTTGAGTAAATGTAGTAGTTATATTCCACCATTTGTCATAACAATGTGCAAAATCAATCCCTGAAGTATTGCTATTTTAGGGTATGTTTTTGTAATCAGTTACACAGTGATTATAAGATATTTTCTCTTAGGAATCATCTGTATTGTGAAAGAATTGTAAAATACATCAACACATAGCATTGATAATTATGCATATTTTCCTTGAATCATGCAGTTGATTTGTGTGTAATGCAAAACTTTGCTGACTGAAAAAAACGTTCCTACCGAGTTGTTCGCTTCTCGTTTGAGGTTTGCTGCGTCAGTGCTGCAATGAATTGATGAGGAAGAAGAAGAAGATGCGTTTCCAGGTAGCTTGCGGATGGGGTTGGACAGGTTTGCAGCGGGAGGAGGTTTTAACCTGTCGGTGATTCCTGGTGACATGGTGCTTCCCTCTGGTTTCTTTGCTTTTAGTGGGCCAGAGTGAGAGGAACTGCCATCAAACACAATCAGAGGCCTTTTCCTATTGTGGTCGTTACTGGAACTGAAAATGACCAAACAACAGTGACAACAGAAATTAAATATTTACACTTCAACAGACAGAACTCATTTTGATAGTAAGGGCTCCATTTTAAAGCAGGTGCACAAGAAGAAGCACTGCTAGTTCCAGACAGACAGTAGACATTTATCAGTTCACAATAATGCCTTTGAAGATGTGACCAACTCCTGGATTACAGCTTTAAAAAGTTAAGGGTTTATGAATTAATAAAAAAGCAAGTCCAGCAAGTGGAAGTCCATATTGTTAATAGGCAGTCTAAGTATTATACAATGAACTCCAATTGTGAATTAAATCCTTAATTAATCATGAATGACCAAAACATTTCGATGTCAAGTGTCTTCATTAGGGTATTGTAGCTATTCCCTGATGAAGCACCTGTTTTCTTCATTCTTGACCTCTCGCCCCATCCTTCAAGAGCTCATGATTTTTCCCTTCTACTGCATCTACATCAACAATAACAATATTATTAACTTTATTTGTATAGCACCTTTAAAACCAGTGTTTACAGAGTGGTTTGATGGACAAAGCCAAGCAAGAGCAGAACGCAAAAGCCAAATGTAAAAACCAAAGGCTAATGGACAAGTAATATTTTTCAGAAAATAAATCAAATAAAACCTCCTTTCTTTGAGCACCACAAGAAAAGTGCCAACTAGTTTGATTATACTGGTTCATCTTAATACATTAGAATATGATGGAAAAGTCTATTTCCAGTAGTTCAAGTCAAATAACCCCAACCAAGTATTGAGTTCATATAGATGGACATACTTTTCAGAGGCCAACATTTCCATATTAAACATACTTTTTCAATATTCAATGTTTCATTCTGTGTGTAATGGATATATATAATGTGTTATTTCCACGTTTTGAATTGAATTACTGACACAAATAAACTTATTGTCATTTATTGAGATGCACCTGCAAGAATGGAAGCATCTCCATAGCTGATATCTCCAGCACTCAACAACTCACACCAATACCATCTTGAGCAATAAATATTATTGCAGATAAGAGGGAAAATATGTGTATCGTCACACTGTTAAAATAATCGGCTAAGTAAATTTTTGTCAAATTTGTTTTTTTTTGCCTAAATCGTCTCCTCATGATGCTGGCCACCTATGGTAAAATCGCCTACATCCTCAGTTGATCAGATCATGTGATTTTACCTCTTTAAGATCATCACTTCTTTGACAATTTGCCACATTCATAGGCATCAGATAAGAACCCAGCAAAGAAGAGCTAGAGGGAGATTGTTTAGTTATCAGTTTAGTTTATCAGTGTTTTATTGTTGACACTAATATTGGTAATACTTTACTCTAAGGTGTCTACATAAGAGTGACATGAGCGTGTCATAAACATGAAATGGGATGTGTCATGAACATTAATGACACTTTGAAGTAACATTAATGCTCATGATACTTGTCATGTCATGTTTCTGACAGGCTTGTGTGACTCTTATGTAGACACCTTCAAAATAAAGTCTTACCATATCTTGCTGAAGTCACAAAGGCAGGTTCAAAAAATTGACTAAGTCATTTATTTCTCTTAAGTTACATAATTTACACACAGTTTTATTACTATGCCAATAGCCATCCTTTGTTACATCCTTTTTGAGTGAAATGATCAATAAATGTCATATGTTACACTTTTGGTGAAATTTTTTTGTGTTTCCTGCAAAGCTTGAAAAAATGAGTTTTTTTAGCATTTAGATTATTTTAACAGGGTGACGATGTGTATCTGATTTTGGGGCGAGCTGTCTCTTTAAGCGAAGTGAGTTATGCTACTTCAGTAAATGTGCTTAGTTTCATTCCACCTCATCAATGTTGCTAACTATCTGTCCATAACAACAGTAAGGACCGTGTTGAAAGGCTCCAGTGTGGTGAGCGGTGCCTGTCTGACCTGTGGCCGGCCGGAGTGAGCCTCGCTCGGGTCTTCTCCATCCTCTTTCCCCAGCGGCTGCTCGGTAAAGTCCTCTGCGGTAGCGGCATGACATGCCGGAGGTAAAGCTCCGTGAGCCGGTCCCGACTCTCACTGCCTCTGGTACTGACATGTTTCTGATTCAGACAGAAAGCACCAGATATATAAAATAGTTAATTCATCTACATTAGTCAACGTGTGAGGTTGAGAAAACCGCTGCTGATGAAACAACACAGACAGCTAGCCGGTATGCTAACATTACGGGTTTCTTCCTCAACCTCCACATTAAATGGCACTTCAAACGTTTCCATAGCAACATTTACTTACCTCGTTTAAAATTAGATGCATAAACTCCTGAGACAGCAGCTCAGGGTGCAGTAATAGATCAGCATCCGAGGTACAGACAGCCTTTCCATCTTGTCCTGTGGAAGTCGCCATATTGGATGATGATCTTTTACCGGCATGCAATGCGTCATAACAACACAGCACGTTCACGTTTTTATTAATTTAAGTATTTTCATTTTGTTATTTTCTTTGAAAATATATATTTTTCAAATTTAAATTTTAAAAATCCTTTCTAAATACTACCACACTTTTAAAACACTTTACTTAACTTAAAGTTAGTATTATGACCAAATGTAAATAAAGTTGTTATTATTATTATTATTATTATTATTATTATTATTATTATTGTAATTATTATTACTATTGTTATTACTTAAAGTATAAAAATAAAGGTAGTCATTCTGCAGTAAAATAGCCCCTGTCGAGGTTTTGCCATCATATGCTGCAAAAATGTATATGTTGCATTTTATTGCTTGATATGTTTAAGGTTGCTCATTTTAACAGCTTTATATAAGCTGCTTTATCATCATATTCTACAAGATCAACACTGTACAGCCAGGCACAGCTGCTTCTTCCTCTTTCGGTTTTATGCCAAATTGCAACTAATGCTTTGTAAGCCTAGTCAGATTGTGCTTTGTTCCCAGATCTCAGCTATTTATTCAGTGAGTAGTAGGACTTTGTGGTATCTACAGTGAGGCTGTGATCATTTCCTTCACCCATCCCCATAGCACACAGAATCTATGTTGGCCTTCAGGTTACATTAAAACATGAAAAGGTCTTCTCTCTCGAATCATTTTTTAAATTGTTTGTGCTGGGTTACTGTAAAAACATAGTTGTGCAACCTTGCGGAAGAGGACCCGCTCATTATGTAGATATGAAGGAATCAGTCTAAGCTAATGAATGCTCTCTCTCTCTGTCTCTCTGTCATGACAGAAAATCGTCTTAGATGTGGCTCACATACAACAACATACAGTGCAAAAACCAAACTTGGACATAGGTTACAACATGTTTTCCTAAAAACAGCAGCAAAGTGTCTATGTGTGTGTGTGTGTGTGGATCATCACCTTTTATTTAAGATGGATATGGCAGAGCGAGTGCTTTCTTGGCTAGGGCAACTTTGTAACGGTGGCCCAGTGAAAGTAACAGGAAAGATTTGTGCAGGGGGTGAGTGGGTTCTTTTGTAATGTGATTTGCTTTCCGGTGAACTTTTAACATCATGGCATATTGATGTCTTTATGTTTTTCACATAAAAAATGATGTGATAGTTCAGTCTTAATGGATGTCATGCTTCGGAAGTTTGATCAGCCACGTCACTGCATTTATTGATTTAAGAGCACCTCTAAAAATAAGAGTCATGTCCTGTTAGTGATTGAAAACCACCCTGTTTTCTATCACATGCTGATTAGACCATTGTTTCTGGTACGTCATAACAAATAAAATAAATAACCATATAGCCATACTGATAATCACAGCGGTCAGAACTCTATCAGATGAATGGCCAAATGTTTTCAATAACAACTTCAGTCGAGTGATAATGACATAACTTTTTTGGAACAAGAAGAAATGGCCTACATGATGAGGAGGAGATCATTATGGATGCAAGGGTCATAGAAGAGTGACTGATATGAGGGGAGTCGCAGCTTCTGACGGGAGACTTTCTCCTGCTTCCTCTACACCGATGCAGCTGCAGTCCTCTAAAACACAGAGGTATTATATTAAACTGGCCCTGACTTAGAGACAACTTAAAAGTCCCAGTTCTGCACCAGGTGGCTGCAAAACAATTTGTATATTTATATTTCTCTAACTCGAAGGATCCAAGAATGTGTTGTTTATCTTCAGTCCTGGTATAATGTGCTTCACAGGGAACCAACATGAACAGTCCAAGTTTTTACTGGTTGAGTGTGTTCTAGGAAATTTCTATAGGAGGAGGTGTGTTTTTTTTTACTACCTAGGGTCAGAAAGTTAATGAGTTAAGGATGGTAATGTGATATAGAATCATGAGATATAAATTAAGAGGAAGAGGCTGTACAGTATGTTGGTAAATGTTCAGAGTCAAACGGGCATTATCACCACTCTACTTCCCTTGATAAGAAGGACAAAAATTTTGGATTATACAGATTGTGTGGCAAACACAATGTCAAATAACTCCCTCGTATTGTGAGTTTCAAGTCAAAAACGTTTAAACATCCATTCCAATCCAACCTAATAATCATTTAAATAGTTTTCAAATAACACTTCTAACTTCCTCATTGTTTGTGACAGAGTGACTGAGAATTTTAATAGCTTCACTATTTTTTTTTATCATTTATTGGGAAAAGCACTAGTTGCCAATAGTTATTGCATTCATTAGGCAAGCTCTGGAAATCATTAACAGATCAGACCATGCTTCTTTTTCCACATTTGACGTTTTGCTGGTAGATCTCAAAAATCAAATGTCTAATTAACTCTCACTTCTTCATGTCAAAAGTTGCTGCCTTTGCTGCTTGCGTTCAATGCCCTGGACTTCCACAAATTTTATTTGTTTGGCAATTCAAACAGGAAAACAAAGTAGTTATTCAGATTGATAATGAGTCTGAGACTTCAGCAGGAAATGGAGTTAACTTAATTTGCAATGACAGAACAACACCATCTTCCTGCCTCGTGCTGTACAGCAACATGGCCTCTATTTGGCTGCCAGAGACTGTCAGTATTATTACAGTAAAAATTGATCTTTAGCTTTTAATCATTTAAACAAATGTCTCAAAGTAAAATGCAGTTTTAATACCACACATCATTTAATTAATCAAAACCACTGTGCAATTAACTTAATTTGTTCATTACATAACTGTTCACTAGAGAAAATTAGTTGCAATTTTGGTGCAGGCCTCACTCTTCTAATGAGATTAAATGACCTAATATAATTCAGAAAACAAGTCTCTCTGTATGTTGTTGTCATGAGTTAAGAAGATATACGTCCACTCACAGTGAATAGGAGTCTTTAGTTACCCAGCAACCTGTTTCCATTGTGTACATTTGTAAAAGCGGCCGGCTAGATGTGTTTTGCATCCAAGCACTCAGCAGTCTGTCAATACATCTTCTTTTAAAAACTGTATTTTTATACCTGGTTTTGTTATTCATGAAAATATAATACATTCAAGTAAACATTCACAGCTCAATAACTGACACACGTCCT
This sequence comes from Centropristis striata, assembly GCF_030273125.1. Classification (NCBI taxonomy): domain Eukaryota; kingdom Metazoa; phylum Chordata; class Actinopteri; order Perciformes; family Serranidae; genus Centropristis; species Centropristis striata. The sequence continues at coordinate 13,956,690 of NC_081526.1, forward strand.
TGTGGACACATTTGTGGTTTTAAATAACAGTTTCAACTCACACAAGGTTGTTTTTTTTACACTTTTTAAAAAAAAAAAAAAGACGTCGGTTGAAAGCTTACACACTTTCCTCTGAGAACATTAATACCTTTTATGCTTTCTTTGAGAAACTCATCACATAACTGACAACAGAATTATTTTCACCACCACGACTCAAAGCCTGCAGATTAAGTCTACAGTCTGAAGAAGGATTCAGGGACAAAACATGAAACGGAGAAGTAAACTGACAATGGAGGATATGAAATTGTTAAGATGTTTTTGAAACTGTAATTGTGATGATATTGATGATGATTGATAGTAAAGCAGAAATAATCATCCCACCACAAGGTCCATTTAGTAGGTGTTCTGGAGTTTTCGATTGTTTCGTGTGGCCTTCCTCACAGATGGGGAGTTGTTTAGCTGTCACAGAATTGTTTATGTTCTCTTGAAAGCGATGGTTTGGATTTTTTGAGTTGGGGCTGTATGCGATACTTATTCATAGTCAGTGTATTACCTACTGTAGATGGTGGTCAGCACACCCCCATTTTGGAGAAGCGGGCAGGAGTACCAGCACAGAAGCTGAACAATGCACTGCTGTGGACCAAATGTAATTTAACTAAAAAAGATTCCATATACATTTAACTGTACACATATTTAGATATAGTTTTATTTATATAGTTGGATTATTTCACCACTTTATCTTTCTGTCAGACAACCCTTTCCAACAAGGAACTGACGCTGTTATCTGGCCCTTTCATAGCCATCAGACTGCTTTGATAAAAAGTAATTTCATATTGCAGAAGACGGGAGTTGCTGGTCTACTACAGCTTTGATCGGTACGTTTGTTGTTGTTTGACACCAAAGTCACCCAATTACACAAGCAAACTAACTCAATAATCAGGGCAGTGCTAAACCAGCAAATCCTGTGCTCTGTATAGTAAAATGACTGTTTCTGTTGAAGGAGTCTGGTCGCTTTCAAGAGAGCATAGAAAACAGTTTCAATGTTCAATCCCCTGTCCACAGGATGCTCCTGCTGGCTATGAATAAGTACGTCCAACCCAATTCAAAAAATCTAAAATATATCTCTTCAAGGACTTCTCATCCATGTTGGCTTAAAATTTGAGACAAAAGTTAATTCTTGTGCGATTATTTGTCAATGACCAGTATATTCTTTCCAGGTGAGCTTTAGGCATCTCTGATGGTTATTGTGAATAAATGTAAGTCTTAAAAAGAGTTAATAGCAGTGTCATCGGCTGCTGGTTTGTGCATCTTGTTTCACACAGCTGACTGAGTCTCACTGCACACGTAGATGTTGCTTGGCCTCACTCTCCTGCGGCTCCTGCCTGGCACTCTGGGACACAGTCTGCAGCTCTTGGGTATGAACTCCTGACAAGCCTCCCTGAACTTTCTGATCCTCCAGCAGTAGATGACGGGGTTGAAGACCGTCTTCAGGTAGCTGAGCCACAGCGCTCCTATGCTGATTGGGTAGAACACAGAGCTGTAGTAGAACTGCCGACTGAACACGGCCAGCAAGCTGACCACGGTGTGCGGCAGCCAGCACACCGAGAAGCCGACAAAGAGGATGAGGATGGTAGTGAAGGCTCGGGTCTTGAAGCTCATGTCCACCTTGATCTGAGGGGGCCGCTGCAGCCCAGTCAGTCTCATTTTGCTGACTTGGTTGAGGGCTGGCAGGCAGGAATGCTCACTGGTGTGGTTGTGGATGCGCAGGGTGTTGCGGCGCACTGTGTTGAAGATGCACATGTAAGAGTACAGCATGACAGCGAACGGTACAAAGAATACCGCTACCGCCAACAACACAGTGTATCCACGGTCTGCCAGAGAATCACTGTATCCCAGCACACACTGCGGCGCCCAGGGACCCCCAACACCTGCTGCACCTGTCCTCCACCCGACTACAGACGGCAGAGACACACAGAGGCTCAGCACCCAGGAACCTGCAATCAACAGTTTAGCTCTGTGTGGGGTCAACTTATCCTGCCGCTGCACAATGATGAGGAATCGGTCCACACTGATAATGAGGAGTATGGACACGCCCTCCAGGACAAACAGCCAGTACAACATGATGGACACTCGGCAGAACCCGCTTCCAAAGCTCCAGTCGGCGGTGGCCACGGTGACCGCAGTGAACGGCATGCAGAGCAAAGAGAGCATAATGTCCGAAAAGGCCAACGTGGCGAGGAGGAGATTGATGGCAGAACGCATGGCAGGTTTCTGGTAAACAATCAGACACACGATCGCATTGCCCAGGAAACCAATAGTAATCATGAAGATCATTATGGCTGCCAGGGTCACACGAAGAGTGACTGATATGAGGGGAGTTGAAGCTTCTGATGGGAGACTTTCTGCTGCTTCCTCTACACCGTCCGGCCCGATGAAGCTGCAGTCCTCCAGCAGGCTTTCATTACAAAAAGCCATTGCAACTGTCATCAAAGGACGTCAGCCCAGAAGAAGGTATGTTTGATTATTGTTGTGGTATACACATCAATTTGTCCTCCGACAGTTGGTCTTCCATGGAAATATCTGAAATAGAAAGACAACAGTAATTGCATATTATGAAAAAACACTTAGTGAAACTGTGATAGACTGATTAATGAGGTCGGCCAATTAATTGGGCCCATTAATCCCATGTTGAGATAACTGGCCTATGTCGGCGCTCACAAAGCTGATTAGCATAAGTGGCCTGCAGGCAGCCTCGTCAGAGTGAGTGCTGTCGAACACGGTTAGCCAACACAAGGGAAGGCCACTATATCAGGCTGTATGGTTACCTTCAAAACATTTAGGTTCAGCAATTTTGTCTCACTTGTTATTTTTATCATTACTGAATAGTTGTATTTTAACAGGTGTAAAAACAACATCAACAAAAACGTGATATTGGCAGTACATATCAACCTTCGTTCTTCCTGCTCTCTAAATATCAGCATTGGCCACAAAAAAACAATATAAGCCGATCATGCATTACATTTATGTGCTGTCTGTCTCTTAAAAAGCTGCTGTAAACATGGTCAGTTTCTCAGTAGACAGTCAGTTCTGCTTCGTGATCTATTACTCTATTACTCTATATTACTATTAATTAATTGTAAATTTATTTAAAAAAGTGAGAGGAGGAATGACATCCCTGTGATGCTGAAGGAGTTATACAAGTCACAGGACTGATCCACAGAGACACCACATTGAGAAATATAGTCACACAGGACAGACGTGTGCTGTGCACTGGCTTGAATGAGGTTGATGATTAACAACAGTACAGACTCACATGGGCGCATATACAAACATTCACAGCACCAACCCTCCAAAGCACACAGTACGTGTGATGCTTCACACATATATTTGCATAACACAAATATTGTACACACCCATGGTTTCTTTCTTTGACTCAGCAGAGGCTCATTCCTGGATAATGCTTCAGACTCTGATGCAACCTTGATACAAACAAAGAAGCATCCTCAGGACACACAGGACATGTGTGCTGCTTTTGTTTCCACCTCCTGCTCCTGCTGGTGGGACGCTGTTAAAGATCTGTATAGGTCATTCTGGCGTTCAGGCCTCGATGTGGTCCTCTGCGGGTGGACTGGCTCTTCGGGCCTTTGGGAAAAACAGACGAGTTAGAGGTCAGAACCTGAAAGGCCTTTTTACAGCAGATATTTTCACTTGTCATAATAGTAGGTGTTACTAATTATTAATGGCTTTGTTCTACTCAAGAGTCCAGTAAGTCATTTAAAGTGAGCCAACATTTACATTTAGCAGGAACATGAAACTGAAGCAGCTAAATGGAATAAGCCATCATTAATTTAATAATTTACACATGACACAGCGACATGTCAAAATGTCTTCCGTGAAAAAAAAGGTAGATTATTTTTTATAATTTGTTATTTGCACATTTTAAAAGAATTATCATAGAAAAAGTAAATAAAAAATAACAAACATGCGCAATTAAGGCAAATACCAACTATGAGTTTATCTAAAAAAAACCCTCCCAAATATATCACAATTACTGTGCTTTTAAAGAAATTTCAGACACAGCTGCCATGACATTTAGCTATTGTATGCTACTAGCTAACAGTAGTTAGCTGCAGTTTCTGCTGTTTATCAGTGTTGCTGCTCCAGCTGCCCTTAGTAAAATTAACAATGCTTCTCCAGGAACCCCTGAATCAGAGGACTAATGCCAACTCAATAAGGTGAAAGGAAACAGTCCCTCCAGTGACTGTAGCAACATGCTGCCCAAAAACCTTACAGGCCACTGCAAACTGTTACTGGTTGTTACCAAGGCAACAAGGTCACCGATTCCATGGCAACAAGCACCCTGTACTCTCATCCCCTATGACAAAATATTTCCTGTATCACAGGATTTGTAGTTTAGGACTTATTTATTTATTTATTATTTTGCTTTTATTCAACCAGGTAGGTCAGTTGAGAACCATTTACATGGTGAACCTGGCAAAGAGGCAAGGAGGCAAGTCGATACGAGACAAGAAACAAAGATACAGCCAGTGCAATAAAACAACATTACACATTACAATATATACAGTATATACAGGAGCACAGATCTACTGTGTTCCAGATAAGCAGACTTAAGTACCTATAAATTAAACTCTAAAATGTATAATTTTTTGATGAGGAAAAGATGCCTCACTGTGTGACACTACATATGTCTATGTTCATGTATCAAGTATCTTTTACTCATACTACCACTGTTACACATCAAATTTATGTTTTTTTTCTTCCACTAAAATAATCTGCATTATAATTTATATCGATCATAAAATCATTTTATCTCATAATCATTTTAACCCTTGACTGTGATTTGCCTTTTGTCTGTTATTTTTTCTGTATTGCACTTTGTAAACACATGCACATTTAAGTTTGAATTAAACTGAATTAAATAGATTTTTTAAGAAAAATGAAGAGAATAAATCAGCTTGTTAGCAGAAAGGGATACATTACCAAAAAGGCATGTGATAACAAATAAACAATGGGGTCATGCACCCTAACTGACAATAAAACTACAAATATCCAAAAAAAATTTAATTTTAAGACGACCTTTTAAAATGATTAGGTTTGAAATTGTGTCAAGAATATAATGAGCTGCTTTGCCCTGTAGGGGGCCTCTTAGCTGCTTATTTTCAACAAAAACAGGTGGTTTTACTCAGCTGATCTGCTCAGCTCAAGCACCGATTCAATAGGTGATAAGAGACTGACGTGGCAGTACAAACACAGAAATATCATAGCCTGATTTTTTTTTTTAAAGAAATAAAATTAATTCCTGATTTATTTATTTATTTTACGTTAGATTTGATGAGAAACAGCCAAATGGAGTTATCAATCTTTGAGGATTATGGTAATATGAACTCATTGATGCAGGTTTATATTGACAGTTTTTTTTATATCTTACATGCTATAATCAATTTATCCCCTTTTTGACAATCTATTACATCCAGTGACATCAAAGCGCCACCACAGACTCTGTACAGGGTGTTCTTACGGTTCTTACATTTACATATGAGCCTGTTTCTCTCCATCACCTGTTCCTCTGTCAATCACAGGCTGCTCACACTGTCTGCATCCCCACCGGAGGACGAGTCAGTGCAAATCTTCAGATACATTACAGGCATCAAAGACAACATTTTTTTTCACTCTAAGCAACGAGCAGAGGATTTAATCAATAAACTGGTACATTTTAAAGCATTAAGCAGACATAAATAGGCCTACCTTGACGTTACATTTGATGTCAGGTTTCATGCTTGTCTCTCGTTGAGCCAGTCAGCTCGCTGATCACGTTTCTCTCCCTGTGCATGTCGAGCTTTTCCCAAAATATCTCACTTTGAACATTTTACTGCCGTATCGATCGCCATCGTGCCGCCTGCGGATGATGCTGCTGACGCCACAGGAGCAGGTGGTCGCTGATTTAAAGGAGCATTGCAGCGAATGCAGTCATTTATTCCGGCGCTGGAGGAGCAGCTCCAGAATTTTGCATATCGTTGTTGCTCAATGAATATATTATAAACTGTGTGATCTTACTATGCACTGTGAAAACGTCGCCTTAAAGGGACCATCAATGTTTTACACACAACAACAAAACAAATCGGTCTAATAAGAATTGTATTATTCATAATGCTTGTCCAATACATAGGCCTACAAGAACACTTCACATTAGAAATTATTTTTATTCTTTTTAATTTTTAAAGGTTGCACACGTTGATTTTTCCCCCCGCTGATAGTAAGAGAGTAGCTACTATTACCTGCTTGTCATGACCCATAAGACAAAGAAAAAAATCACATTTTAAGGCTATTTAAAAAAATTTTTTTTATACATTTATACCCCGTATAAATGCAGTAATGTGCTGCCCACTCAGGGCCGGTTCTAGCCCATTGGCTGCCCTAGGCGATATTGAGATTTTGCGCCCCCCCCCCCCCCCCCCCCCCCCCGAACCACATCCATTCCATGTATTCATTCTGATATAGGTACACTATGTTATATGTATTATGCTGTACACTAATATTTGATACATGAACTACAAGCAAGGTAATGGTCTCAGAACATTTTTATTTTTAGAAACTTTGGAACTTTACCAACAACAACTGAATTGAAAATACGAATAAATAAATAAGAAAACACAGATCTTCATCAAATTAAGAATGGCAAAGACTGAAAATAAATAAAATGTAGACATACAAATGCAATAAAAATAAACATAAAGAAAACACAATTTTAATTAAACTTTAGAACTAATGTCCGAGATGAAAATACATACCTCTATACTGTGCTTTCTTCTCCTCCTCCTCTTTTCTTCGTTTTCGCCCCTGTGCACCAGACAGTTTGGTCCTTTTCATTTTGCTAGTTGACCTTCTACGACCGTTAGCGTGATCTAGTTCTAGTGTTTTGTGACTTGCAACTGCATCGTCATGACGAGTGACGACACCCATGCACGTATCATATTTTATATAATATAATATTACATTTTCATTCGAAATATGGGTTGGGGCATGTTCATTTAATTCAATGAGGGTTTTATTGCCCATGCTTTTTAAAAAATGTTTCGTTAATCAATGTTGTTAAAACAAAGATGGATGCTTAAGGGCGCCACAAGGGGGCGCCCCCTGCCAATTTGGCGCCCTAGGCAGCCGCCTTGGTGGCCTGTAGGAATAACCGGCCCTGTGCCCACTACTCCTTGCATGGCGTGTTCACTTGTGTGTAAAAAAGGATGGGTTAAATGCAGAGGTTGAATTTCCCCATTGTGGGATTAATACAAGTAATCTTCTATCTTCTTCTCTTCTTCTTCTAGTTTATGCACACCAGAGGGTAACAAAAACTAAGATGTACTGATCTAACCTAATATATATATATATACATATATATATATACATATATATATATATATATATATATATATATATATGCATCACAGAGATACTTTGGCTTTTATAAATCGTTCCTGAAGAATTAAAAAATATATATATTTGCTTTGCTACATTAAAGTGGCAATGGATTGATTGAATGTATGATAATATATGATAATGTATGTATATGATGAATCATTATTATGTGAATGGTGACTGAACAATGTAATAGCTATAGACAAATGACATGTGCGTTTATTTTGCCCCCCTATTAAGCCTCTACAATGACTTTTTTTCTTCTTTTTTTGGCTCTCTTTCAGTAAACAATTCAGTCTGCCTATACTGCATATACATATTCTTTGTGCGGTCTATGATTGGTATCTATACCCAGGTAATTTACCTGAACATTGGAACAGTGGAAACTCTGCCCTGCAAAAGATACAAGAGTCCCGTTGACGGATGATTGAAGGAAGATGAAGCTTTAACAAGAGCGGACCTGGACGAGTAATTACCCAATGGAGAAACTTCCATGGCTTGAGACTATTCTTTCTACTGATCAGTAGGCTAAGTTACAAAACCTGCCAACGTATTCATACTTCGTCTACCGGCAGTTTTACTCTCCCCTTATCGCAACATTTAGATCGGAATTGTAGTTCAAATGGGAATTATAACAGTTGTTTCTTGTTTTGGACAGCAGCCATGCTGCTAACGCTACCTCTAGCTAGCCTGCTAACGGTAGTAGCCAAGGACCAGCCATAAGGAAGCCAGGACCGGCCATAAACAAACATGTTTCTGGAACAAAATAAATAAATATTTGTATTCTAGCTGCCTAGCGTTATCTACCGTACGTGGCTAGCTACTCTCTGCCTCACTCCCCGCCGCTAGCAGCAGGTGTTGCGTTTTTACTAGCGTCCCTGTTAACTGGCAACTTATAATCAAAATCTGTCTGTTGTCGATGTAAATACAACAGTTGTCAACGTTTTTCCTTTTAATGTTTGAAAGGGCTGCATAGCTCAACTTCATGACATTCATATTTAAAAAGATCCCAACAACCAACGATGAATTTCGACATTGTAAGCTGAAGTAAGTGTTGAGAAATGCATTGAGGAAACCTTTAAAATGAAAATATTATCTGAATCCAACAGTAAATCATCTCATCTATTTCTCTGCGCAGATCGGTTGATGGGGAATGATGAGCAGGAGACGTCCAAGTTCTCAGTTTAACATAATTTTATTATAATATACGTCAAGAAATTTGCAGTTACAGAGTCTCTGGGTTCAAACTACACTTCCCTGATTTACATTAGGCTGGTCAGTTCATGGAATTTGGACCAAATATCATTTCCCTTGAACCCTTTTTTATATCCTAAAAGAGGTTCAATAAAAAATGAAGGTTGAACTCTCCAGAAGGGGTGTCCCTCTTGAACCATTGATTTGTCAGTTTTGATCAATATTGTGGACACGTCATGTCACCAAGCAGAGAAGACAGTTATCTCTTCTGCTCAGCACACCATGTCCCTGACCTGACCAAAACATTCAACACAACCTCCTGCCTTGTTATGACTTGCAGAGATATTAGTGGAGACACAGATTTTGCAATGTCCACATAAAATATAAAACATAAAATATATCTTTTTGTGATGATAGAATCTTACTAAGTTTAAGCAGATGGAATAAATGTATTTAGTTTAAGTTTAGAGTAACACAATTTTAAAACAATATTTGCACATGATCATAGTATCAAAGCATCTTGCGAGATCAATCTATAAATGCATAGAGAGAGGGCACACACACAGTTAGTGAATTAAGCGTGCATAGATAGTGACCTAGTCAATCAGATAATGACCCCCATGCACAGAGACAGAAAGAGAGACAGAATAACAGATTATTCTAACACAAGGCTAAATAACAGGTGAAGCTACGTATTTATTGGTGTTTTCAATAGCTAGCTGAAAGTCGACAGTTAGCATGGTCACCAGTTAAACCGTAACACCGGTAGGCTACAGATTATTTATATCCAGTCTATGGCTCAGATCCTCATCACTGAGGTTTATACTGGCTGAACTCGAGTTGCTACAGCTGCTAACATAAGGCTAACATTCTGCATTGTTTGTTTAGTACACGATGCAAAGAGCAGTATTCTTGAGGAGGCCTTCCTAAAATTATCAATGGTTAAAAATACTTCATTCTGTTGGTGTCAAGGAGATGATTAGCAGATTGAATATTTGAAGACGGAAAGCGATAGAGATGGCTTTTTTGAAGATAACACCTGGAAACGCTGATGGGTGCTAAAGGGTAAAAAAACAACAACTTGAAATGCCATTTTAATTCAACATAATTAAGAATAAATAAATCTATGATAAAATACCAGATTAAATAAAATATGGGAGGAAAAAAATAGTTTTAAACACACATTGATCATAAAACACACCGTTCCTAAAAATGTTTTTATTGAAGATGCATCTTAAGAGGACATGCTGTATTGTGGGTTTGGCATATGAGCTGATACATATCACCAACAGCAATAAATATTGGAAGATTAAAAGCATTTTGACTGAAACAATTAAGCAAACAAAAACATCTAATCTCATGGGATCTTACACACACACAATTAAAATAATATACATTCGGTATTAGTCTTTAACCCATGCAAGTGATTAAGTAATGTAAGTAAATTTAAAGGAATGTACGATTTATAACATCTTCCAAGCATTTTAATTATTATTTTGTGAACGTTTTTCTTCATTTGCCATATGATGAATGTACTCTTGCATTTAAAAAAATAATTTAAAAAATCATAAAACATGCACTAATTAGTTTGTCCAGGAGATGGCAGCATTGTGCAGTACATGTATTCAGTTGTTGAAGCTTTTTGGAGACATTCATGTGTTGGTATTTTCAGGGCTTTCATTGGTATGTATAGGGTTTGTTTTTTTTAATTGAACTTTTTCAGACTTGCATCATCTCTTAATAGAGCATTATGTGTCCATAATACTTTTACAGTTCCAGCTAATTATGTGGTTAAATTCTTATATTGTATCTTTAAGAAGGTACAGTATATCACACATCTTTAGTAGCATGCTGGCTGAGTCCACATGTGCAGAATAACATCTGTAGAAACATATTTTCTCAATTCAATTGTAATTCATTTTAATTTTATATAAGAGAGCTGGTGTATTCTCGCACACGTACAGATACACACGGTTACGTTCACACACTTAGCATGCAGGCGGAGATTCTTTTCATGGGCATGCTTGTCTAAATTGGCATCGTGCCCATGTGTTGAACATGCCCATCAAACGAGTTCCACTCCACCGGTCTGGCACATGCATGCTCGTCACGTTCAGTGGCACCCACACAACAAGCTTGCTAGTGAGAGAATTCATTTCCCTGTCCATTATTCCACAGATGTTTACTTTAATTTTTTCCTGATGGAGAGACTTTGGTACTCCATCATTCACCAAAAAAGCAAACACGGGCAAAGTGAAAAAAATGTTCACCGCTAAATCAGAATATTCAAAAGAGAAGAGAAAACCCTACATAAGTAGCAATATTGACTTTGAGTTAATTGAGTCTTGTGCAGACATTTCTTGTGTTACATTTAGGACATTTTAATTCATTCACGCACAAAATTACAACCACCTTTAATGCACTTTTTGGGTACTTTATTCCTGTTTGCCACTGCCTCTGGCTCCACATAGGAGTCATGTGTGTCACGATTCACACTGAGGGAGCTACGGTGTGTTAATCAGTGTTAGACTTTAGTGGTTAACCAATTTCCACGATGTGAGAATAATTAACACCAAACAGCGGGGACTGATAATGTGCAACCCACAGTGAAATAGTTGCACAGTAAACTTTGCTGCTCTTTGAATAGGCTTTGGTTTGTGTCTGTTGTATGTGACTGCGGCCTAAACTGTGTGACACAAACAACAAGCTTTAAAGTGGGGATTATCATGCAATAATTGCTTTATGTAAAGTACCTCTGAACAAGGCTTTAAGAGCAATTACGAGCAATTATACTAGCAGCATTTATTGGAGGAGGTAATAACATTCTTAACTGCAAACATCCCTTGTTTCAGTGATGCAGGAAAGAATGTTTCAATAATGATAATAATAAATTTAAGTAGCCTATGCTTGAGCACTGACTACACATTTTGCCGTCATCACAAGCACGGATGCACTTCATGTGAGCCATGTCTCTTGATTGAGAGGTTTCAGGTTCAGGTTACTGTAACATCATCAGCTCATACCTTCAGATCCCAGCATTAATATTCAGGGAAGACACCTAGTGTTGTGTGATGACAAAACCCTTTAAAGGGCTTTTTTATCCCTCAATTCCAGCCTTATCTCCCATCTTTACATCGCTAAGCTTTGAGGGGATCACACTGCAATCCTACAAGCTTAGATTTTGCCTCCATTTTTATCAGAGGACTCTGGCTTTTGCAGCTCGGCAGGAATACATCGTGTTAAGAGGCATCGGTAGATGATTACAGTGAGCTGTGGGGCCACCTTTCCACCTCTGGGTGATATTGCTGTGGTAGCTGAGAGCATGCACAAGTTTTCCTTTGCGTTAGCAGACCGTGTTCAATATGTAGACACATTGTTTTTTATGTTTTTTAGCTGTTGTACATTCCAAGGCACTAGCTATACCACTCCATTAGTCAGTAAAAAAAGTGTTTTAATGACATTTTCTGTCTGATGAAAACATTATTTATGCAAAAGGCCAACTTGTCTGAAGCTGAAAAAACGGCTCAATTTTCAATACAATTTTTTAAGTTGCCTAAATTCCTTTTTCCACTAAACAATAGCAGAATCTTCTTTTTTTATTTTACAACAAAAGCTTTTGAAAATGTGGATCTCAGGTGTATAACGTATCTGCTTTCTTAGGTATCAGTGTCACAAACTGGTGGAGCATCATCAACATTTCTTCATCAGACATACTCGTCTCCCTTCAGTCTACTACAGGATTGAAAATTGACCTGCAGCAACGGCGGCTGCAGAGACTACGTGTAAAGACCCATTCAAACCAACCATTCATGCAGGCAGGCTGCTATTTATATCCCACAAGGCCAGAGTTTTCCCTAAATCCTGCCAATGTTCAGAGAAATATCACAAACACACACACACACACACACTTTTTTGACATATTTCTGTGCTCGTCTTGCATGTATATGTGCCATATTAAGACATGTTGCTTAAAAACAAATCTAAAAAAAAAAATTTCAATCGAGAATGATATGAAGTTTAAATGTGTTACCAAACGTGTGCTGTTTGTTTTCTATTTCAATGTGGAAGCTTCTGGAAGATATCAAGTAAAAATAAATACTGAAACCACAATTAAACTTAGACATTTGCAGTAATCCATTAACTTCCAGATTTGTGTTTATTTCTCAGTGTTCTGTGTTGTAGCTTATGTAACAGCAGACCTTTGACCTCCCTCCAAGTTTCACCACAATCGCCTCTTCTCCTTTGGTTTTTGCACGACTCATATCTTTATTTTGAATTTGATATTTAATCTAAAACACCAGCTCGTGTATGCGTATGTTTGTGTGTGTGTGTCATGTTTGTGCAGATCAGAAACAGAGAGAAGAAACTAGGATTGTTTCTCACAGCCAGCGTCCTGAGATTCTAGCAGCCTATCTGCCAAACCCATCATCTGTGGCAAAAGATCCGCTGCCTCGTGTCCCTCCATCTCGCTGTCACCTTGGCAACCACTGCCGAGGTGAACTGCCAGCTGGGATAGCCGACCTCTGCTGGCTGCGTTCCACCGAGCTGCAGTCCAGAGCCCCGGCACAGGATGTATGTGTGCGGCTGGACGGATGTGCAGAATATCACACAGAAAAGTGCAGGTAAAAGAGACTTGAGTTCATTTAGGGATGTCACGGTGTCAGGGCCAAAATAATTCATGATAACGTTATCGCATAAAAAATGTTTTGTTTTTTTAAAATGATGCTATTGGTAATCTTCAACATTATTCACTGTGCATTTTGTTTCCTTTTTGGCAAATAAATTGCACTTAAAATATGAGTTGCAGAGAGTTGGTAACAAAGAACTACAAACCAAATGAAGAATGAGAAGAAATGGAAACCATTTGAGAGGTGCTGAATTATTTGCACGATATTTTCATATATGTGTTATAAACACAATATCAATATTTTTTTTTTTTTTAAATACCATGGTTAAAGTCAGTATAGTATAATGTTATGCCCTTAAGTTCAATAAGTTTCTCAACACAAATAGAAGAAAGCAGAAGTACTGAAAAAGGGGGCTGACTCATGACAGATTATTTTTGATTTATGTGGCTGCATAGTATAAATAGTGATGCTTTAATGAAACTGCTATGGCTGCAACTATTGACTATTTTCAGGATTGAATCTTAATTTCTCAATTGTTATGTCTATAAACTGTAAAAGAAAAGAGTGAAAAATTGTTTGTCCGATTATAATTTCCCTCAGCATAAAAGAATGTATTCCAATAGTTTGTTTTATTTGACCACAGGTCCAAAACTCAAAGATATTCGAGGATGTCTATGTTTATTATTATACATGGCAAAGAAAATGATCATGTCACCACATCTAAGGGGCTGGAACCAGTGATGCTGCAATGTTTGGAAAAATTTGATCATTTATCAAACTTCCCTGTCAAAAGAATTGTCTGTTTCTCATCCCGGTTAATTGACTCATAGTTGCAGCACAAAAAGCTGCAACAAAGTCCAGGAAAAGAGTCTTAAGGAAAAAAAGTTTAATTTCATGCCTTTATAACTTCTCTATACTACATTTGGGATTATGTCTCTATAAGCTTTGATGCTCATGAAAGAAAATATCCATTGAAAAGCAGCCGATCACTTTCATATATTAATGTTAATATTTCAATGCAGAGGTGTGATGTGAAATGACAGATAAGAGTGTGTGAGTGTGTGTCCTTAATGATTGTCATGTCAGATATCTGAACACAATTCTTTCCTTATGTCAAATTTATTAAATAATTAGTCTATTCCATGAAAATAAACACACTGGAAAAAAATAAATAGTCCAAATCATCACACAAGGATACACAACAGACTTATTTGTACATAAACTTAAGGGAGTGTTTGCCAATTTAAAAAAATTGAGTTTCCTATGAAGGAAAAACACAATACGTGTAACTGTAAATCGCTCTTTGACCATCTCAAACTGTGTCACAACATAAATCCACTAACACACAACACAAAAGTGAGAAACATGTTTGAAAGAAGATAAATTATTGCTCATTAAAAACAAATGAATGCTGGATAAAGCGTCTTCAATCATTCTTTTTTCATATAAAAGAAAGGTAAAGTACAGCCCAGTGTAGCCTGTGGGACAACAAACTGCAGCATTTCAAGGGAACTTTTATTTTTAACATTACAGAGATACAGAAATAACTTTTAGTTTGAACTTATTTGCGTCAGATTGATAAAATGTTCATTCTGTGGGCTTTTTTCAAAGAAACATAGCCTTAAGTAGACTTTTTAAATACTTGTCTATTCAGACTTTTATTTTCTGTCCCAAAGGCTGATTCATAGTGCAGAGAAATAGGCTATCCAAGGATGCATAAAAGTAGACATCTGTCCGCCTCTGAAATGGATACATACAGGATAACAGTATTACTGAGGGTCAAAGAACACTGAGAGATGTAAGAAAAGTTAATCAATTATCATTTAGGGAAACATGAAATATTTTCTCTAAAAGTGTATTCAAACGATTTTTGTCCGGTATTTTGTGAATGCTATGTTCACGTGTCGCTGTACATCCTCTTACAGTCTATGGAGGGCGACGGTGTGTCAGGACCCATGCTGCCCACCTGCGAGTACGCGTCCTCCGGGGTGCGTGGCAGTCCTGGCGGCGTCATGCGCTTCTCTTTCTGCCTGCGGTTGCAGAACCAGACCCGGACCACCTCCTTCTCCAACTGCAGAGTCTCCGCCAGAGAGTTGATCTCCTGCGCGGACGGTTTGGGACACTTGAGGAAGTGGCTCTCCAACGCGCCTTTTACGCTCACCTCGATGGATGTGCGCTTTTTCCTCTTCCTGCTCTGGGTGGCGATCTTATCGATGCTAGTCGGGCTCCCGGTGGTGGAGTCGGCCTCCTCCAGCCATTTGTTGAGCAGAGGCTTCAGCTTGCACATGTTTTTAAAGCTCAGCTGAAGCGCCTCAAACCTGCAGATGGTGGTCTGTGAGAACACGTTGCCGTACAGGGTGCCCAGAGCTAAGCCCACGTCTGCCTGGGTGAAGCCCAGCTTGATGCGCCGCTGTTTGAACTGTTTGGCGAAATGCTCCAAGTCGTCAGATGTCGGGGTGTCCTCGTCTGAGTGTGGCTCGTGGTTCACCCCGTGATGCTGGTGATGGTGCGTGTGGTGATTATGGTGGTGGTGGTGATGGTGGTGGTTTCCGTGATCCAGCTCCGGGGACTCCCCGCGCACCAGCCCCTGGTGCATGAGGCTCTGCCCGGCGTGCGAGCTGAGCATCCCATTGACTGTAAACCCACCCGGAGAGTAAATTAGAGACTGCTGTTGTTGCTGCTGCTGCTGCTGCTGTTGTTGTTGCTGCCCCTCCGTGATGCTGATGTGCGCCGCGGAACTGCCTCCCCAACTCCCCGGGTGCGTCTGATGGGGCCCCAGATGTGGGGACCTGTGGTGCAAAGCGGTGCCTGTGTGGAGGTCCTCCCTTCCTCTCTTTACGTCTTGCGGCTGGGAGGTGGGTGACCACGGAGAGCCGGCTTCGGCTGCAGCCACCGCGGCCGCGGCTGCTGCGGCTGCCGCGTGAGGCAACGATGTCACCCACTGGTGAGCATGGCTTAGCATGTGTCCCCCGTTGCTCGCCACCATGGCTCCCTGCATGAAGTCACTCTGCACCATCTTTACTGAAGGGTCCCCTCTGTATCCACTAGACACCGTGGTCACAGCGGTGCTGCCCGGCTGCATGCCACCAACCCTCCGGTCAGAGTGAAGGACTGGACCGGATAAAATCCTGCTGCTGGCAAGGTACGGACTCGAGGTGGCTGTTGCCATCCCCCAAAGCATATATCTGCAGATATTTTTCTTCTTCAGGTGCTTTGTTAAAGTTAATTCTAATCCATTAATAAATGCAGTCTATAAAAAAGTGGGAAATCACTCCATAGAGGCTCAGGTGATAATTTAAGTTACACTGCAGGTTGTGCGCACTGAGCCCCGTGTGATAAAACACACTGACTTAGCATTCTTGTGCAACAAAACAATAGTCAAAACTTTTCTCTGTCCCGGGAGCTTCGCCGTGCGTAATCCACAGACCTGATATGGAAAACACCTTCTTTGTTCCGTGCCAACATGAGGAGCTCACTCACTTATAACGCCTTTATCTGATATTAAAGCGATTAAATGATAAAGACAAAAACTTTAAAGCCCTCTCTGGTCCCCGTAGATATAGTTTCGCTCACTCCATCTACTCTACCCGGCGCGTCCTCTGTGGAGCGAAGAAGACGAGCGTGTGTTTACGTTGTGCCAAGGCTGCGTATTCCTCTCCCCATCTCCATCCAATTACAGCAGCAAGGCTCTGCAGAGCTCCAGCTGATTGGACGCGCAGTCAGAGAGGAGCTGATGTGTCTCATTCCAGCCTCGGGTGCACAAAGTTCTTGCTGCAGGAATAAAAGCAACAATGCTTAAAAAAAATAATAAAATAAAATAAAAATTGTATAATAGGAAAACAAGACTTTGAGAATAATATGACGCGCAAAGTAAACATGAATCATCTATCTTGCAAACAAATCTGGCAACAAAACAAAACTTCTTACAGAATGACAGTAAATAGAATAAATATTGTGCATCATTATTCCCCTTGTTATTATCATTATTATAGGCTTTATCATTAACAGATTCTGAGGTTATAAAGCCACGAAGTTACTGATGCCAGACAAATACTGCCATATATATACACATATGGTTATCTCTTAATAACGCAGAGAGACCGAGGCCTGTGTCAAGGATACTTAAGTCGGCTTTGGGTACATAGGAGGTCTGTACGCCTCTTGCATCTTAATGCGCACTTCTTTTCATATGGTAAAGGAAAGGCCACAGTGGCGTGACGCGCCGCACTGGTGCGCGCTGAAGGTGCACAACACCAGCAAACAGTTTTGATTTTTCCACCCTCAAAAAAAGCTGGTTCTGGTGGGGATGTTTCCATGCTGGGTCGGTTTATGGATGGCCTGTTAAATAAACGTGTCATGGGGAGTTTTCTACCACGGGGTTCGCCTCAGTTTTAAGGGCCTTGAGAGAGTAAAAGCATCGACTGAGACGCGAATTTTGTGACTGGAGAAAGGAGCCAGGTGCAGCCTAATAAATGTGCTAATTTATGTTTTTCAGCTTTCAGGATTTGTCTTGGATCTCATCCAGAAGGTAAAAGATAAATGGACACAAAAATGTATTTACCCAAACTGCAACATAAAGTGAGACTTTTATCACAACATTTGAATCCACCTACTCAGCATTGCGTTCAATTATCAGATTCCAAAATGCATTTAGATTTACCCGATTTTAGCATTTTCCATGAATTAGGAAAAGATATTTGCTGCTTGGCTTATCAAAAAAGTAGATGTGTGTGTGTTATACCCTATATTATTTCATTAGGCTGTACGGATTAAAATTAATTTCGTGACTAACACAATATTTAGCATTTACAGTGAGTAAACGCTGCAATTCAGCTGCTTAACAGTTGTAATGGATGTTTGTAATGAATCATTTAATGAATAACTAGAATAACTAAAAGTTACACTTTCTAATAATACATTTCTAAAGTGTTTCAAAGTTGATATTTGTGGTTTAATTGCATAGTCATGCTAATATTAATACACACTTTAACGTTTTAACCATAAATAAGCACAAAGTGAGTTGACACGTAATGTAATAAGTATATATCTATACACGTTGTTATGACTATTAAAAAGTAATTAATAAAGGTTTTCTCAATTATCAACTTTTCAGATGATTTGTGGTCAAACTGTTGTTTATTCTGGTCTTCCTGGTGAACTTTAGATCTACCTAAAAACAAGTAGTTTTCATGCACAACAAAACCAAACTTTATTTTACTACCCAAATCTTAAAAATGTTTAGTTTAGTTTTGTTGTGGAATGCTTTTAAAAAAAACAACAACATTTCAAACCTAATTTCCAACTGATTTTAGAGTTTTCTTTATGTTTGTAAGAATTGTTATTATAAGCAAACAATTTATTGATGTTATATAAAGAGCTTAATACATAACAAATGAGCAGATTGCATTAGTATTAAGTCTTGTCCATGAATCTGTATCACATCATAACATAAATTATATGTTTGAAATTAAGATTTTGCTGTTTTCAGTGAGCCCATTGATCCTGTTGCACAGCCACAGATATTGTAGTTATAGTAAAATAAAATAAAAACAAATAAATAAAGTGTTAATAATGGCCTGTCACTGCTCTGTGGTATCAGTAAATAATTTATTATAAAATAATAAGACTGTTAATAAATGTTCAAACATCACACAGTGCTGGCTGACTATCGTTATAACCCTTTGTTGATGGATCATAAAGCAAGTGTAAAAAGTTATTGATGACTCTAAACCGAACAATAAAGCATCAGTAACTGATTTAAAATATATTAATAAAACTACTTACAACTTAACATAAAACTATAAGTAATTATGTATTCCACAGTATATAAAACCTGTTTATTGGTGAGTCTTATTCTGTAAAACACAGTAAAAACAAAGACGCAGTACAAAAGCACGACAGTGTCTCACATCTTTCCAACCTGGCAGCACAATGTAGAGAAAACCAGACGACTCAGGGAATGCACTAATGTTTTTCATGTGTTGTGCTGGCTGGTCACAGCACTGGGTCCTCTATTTGTTATTCATGAAGGAAGCTGGGTGAAGAGGCCTTCTTATGATGCACATTTCTCTCTCTCACTCTCTCTCTCTCTCTCTGTGAAACTGCTTCACAACTAAGCATATAATCTGTTTTAGTTGTAGTGAATACTGCAATTAATCCAGCATTATAAGCAAGACACTGTCAGCTAATTTCTATCATTGTTTCTTTTAAATCTTCTTCAAATCATTTAAACAGAGACTCCCTCTCTCTCTCTCTCTCCCTCTCCCTCTCCCTCTCTCTGTCTCCCACTCTTCGCCCTCTGTCGAGTCTTCAATATGCAGATCGGCCATTTCTGCCCCTGGGCTATTTTCTTTGGTAGACTTTTGAAATATGCAAATGCTTCCAACAAAAATTGCGAAGGAGAAAAAGGGAAAACCTTCATCTGGGCTCCAGGAGTTTTCCGTTCAAAGAAACAGATGATTTTCTCTTGTTCGTGTTCTTGTTCACGTCCTGTTTGCTTTGTTGGTCAAAGGTCTGTCTAATTAAGAGGAGCGAGAGAGAGAGAAACACAAAAAAGGCAGACAAATCTCAAATTAAGTTGTGAGGATCAAAGTGTTGTGGTTGATAGCAGAGTTATCAAGTTTATTCATATTTTTTGCAGACTATGAGAAGATCTCACTCTATATGGCTTTTTGCAGTTACCAGGTATTAATGAACACTTGAAAGTTGCTTTTTTTATTTTATACTATATGTGTGTGTTGACAGAGACCAGGCACACCCTCCACTGTGAGCCGTACACAGCGCTGTTTACAGAATACTGAAAACGCTGCTGCGAGGAGAGAACTTATCTCCGTGGTTTTCATCCCGGCACTCTTTATATTCCACCTCTTCAGTGTCATCCTGTGGTTCTGATCATGAGTGTGTTTGACCTTCAGCTCTCCCTGAGTCAGAGAGATCCCTCACAGTGGGAGTCTCTACCCACAACCCCCTGCTGCGCGTTTAAATCAGAAGCAGAGGCAGCCGCGGAGAGGAGACAAGGAGAGACAAAGCGTGGTAGTCTGGGTACAGAGAGAGAGGGAAACAGAGGATATGGACGGGTAATGATCAAAGTATATCCATTTCCAAAGTCCTCAGTCACAGACAGAGAAATGGGAGGCAAACATGAGCAATAATATTCTAATTTAAATGTCTGAATGCAACGTGATGAATGTTTTTACAGTCAGTAAGTGAGCATTCTTTTACCGCACTTGATGTAATGAAATTACTTAAAGCACAGGAAGGGGAAAAGGAAAGAAAAAGACGCAGTGGAGCAACAGTCAATTACCAACCCCTGCTGTGACTTAAATGATGACACCCAATGGACAGATGTACTGGTTAAACACTGTTGCGGTTTGGCCCATTATGTATGAATAGAGGGAATTAATTTGTGAAAATTACATTCATTAGTCCCAATGGATCATTTGAAAGGGGCCAAAGTGACAAGGAACAGAAAAGAGAGAGAGTACAGCCGGGAAATGGTACAAAGACATCACTCATCTCTCTTTTTCTGCATGCACGTGCGTTTTCGGTGTGTGTGTGTGTGTGTGTGTGTATACACAGGTGCTTGCAGGTGTGTGTAAAGCCTGAAATTTGCCGGTTTCTAAGTGTCTATATGCATTAACATAATGGTGAAAGATGTTCTTGGAATGATGGCCCGTTACACGCAGACGTCTTTGCTGAATATTTATGCTAAACCCAAACAAAATTCACGGAGAGAAGAGAAACATCTGGGCCGTCACAGAAGGAAAACAGAGGAAATTGAGAAAAGATGAGACTTGTGGGGTTTAGTGCATTTAGATAAAGTCACAGCCTATATGAAAAATATAGTGCTTATAGGGCTGCGAAAAAAGAGGACATGCACATTAGGTTAAAGGAAAGGAAGCCTATGAGATTTTAATTTCCTTTCAGCGTTTACCAAGGCTCATGAAGTGAAAAAGAAATAAAGATATGACTGCATTTATTTGTGTCTTCCCACTGTGGCATCTAATGAGTTTTTATCCATGTTCTCCCTCGCCGTCCTTCAAATACAACTGCAAACAGTATGACAGAGAAATTTAGTCAGGAAATACCTTCAGCTCTGCAGCCTGTGGCTACGGACAACTGTTGCCCTGTACCCGGGCCCGGTCCTGAGCCAAGTCAAACAGCGGGTGTCCCTGAAGGGCCGGCCTGGCTGAGTCTGGCTGGCCCTGCGCCTTTCATGAATGGACAGATTTCTCTCTGAAGCTCCCACAGAGGTCCACGTGCTTATAAAGGCTCTCTGTAGTTAAGATGATTTCTCAGGTGGGTTTGGAGGAAAAGAAGGAAGTATCAGATACTGAAATATTAAGTGACTTATGATAAAAGTGGCAAAATAGTTTGTAGCATTTTTATTCATGGTACAGTGCTCCTGTTACAGCGTGTTCCAGTGGGTTACGGATCATAACTGTTCGTTCTATCACATCCTGGATAATCACAGTTGTGTGTGGTGCACTCCTCTACTCCTGACAGTGCACAAAGTGCCACACATTGTCTTCACCTGAATTATAAACCAGAGTTCAAATAAAAACCCACCTGTGATTACTCAGCAGGGTGAGACGAGTGGCTGAATTTATAATAACTGTTTCTTCAACTGTGAACGGATTCAGGAGAACATAACAATAGAACACTATCTGACACAAGTTGAAGTTATTGTAAATATTTCGGCACTGAGTAGAACGGTGCGGATCAGCTGAGAAACGAGTGGAAAAGAGTGGAATCTAATTAAATATATACAATGAAAGCCTTTAAACACAGCAGGTTAACGGTGTCGTGCAGCTGTGGTATTAACACTTATTCACTGCTCAGTGAGGGTAGTTTTCACTGCACACTACCCTCGCATACTTCTTGGGGGTAACAAAAAAATCTATTTCTAGTATCTTACAACCATTTTAACTTCTTGTCCAAGTGACACATTTACTTTAGTTTTACTGGAGGACAACATGCAAGCTGACTGATTAAGTTCAGTGCTGATAAATGTTTGGAATATGAAAGATATTATCACTTTTTTTAAGTATCCATGGATATATAAAAAGGCTACTTCATCACGAGTGCACCCTTTTCAGTACAGGCAGCCCAAGTTGTAAATGACCAATTTATCCTGGCACATACTCTCCACTATGACCATGTTCTTCTTAGCTAGACTTCACTGGTACATCTTTCTAATAAAGCACAGTTTAAAGGGTTTGCATTTTATATCTAATAAAATTAATACAAAATCTATTAAATACTTTACACATCAGTAACAATTTAACACATTCTAACTCCCGACTCACTGCGTACAGACGCCTGGTTCGAAGCTCCTGGTGTAACTTTTCTTTTGGTGCAACACTCAGGATAACTATAAAGCATAATTTTTAGACATGAAGAGTGGTCTGATAGACTTTAACACATGGTTAATGTAGTGGATTCACACAAAACTACACAACATAACTATCAGGTTATATTTAGTCAACAAAACTACTTGGTTAAGATTAGGAAATGATCACAGGTTGAGTTAAAAATATAGTACATATGTGACAGTTTATTTGTCCTTGTTTTTTGAAACCGGAAGAGACCTTATTTGGACTGGGGGGGGGGGGGGGGGGTAGCCACATCCCAAATCATATCCTGCTTTATCACCTATTTACTTCTAAATGGGACCATAATTTACACAGTTAACATCATGTTGTATTGAAGAAGACTTGAAAAATAGCGATTGAGACCATAATGTTGCCAAGGCAATTTTTCTGAGGTGATAAATCAAGTGAGAAGTAGTTTCATTTTGTATTGAGATAGATAGGACCAGACTTCTTTTGAAACCGACTGCTGGACTTTTTTCAAAGAATGCATGCTTAAGGCACTTCCACATTTTCTTCACTGCTCAAACTAGAAAGTTGCCGCCTAGTGGCAACAGTGAGAGTTCTGTCTGTTTGACTCAAACATCCACCTCGGCACTTCAAAAACATTTACCTTACTTACCTTACGATGTCACCTCAGTTCCAGCAGCTGTGCATGCCCAGAGGTATAGAGAACCCTTTATAATGTGTTAAAAAATATGCAAGGGCTCCTGACCAAGTGTCTATATGTGGGAGTAAGAATTGGCTTTTAAAGAATTATACAGAACAACCTATGGCACATGCTATGCCCTCCACCAATAAAAAACCATGTAAGATGGTTGAAAGCTGGAAAAAGCAAATAAGTGGACCAAGAGTTGAAATTCTTTGGTCTATCTACTATCAAGGTCAAGAATACAACTAAGCAAACTACATCTGCTGATGACGACCATGCTATTCTTGC